>NC_086379.1:25905645-26221515 GCF_036588685.1 Mytilus trossulus
AAGTTCTATGAATAATGCTGAGTTCACACGTAATTCAAATTCGATTCGCATTAACTAATTCAAATTAGTTTAATTCGCATTCAAAACGTTTTACGTCCTAACGTCAATTCTAATTCAAATTGAAATATGTGTCAAATTCGCTTTGCTGTCCAAACGACGTCAACTTTTAACTGGCATTAACAAAAACGTATTTCTAATGCTAATTGACTAATTCAAATTAGTTAATTCAAATCAATTGGAATTAAAAAAGAAGAGTGTGTGAACGCGATAAGCGAATTCGATTCGCATTCAATTCGAATTAAATGTCCGTGTGAACGAGGCATAGTATGGCATGGTCAAATTGTCAGTGGACTCCTAATTAGAGTTATTGCCCTTGGATGCCAATTTTACCAGGTTTATTTTGGTACTTTTGCCTTTTAAATTATATATTGAGAGATAGATAGAAGCTTATAATTTGGTAGATATTTGATTTTATATTGTTGCCAGATTCGACATAAAAGCCTATACAAAATTTTAAGTCACGTTAGTAAATCTTGCACAATATTATTTTATTTTAGAGAAAAAAATCCTTTTTATCTTCCATTACTATTACAGAATATGAAAAGAATTTCTAAGTCTTCCTGTCAAATTAATATATAAAGCAGAAAAATACTGTCAAAGCTAATCTTATTATTCAGTTGAATATAGTGCAATCTTTTGGGGGGGTAGGGGGGTGATAGGATTGACTAGACAAGGATTGGTATAAAAAAACAAAAAAAACAGCAGAAGACTTATTGCTTCAGATAATTAAACATTTTATTTTTATCTTTTTTACATCAAATTTAAGTTAACTTTTTTTCTACAATTTAAAGAGAGATAAGATTTTTACAGAAGGATATTTTTTTTTAAATATTGGTGGAATTTAATATCTGTCTGACCTGATTGTATGATCTTGATCTCATTTTAATGGTTCATAGTCAGTGCTAAGGTTTCTTGGTCAGGTCAATTTTAGCTAAAGATAAACTATTTGGTAAGAAATAACTATATGTTGTGCATAGTGTACATCTGTATCTGGCAATGTTCATCTGACCTTGATCTTATTTCTATGGTCTTGTTAGGTTTTCATGGTTAGGTTTATTTGTCATACACTCAGTGACTGTAAGCAGGAGGTCAGCTATATTTGTTGTATGGAATGATTGTAAGTTACACATGTTTGTTTATTTCTAAAGTTTCATCTTAGAACCTTTAGTCCATTTTCTTGCATCACTAATAATGCTTATATTTATGTATCTGTAGTTAAAAATACTGCTTATTGCTAACACTGGAAATTTTAAATAATAAAGTCTTTGTTATTTTTTATAGGAGTTCTTGCCATCAAATCATTCAGCAATAATCGTAGAAGATTTCAAAACAGTGAAAGAACTAGCAGATTATATAAAATACTTGCACGACAATGATGAGGAATATGCCAAATATCTAGACTGGAAGTCCAAGGGTGTCTCAAATCAGTATTTAAAAAAATTATTATCAGAACGAGAGTGGTCAGTTCAAAGTAACTGGGAAGAGGAGACAATCAATTTCATAGAAGGTTTTCAGTGCCATGTTTGTAAAAAGATTCATGAAAAAAATGAGCGAGTCAGAAATAAAAAAGAACCTGTGAAATATCAGGCAACGAAAGATCATTACGGTTGCCCAGGTCCAGTTAGTTATCATAACGATGGCAGGCGAAAGGAAGGAGGAAGCTCTTCCTGGGACTATGAATTTAAGAAATCAAAATATTTAGCAGTAGCTGTGAATAGACTTATAACATTAGGACAAAACTTTTCTAAAAAAGATCTTTTTCAATTAGCTAAAACAATTAAGGATGAACTAAGATGACGTCAACCAAATTAGATTACATATACAGTCTAGTATTTTAACATTGGAATGAGTAAATTCATTTGGTAAAAGTTTAAAATGATCCCTATTCAAAAAAACATTTTTTTTCTTTGGCATTTCCATCAAAACTTTAAAATTTGGGCAAGTTGGCCTTGAATTTGTCATATAGGATGTTTTATTTTTGGAATAAATTCAAATTCTGTTATTATTGGGCCTTTCTTAGCATTAGAGTTTTGTTTTGCTATAAGAACTGAGTTACTTACCATGACTCAAGTCTTTGTAATGTATGTAAGAAGGGCAATTTAATTGTAACTGTCTCAACTTTGATGTCTATAACTTATACATGTAGTTCCTTTTTCTGTCACATATATCATTCTTATGCATAGATGAATTTAATTGAGAGATCATGGAAAAACTCAGGAATTGTTTGTTGCATAACAAGTGGGAACCATGTAGCTTTCTTATTATACATATAAACATATGATGACCTATTGATATATCCTTGTTCTTTAGTCCTTGGTGGTGAGTTGTCTTTCTCGACATGCACCCACTTGGCCTTAATTACGTATTCTTATACATTCTGAAAAACACCATGGAGAAATATTTTTTATGATTTTGAGGGGAAAATTCATTTAAATTTTGTGACAGAAAATTCTATCAGTACTGTATATATATATATCAGTATTTTTTTTTGAGATATTACCTCCCCTGTGATGGCAGCCACCATGTAATTTTTTGAAGTCCGGGGAAAACAACAAAATACTCTAATGAATATGTAATAGAAATACTTAAAAGATTGCAAATATCATAAACAAAACATCGTCTAGAGGTTTTAATTATTACAGGACATTTATAACGCAATTTTCAATCGAAGTATTGTGACATAGTTTCATCGCTTCATCGTTGATATTTTTATTTACATGTTACGTCATACATGTACATGTCAATCATTAAGGCAACATTGAAATTGACACACTATATACTGGTATCATCATGGCAAGCCCTTCAAATACAACTATGGAAGATCTGAAAACCCTTATTTTGGCAGTTGACTCGAAAGTAGAAAAATTTAATGAGAAATTAGATACAATTGAAAATAAATTTTCAAATCTAGTGCAGGAGGTAAAAGAGGATGTCAATAAAGTAAAGTTAGAGGTCTCAGAAACAGGTCAAGCATTAAAAGAATTAAGGCATGATCACGATGAGTTGCAAAGAGGGGTTGAGGCTATGGAACTCAATATGCAATCTCTAGAGGTAGAGAAGTTAGAGTCAATGAGGCAGAGCTTTGAGACTGACCTCAAAAATTTAAAAGAGAAGCAGGTACTCCTTGAAAAACACGACCGCAAATATAATATTTTAGTGTATGGCATGCCTGAAAAGAGGGATGAAAACATCTGGAAAGTCATTGATGACCTAATGATGAATTATTTAAAAATGGAAAAAGCTAAAGCAGAAAGCTTCCCATTTGCAAATGCTCATAGAATACCAGCTAGGCAGAATTCAGGAGAGAAAAAACGACCAAATCCGATAATAATTAGATTTATACACTATGCAGATAAAGAGCTATTTTTATCACTTGGGTCACTTTTAGCCGGTAAGAATATTCGCATGGTAGATGATCTGCCTCCATGCATGAAGGAAGCCCGAAATGAACTTGCAAAAATCGCATACAAGATTAGGTCAGAAGAAAAACTAAAAACTCGCATTCGTCACTTAGGAGTCACTGTAATCCTTGAAACACGCACTAGCTCAAGAGACCAGTGGCATATTCGCAAGCAATTCCGTTGTTGCTAACTTGCATAGACCTTTCATATACTCCGTCACATACTGTTATCAGTACTATTGATAAGTTATTAACTTTTATTCATATATCTGCTTCTTTGTCTTCAGTAAAAAAAACATATACTTTGCTAGCATATTTGTAGATATCTCTACCATTTCTGATGTATTTATTATTTCTTTTATACATTTTAGAATACTACAATGAGTGTAAGTATATGTGTGTTGAATTGTTCTTACATGTGCTTCTATGTGCTTTTAGTTATGAGCTGGCATCTGTTAATAATTATGCAAATGAGCAATGGATTCAAACTTAAAACTATAAACCTACATGTTACTCTCATTTAAATAATCAAAAATATAAAATATCTTGCTCTTTTTACTTTTAAAAAATAATTAAATATCCAGGAATCAATGAACAAAATTGAAAAAAAAAGGAAAAAAAAAAAAAAAGGGGAAAAGGCAATCAGTTCTCTTTTTTCAGACAGCTTTCTAAATATGCACTTATATATTTATTTTTCATGTGGATATTTAACCACGGGCTGGAATGTTTAATGTCTTAATTGATTAATTATTTCGGAGGAAAAGTTATAGTCTAGGGTTGAATCCAAGTTGTATTTATTGGCTACAGCCATTTTATTTTATTTGCTTTAGGCTTGACATGCTTACTTTTGTAACTGTTGAAACATGTTTGCAATTGCTTGTGTTCATTTATATGAAAGTGCATGCTACTTTATGCTAAATTGTTTTTTTGTGCTGCTTTGTTCAATTGGTTTGGTATTGCAGTACATTATGTACAAGAAATTTGCATCCTCGTTTTAAATAACCAACATACATGACTCGTTGCTCGAAAAAGGAAAACATTTTAAAGTATCAAAATATGTGTCCATTTTATGGTTATGAGTGAGTCGAAGGTCTTTCTTTGGACAATTGTGAAAAATAATACCCTAGGAATAACAAGAACAATTATATAACATTCAAATTAAGACTTTGATAATAGCCATAGAATTACTATGCTGACTAAAATCTTGACTAAAATATACATGTTTGCAATCTTACAATTAAGGGGAGAAAATATTTTGGATTATCTCTCTTTGATTGTTGAAATTTAGCTTGAATGGGTATACATTTGTTAGTTTTTTTCTCCAGTAACCCCTTTCTTTGGAAACAGGTAATCCAAAATTTGTTTTTATTTATAAAAAATCAGAAAACATATCACAATATGACAATCATGATTGTTGTTACTCTTGCTTTTTTTATTTATTTCAATTCTTATGATGTTTGCACAATGTTTTATAAAGATTTATTTATGCATGAAGATAGATTTATATACCAACTTGTTTATTCATATATAATATTACAGTTTTGTATTTTCATAGACAGTTGTATGAGTCAAAGTGTGATAAAAGGAATAAAAATTATAAATGGAATGTTTATGCTATATATATCTAGCTATTTAAATGACTAAGGATTCTTTAAAAATTTTCTCATACAACTGTCAAGGTTTAAATTCTAGAGAGAAGCGGAGAGATGTATTTGAATACTTAAAATCAAAGCTCTGTCATATTTACTGTCTGCAAGACACACACTTTACTGAAAAAGATGAATCATTTATAAGAAACCAATGGGGAGGAGAATGCATTTTTAATTCTTTTGCTTCAAATCAAAGAGGAGTTGCCATTTTATTTGCAAATAATCTTGATTTTAAAATAAATAAGATAAAGAAAGATGATAATGGAAATTTTCTTGGTGTAGATATTTCAATTGAAGGTAAAAATATAACACTTGTTAATTTATATGGACCAAATAATGACTCACCATCTTTTTATAATAAAGTTAATGAAATAATAGAAAACTTTAATTACCAACAAGTTATTCTGACGGGGGATTTTAACTTAGTTCAAAATCAGGCATTAGATACATACAACTATCTTAATATAAATAATCCAAGAGCAAGAGAAAAAATCTTTGAACTTATTGAAACTTATGACCTAATTGATCCCTTTCGAGAATACTACCCAGACAAGAAACGATTTACATGGAGAAAAACTCATCCTCTGAAGCAAGCTAGGCTTGACTTTTTTCTTATATCTCGAAGTTTCTATCAAAATGTAAAAGAAGTAGAAATTCAACACAGCTATAGATCGGACCATTCACCTATAGTTCTACACTTTAAAATAAGTGATTTCAATATTGGGAAGGGTTTGTGGAAATTTAATAATAGTTTATTGTACGATATGGAATATGTTAAATCTGTTAAAGAAAAAATTAAACAAGTAAAAGATCAATATGCAACTTTAGTATACAATAGAGACTCACTGGACCAGATTGATTGCTTAGATATTCAATTTACAATAAATGATCAGCTGTTCTTAGAAACATTAATGACAGAAATTAGGGGTAAAACAATTTCCTTTGCATCATATAAAAAGAAAGAAAAAAATAAATTGGAAAATGCTTTAATACATGAAATTCAAAAATTAGAAGAAAATATACAAACCACAGAAGCTCTTGAAGATCTCAACCAAAAGAAATCTGAATTACAAATTTTAAGACAAGAAAAAATGCGTGGTCACTATGTTCGCTCAAAAATGCAATGGGTAGAAGAAGGAGAAAGATCCTCAAAATATTTTCTCAACTTAGAAACTAAGAACTTTGTAAATAAAACAATTCCAAAACTAGTCAATAATGAAGGCTGTTTAATAAACAAACAAGAACATATTCTATTGGAAGCTAAAAACTTCTATAAAAATTTATATTCAAAGAAAGATACAATAAATAGTGTTGATCTCAATAAGGAAATTCCATTTTTAGACGTTCCCAAGTTAACAAATGAAATAAGGGATACCCTTGAGGGAAAAATCTCCTATTCAGAATTAACATCTGCTATTAAAAGAATGAAAAGTAACAAAAGCCCAGGATCTGATGGATACACCAGTGAGTTTTTTAAATTCTTTTGGATAGATTTAGGTAAATTTGTTCTTAGATCAATCAACTATGGGTATAATATGGGTGAAATGTCAGTATCCCAAAAAAGAGGGATAATTACTTGTATACCAAAGGGAGATAAACCAAGACAATATATGAAAAACTGGCGACCAATAAGTCTTTTAAACACAATATATAAACTAGGGTCTAGCTGTATAGCAGAGCGTTTGAAGTCTATTTTATCACTTCTCATAAATAATGATCAAACAGGGTTCATTCCTGGTAGATATATTGGTGAAAATACTAGACTAATTTATGATATTTTATTGTATACAGAAGAACATGATATACCTGGTATTCTCCTCCTTATTGATTTTGAAAAGGCGTTTGATTCAATTTCTTGGAGTTTTATTGAAAGTGTATTAGACTTTTTTAATTTTGGGCCTTCTATTAAACATTGGATCACTACTTTTTATACTAAGATTCAATCTGCAGTAACTCAAAATTGCCATCTCTCAGATTTTTTTGAGATTCAGAGGGGCTGCCGACAAGGGGATCCCCTATCACCTTATATATTTTTACTATGTGCAGAAATACTGGGTATACTTATACGAAATAATGACAAGGTTAAAGGAATCACTATAGATGACTCAGAATATCTCATATCACAATATGCAGATGATACCTCTCTTATACTTGATGGATCACCTGAATCTTTGGATGCATCTCTCCGTACTCTAGATAAATATGCAGATTTATCAGGTCTCAATATAAACTTAGACAAGACCAAGGTTGTTTGGATTGGGAAGAAAAGGTTTAGCCAAGAAACTATGTGTGTCAAGTGGGGATTGGAATGGGGTTCCAGCAGATTTACACTTCTTGGGATAAATTTCTCAGTGGATATTAGTGAAATTGAAAATTTAAACTATAACCCAAGGTTAAAAGAAATTGAAAACATTATAAAAACTTGGACTAATCAAATACTCTCACCAATTGGAAAAATTACAGTGATAAAAACACTTATAATATCAAAATTAAACCATCTATTCCTATCCATACCTAGTCCAAATAGCACAAAGCTGAAACATTTTACTGAAAAAATATTTTCCTTTATTTGGGATAACAAACCAGATAAAGTCAATAGAGACACCTTATCCAAACCGCACTGTTTAGGAGGACTAAAAATGATAAATATTGAAAACTATATAAAAGGTCTTAAATTAACCTGGATAAGAAGAATTAATAGAAATAATTCAAAACTAGTAAAACTATTCCTCTTTTCAGAAAATTTGAATTTTTTGGAAATGCAATTTCTTGGTCCTTATAAAAAGTTGAATAATCCATTTTGGAAAGAAGTATTTGACGCTTGGCAAGATCTACAAAATGTACAAAATAACTGTCAAATTAAAACATGCCCTTTATGGAAGAATGATAGAATAAAGATTGGTAACAATCCAGTACTATATAAAGATTAGACAAAAAAAGGGGTTTGGCTGATCAATGACTTGTTACAGGAAGATGGAAATTTTATGACTTTTGATCACTTTAATAAGGTATACAATATTAAAACTAATTTTCTCACATATCAAGGCCTAATTTCGTCAATCAAAAAGTATTTAAAAGAATATCAAATATGTCCAAATGACTTAAAGAGAGAAAACGGTCCTGTTTTGCCCTCAGTGTTAAAGGTTTTTTTTAAATCCCAGAAAGGTTCAAAAGATATGTATAACATTTTGAATGGTAACAAATCAAATCTTAAACAAAAATGTGAACAAAAATGGTCATTAATTCTCAATGCAAACTTCAATTGGAAAAATATTCATGTACTGCCCTTTCATATAACAAAAAATTCAAAATTGCAGTGGTTTCAATACAGAATAATACATCGAATCTTAGGTACAAATGAACTCCTCCTTAAAATAAAAATTAAAGATACAAATATTTGCAGTTTTGGGTGCGGAGGGGTCGAAACAATAGAACATATATTCTGGACGTGCCCATATATATCAAAATTATGGGAAGACCTTAACTTCTGGATATTTGAGAAGACAGAAATAGAACTAACTTTAAATATTGATTTGGTTTTATTTGGTATTTTAACAAAAACAGATAAAAGTGATATAAGAAACATAATACTTCTGCTAACAAAATTCTACATCTATAGAAGCAAATTAGTTATGGAACAAACCAATATAATAGCACTTAAAAATTATTTGAAGGAAAACTTATTGATAGAAAAAAATATATTCTATAAAAATAAATTACTCAGTAGGGCAGAAAACTGCTGGAACCCCTGGACTCCTTTACTATCATAAAAACAAAAAAAACAAAAACCAAAATAGACTTCACATATATTGTATATATTTCATATCCAAACAGCCTCTGTCTTAAAATCATTATCTGCAATGTATCAAACTATTTTTTAGTGTATATAACTATTATGCATACAAATGTGTATAACCTATTACGTTCATGTGCAAATAAGGAAAAGAGGAATTTAATATAGAAAACAGTATATATATTTTTCAAAACCTGTGCATTTGTTATACAAAAAATTGTATTTGAAAATCTCATTAGTAAACTTTGTTCTGTTTATTTTTCTTTTTTTTTCTTTCAAATATTGAAAATTGAACTGTATAATACTAACAAATACTAACAACTGTATAAATATGATATTTACTAATGTTAACGAGGCCGGGATAAGGTACCGGTACTTGATGTTTTAAACTAACAAATGTACAGATTTCATTAAAATATGATAAATTTAAAAAAAAAAAAAAAAAAAAAAAAAAAAAAAAAAGTATTTTTTAATATATATTTTTTATAATCTTTAATTTTATTCCTGCAAAGTTTCCATGTGTCTTTCGGTTAGTGCTATATTTGCACAGTTCTATGTAGAGGAGTCAATCAACTAGTCATTTACAAATTTTACCTTCCATGCATGAAATACTACATAAAATTGTATAATTCTATGCTGTTGAGTGAAAGTGGGTTTTTTTTGCTTTATTTATTTTATGGCCAAAATGTTATATATATATTGTACTTGTTTCCATGACTCTTGGCAGCAAACAATTAGGAAGGCAGGTACAGTGTACAAACATATAAAATATCTTCCATGTAGATTTTTTTGTAAAACTAAATCAAAACATTTTATATTATATTATAGCCATGAACTGTTAGTTAAATGATGTTATTGATTTTTTTTGTTTTAGTGTACCAGCACTATAAAGGGAAATATTCTGTACTAATTTTTCAAGTCAGATTTTTATTTATTCTAAATCAAAATTTAGTCATAGTATCTATGATGAGTTTATTTACAACCACTGGGTCGATGCCACTTCTGGTGAAGATTTATTTCCCCGAGGGTATCACAAGCCCAGTAGTCAGCACTTTTTGTGCTGACATGAATTATCATTGATATGGTTATATTTATAAATTAACTGTTAACAAAATTTTGAATTTTTTGAATTTTTTGAATTACTAAGGCTTTTCTACCTCAGACATAGATTACCTTAGCTGTATTTGGCAACACTTTTAGGAATTTTGGTCCTCAATGCTCTTCAACTTCGTACTTTATTTGGCCTTTTTAACTTTTTTGGATTTGATCGTCACTGATGAGTCTTTTGTAGACAAAACATGTGACTGGCGTATATACAAAATTTAGTCTTGGTATCTATGATGAGTATATTTCTTTTAAATCAAAATTAGTGTATTTTTTCTATTTTTTTATGATATACCTGTATATTGTATAATGTTTATGTTTTTAAATAGATATATTTTGTTTATTTCCACATATGATTTGTGAAGAAAGTAACATATGTCCCATACATATCAAGTCTAACACAAGAGATTTTAAAACAACTTACCTGTGTAGCCAGGATATATTTTTTATTGATTGTAAATCCAGCAAGTTTGTCATGATTCAATATGCATTAATTAGTAGAAATCCATGTACTATGACTTATTTATATGTGTGTATACCCAGTATGTATTTGTTACTTTTGTTACTTGATATTTAAAAATGTGTTGAAATTGGTATAATTTGGTGCAAATGCATGCATACCTGCCAACTTTTCAAAATGCCCATGGGGGTTTTGTGTACAACATGGCTGCCATAGTCCTCAAAAACCTGCAAGGGGGCCTTCAAATACATTTTAATGTTGTTTTTTTGGCTTCTTCATAATTTTTTAAGCCATCAGTCATTGTAAAATTAATTGTTTTGTTTAAAATTGTGGTCAAAATTGCTCTTTCAAAATTTCAATTTGGGAGCCTCCACGGGGGAAATCCCCCGCAAATAGTGACAGTTGGCAGGTATGTAGCATGATGTAGAAATATTTTGTGTATTCTAGTCAGAATATAATTACATGTATATTGTTAACTAAAAAACAAATGCCTGTCTTATAATTTTTCACATTGCAAAGTTTATTGATACTGTGGATATGTTCCGGACCATATGAGTATTCGGACCATACGCATATGGTCATGGGTCATACGCGTATGGTCTGACCATATGAGTATAATACTCGTTTGGTTATTAACGGGCCGGACCATATGAGTATTTGGACCATATAGGTATTTTTTTCAAATTACATTATAAACGTATCAATACAAAAACTATCTTAAAAAGCAATGATGATTACATGAAATGTACTAATTTTAAAATTCAAAGACTACGTAAAATTTAAATATTGATGCCCTAGTTAGTTTTCATCGCTAATTACATTCTTGCATGTAGGCTTGAGGTGACAGTTCCTTCCACACGGTATCATAGTTTTTTTGCATTTACTAGTCCTTGTTGTGCACGATCCTTTTCATTTACATCTTTTGTTTGCGAATGAAAAGTTAGCCTTTTTTGCAGTTGCGTACAGTCATACCGAGGTCTTGGGCCATTCCGATATATCTACGATGTTTTAAGAAGCTCTAGATCTCAAATATCGTAACACGACTGCAATACACCATATTCACAAAACAACTTAAAATGTGTTACTTTCAATTGACTTCTTGTGTAACAGTTCATTAAGAAATTTTTTGAAATATTTTTTTAAGTCGACATATTGCCATTTACTCGTTATAACAAATCGGTAATAACCATCGGTAATGACCATCGGCAATGACCATTGGTATAAAATGTGTTTATTATAGTTTTGACAAGTAAATAAAATTAACTATTTGAAACTTCTATTTTTTTTTAATGTTTTTGTAACGATTATATAAACTAATATAAAGTTACCTATATGATAGCGTCTTTTTAATGAACAGTCATACCATATGAAGAGTTGAGACGTATTTAAAGTAAACTGTCACAGAGTGTTAATTACCCCGACCATACGCGTACCCATATGGTCATGACCATACGCGTATGGTCCAAATACTCATATGGTCCGGAACAGATATATTACTATTTGTTGGATATCAGTTTTAGTGGATTCAGTGTGTTTAGATGAACCACAAAATCCAATGTTAAGTACATGTATAGTATAAATGTATCCTAGGATCCCATGCAAAACAGTCAAATCAAGTATCGACATAAATATTTTTTCTTTCATTCCCTCAAAGTTGGTACACACAAAAAAAAATTAAAATCCTCACTTCCAAAATATTAGAATCAGTACAATTTTATCATAAATAATAATTATTTGAAAAAAAAGTGCAGTGATTTTTTTCCTTCAAGTTCAATGTAAAATAAAAATGTACTTTTTTTTGTTAAGTCTCTATGTTATTTATTCAATTCTGTCTGAATGTGTAACATTTATAATTATTTTATATACAACCTAACATATTCCCTTACTGCTCTTTATGGAAATAAGGAAATAATATAATTATTTCTCTGACATATGAAATAAAATTTAAAAGATAAATAGAGTTATCTCTCTTTGCTTATATGTAGCAATTTCGTGACAAGTGTGATACACTGCAACTAATGTAATAAATTGAATTTTAAACTGTGTTTTCTGCAAGTCCTGTGTTCATTAGTCCAAAGACGATGTAGTCAGAGAGGATTGCGCTCAGTCCATCTATGTGTCTGTCTGTCGTGCTTGAAGATATTGATTTGATATGTGATATATTGTTTTATCATGACAAGTTACAGATTATGTTCAAATTTGGTTTTGGTCTGATAATTTTATGCAGAGTTATGGTCCTTGGACTTTGAAAATTCATTCAAATATTCAGTTATCCACATTTTTTTTGTCATGCTTGAAGATGATAATTTGATATTCATAATTTAATTTACACCAATACAAGATCAAGTTAGCATTATGTTCAAGTACAATTAATTTTTAACTGCAGTAGGGCTATATATTCCCATGCAATACTCTCAGAATGCCTGTTGATCAGGGTTGTATGTCACGCTGTTGGGCCAGCAGCTCCAGTTGTTTCTGAACTAATAGACAATCCAACCAATACTTTTTTAAATTTTTTATATGTTTTTACTGAAGACAAACTGGAAATCAAGAAAGATTGTAATATTTAATTTATTAGTTTGACATTCAGACTTAAATTGTGCTTGATTGCAAAAATACACTTTATATTGTTTATATGCTTTAATTTAAGAACTCTTCAAAGTTAAATCAATGGGTTTCAAATTTTGATATGCTGTTGCTCATGACAAAATGGAGGTCAAGTTCATTATTGAAGATTTTCACTTCTGCTTTTAGGAAGTTGATTTAAGGTGCTTGATTGAAACAACAATGCTACTTTATATCTTTTTCCATCTATTAGGTTGAGAATATTTTGACATTTTTTTTCTTTTAGCTGTTTAGGATCTATTACCTTTCATTGCTTTAACAATAATACTTATAAATATCTTGGTTTTTTTTTGGTTAACAAATATAAAAAAGAAGATGTAGGAATAATTGCCAATGAGACATCTCTAGACAAAAATCCAAATGACACAAAAACTAACAACTATAAGTCATTGTACAGCCTTCAACAATGAACACAGCCCATACCTCATGGGTGATTTCTTATGTATAAATGTTTATACATATCTTGTTAATATAGACACATGTTGTAATGTTACACTATTGTTTCAGGTTGGGTGAAGGTTGGTGCCTATTAAAATGTTTAAAACTTGACTCATTTGTTTGCACCTGTCCTAAGTCTGGAATCTGATGTTCAGTGGTTGTTGTTTGTTGATGGGGTTCATAAGTGTATCTCATTTTTTTATATAGATTATAACGTTGGTTTTACCAGTTTGAATGGTTTAATCTAGTCATTTGTTGGTCCCTTCATAGCTTGCTGTTTAGGTGTGAACCAAGACACCATGTTGAAGGCCACACTTTGACCTACAAATGTACAATGGTTTACTTTACAAATTGTGAAATGGATGAAGAGTTATCTCATTGGCACTCATACTACATCTTTGTATATCAAAAAACTATGTGACAAGTATTCTAATATTATTTTTAGTGTCTAAAGGGTAAACAAATAGATTGAAACCTGTGTATACTCACTATACTGTAAACCAGTCTCATTAAACAACTGCATCAAAACATTAAAGATGAATAATCTTTATTATTATAAAAATAACGAGATGTGGTATGATTGCCAATGAGACAACTATCCACCAGAAAACAACTGATCAGATGTTAGTAACTATAGATCACAATCAACAGTAACCACTACATGTATATTCATGTATCGTACAGTGTTCCAATCCTAGTTTAAGAGGACAGGAAACATGGACATCTGCCTTTTAACAAAGCATAGTTGGATAATTGGTCTAGGGAACAGGACAAAGAAATTTCTCAACAAAAAGTTCAGTATGAATGTAGTCTGATAACTTATTAGACAACTATCCCCCTGTGCTCAAAGGACATGGATATAAGCAATTATCAGTCACAGTACTGCTTTCAGCAATGAGAAACACCCTTCAGTAAAGTAAGCTATTAAAGACACAAAACATGAAAATTATGAAACAACTCCAACAAGAAAACTAATGACCTAATTTATAACAACACAATTTATAGAAAAAAATATGCCAGACATGCATTTATCTATAATGTTCATAGAACACTCCTGTCTAGTCTAAACAACCTCATTGTAACTTTAAAAAATGGTCTGATAATTTATGAAAAAAATGTACCACATTTGCTCTATATGGATCTGCAATTGACATTACAAAAGTGTTCCTCATCAATCTATTATCACATCCCTCAAACGGACCTTCCTTTGACCTTGAACCTCATTGACAAAGGTCACATTTCTCTTTGGTCTATTAAATAACAGCTGTATACATTGACATTTGTCTGGATAGTATAAATGAATTTGGAAATGATAAGGTCAAATATAACATATGGTTGATCAAAATCAATTCTCATTGTTCATTTTTGGAGGGAAAACCAGATGTTTCCAGCATGGGAATACATCACACCACAAAGTCTACATCAGCAATGCAGATAGATTTTTTTTTTAATGTTGATTTGACAATTGGTTTAAATTGAAATGCAAACTGTGTTCATGTCTTTATGTATTTCTTGGTTGTTTATAGGCAACTTAAAACTGATTATTGCAGTACAATTGGACTTTTCAAAATAGTATCTGGTAAACTGTATTCAAAATATACAATGAATTGTATTGATTTCATTGTTTGTTGAAAAAATTACATTTGAAGGTGTTTCACTGATATGGAAAAATTGATTGAAAATTGTTTTGGAACTTTGTTGAAAAGTCATGTGCATAAGAAATCTAAACCTCTACCCATACATTCATTTTCTGAGTATTCTAAAAAATATTAAAAATATGTGTGTTCATGTTTGATTATTGAAGCAAAATATTTTTCTAATTATGTTTATCTGTTATAAGATTTTTATGTTTTAAGCCCACCTTTGATAGTAAATATGCATTAGTTTTTCGAGCCTGTTTGTCTATCTGCTTTTTCTGTCAGTCCTGTAATTTATATCTGGTAATATTTTTCATTTGGTGTAGGTTAAAGATTGGTTAAAGGAAGTTTTAAGTTCTTTGTTTTGTATAGTTTGGGGTCCGTAGTACTCTATTTGCAATGCTAAATCATCTTTTTTAGTCCCCTGCTGACAAAGTCCATCTGTCTGTCTGTCTGTCTGTCAATCAAATCAGTTTTCCAGACTTGTGTTCTTCTTGCTTTATGATATTGATTTTATAATTGGTATAAAGTGTTATGATGACAATTACAGATCACATTTAATTTTGTTCCAATCTAATGATTTTGTGGTCCTTGGACTTGAAATAAACTCAAAACAACAGTTTTTATCAGAATGATTGTAAGGTGTACATGTTTAGCTGGCAGGTGTCATCTACCCTTGACCTCATTTTTATGGTTCAGTTGTTAAATTACGATTTTGATTTTTGATCTTTTTTTCTATTACTATATACAATAGATCAATTTTATTTGGTGTATGGAAATATCTTATAATGTACATGTCAGTCTTGCAGGTTTTATTTGACCTTGACCTCATTTTTATGGTTCATTGCTCAGTGTTAAGTTTTTGTGTTTTGTGTTTTTCTTAAACTATAAGCAGTAGGTCAACAATGTTTGTTGAATCGAAGGATTTTAAGCTGTACATGTCTGCCTGGCATGGTTCATCTGACCTTGACCTCATTTCATTGGTCAATGTTTAGTTTTCTAGGTTAAGTCATTTTCTTAGAAACTATAAGCAATAGGTCAACTATACTTAGTGTATCAAAGAATGATTGTAAACTGTTTATGTATTTCTTGTTTGGTATATGACCTTGACCTCATTTTCTTGGATCATGTTGAGTTTATGTGATAGTTGTAGTAAAGCTTTATATTTAGGACTATCCACATAATATCATTGATTAGTAAAGAAGGCGAGACATTTCAGCACTCTTGTTTTAAATTCAATCTCGGGTTCTTAAATCATCAATAATCTTCTTAAAGACCATCATGAAATTCGGTAAACTTTTTACAAGAGCTTCTTTGTAACATAATCTAGAGAAAATTTTAATTTTTCCATAATTTAACAAGAAATTGACTTAGTTCTGTTTACGCAATCAACATTTTAGTACTTTCTGTCGTTAAAGATAATTACCTAAAACTTATATAAACTATGTCAAAACTGGACAAAAGCTTGCATTCATAGTCATGATATAGAAACTGGAGCAAAATGTATTACCATTTACACTGAGAGCAGCAGTTACTGGGTCAATTTTCTTTCATTTCTGAAAATGTTTTTGTATGGTGATTTTACTACATACATTCAAATATTGTTTTTTTGTTTGGTTCTGCCTACACAGGAGAAACAGTAAAGTTCTTCCATTAGATCATGTATGTCATATACCAACAATGTACAAAAGAAGATGTGGTGTGATTGCCAATAAGACAACTCTTTACAAGAGACAAAATGACACAGATAATAACAACTATAGGTCACTGTAAGTCCATCAACAATGAGCAAAGCCCATACTGCATAATCAGCTATATAAGAGGGAGGAAATGAGGGGTCCTGATCACGAAATCCAGAGATCTTGAAATTTGAAAAAATAATTCCCAGATCATGAAAGGGTAAATCCTGAAATCTGAGCTTAAAAACACCCGATCCTGGAGTCCCGATAAAGGTCCTATGATCTCCTATCCCCCCTCATATAAGGCTCTCACGAGACCTGCTACAATGGTCATCTCAAAAAATGTGAAAAATGTCTTTTATCAGGCCACTGTCTTGTCCTAATCTAATAGTAACTTTGTATTTCGAACCTAAATTCAAAGTTTAGCTCTTTCATGAGGTAAGCTTTCTCTGTCTTGATGGTGACTTTTTTATACAGGTTTGACTGATTGGTATTTTGAAAATTGAGCATGCACTTGGAATAAAATTCAAAATGAATCAAACTTTATGTATTGAAATAAACATCAAAAGGTGATAGTGTAAGGATTACTTCAAACCTCGAGCTTCAAACAGGTGTTATTTAAACCTTTTAAAAGGAGGAATCTGTTTGCCGTCTGTGATGTTAAAATTCAAAGTTATCATCCAGTTGTAACAAAACTTGATTAAATGAGATATTTTGTTTTAGGGATAAAACACTCTGCATGTAATGTAATCAGAAGTATTTCTTATCAACAGCTGTAATGAAATCAGATCAAAGACATTGTAAAGTCTCCACCCTGTCCTTTATCTTTTACATAATCAGAGCACAAGTGTCCTTGAACTTTGATACATGACCTTGATTTTAAACATATTCTATTTTCATGTGCTGCTCTTCAGTTTTCTGACCAAATTTGAAGAGCAAATTATTTGAAGACAAGACAGGCCAATTTAAACCATTACATGAGTTCTGTAATGCTGAACAGCTTTTAGTTCTATATTCTTATGGACGTTGTTGACCCTTGACCTTTATAATATGAAATAGGATAATGATTTTACCAAGGATTTGTATAGTAACATTTTCAGATCATTCTGATGGTGTATAAATCACAGAATGAAAATGTATGGGTCACAGTCACCGTCACATCCTAGTTTTTTCAACCTTGTTTGTCTAATTGTGACACTAATTAAAAACTTTGAAAAATTCATTAAAATGACACTTATACTTTATATCAGTTTATCCCATCTTAAATTAATGAGGCATTTACTATATAATTTTTGAAATCCAAGATTCTAGTTGTCATCTTTTGTCCTAATGATTTAGCTTAAACTTCTAGGATTTCAAAGAATTTTATAAAACATTTCTTTAGACGTTTTCTGTTGTAAATAATATTAGCCGACAGTGAATCAATGTTTGGTTTTTCTCTTGTCAGTAATACTTGGATCAGAGGATAAAAGAAACATTATAAATAATAACTAAACATATATAGTTGGTTTTTCTCTTGTCAGTAATACTTGGATCAGAGGATAAAAGAAACATTATAAATAATAACTAAACATATATAGTTGGTTTTTCTCTTGTCAGTAATACTTGGATCAGAGGATAAAAGAAACATTATAAATAATAACTTTAACATATATAGTTGGTTTTTCTCTTGTCAGTAATACTTGGATCAGAGGATAAAAGAAACATTATAAATAATAACTAAACATATATAGTTGGTTTTTCTCTTGTCAGTAATACTTGGATCAGAGGATAAAAGAAACATTATAAATAATAACTAAACAGGACTCAGTTTAGAATTTGTTCTGTGATTGCAAAGCAGAATTTAAACTTTTTTTTTAAATTTTATACGAGGCATGCCTAAGATTATCATTACTACCAGACTTGTGGAGGTATGCTGATATCAGATAATGGATAATTTATGTGCATGCTTTTTTTTATCTGCAGTATTAAGGTTTGAACATTAAATACCTCATGGAAAATTTAAGCTCTTCACTGGGAACACTGAGTGATCCTTTTTCATTGTTAACTGTATTGAACTGAGCAATGGGAAGAATTAAGGTCAAATTTTGAATTATCTTCCTTTGTCCATAAATAGATATATAACTACAGGTAAAACAGATAAGATTCATATGCCATGCATGCTTTTAGCTTTCTGCATTTTGCATCATGTGTAATTTTCAATAGCCTTACGTTTTATTAGTAAAGTATTGTTATCTAAATATCTGAATATATAAAATCATTAATAAATTTCATGACATGGGCATGGATAGAATGTAAATAATGTTCACCTCACTGCACTGTGTTTTGTAAGGCAAAGATCATGCCTAGACCAAGCTGTTAAGCCAGTGACTATGACCCCTATAAAGCTTTTGTTTTTCAACCTGACTTTAATCCGTATTGAGTGTAATATGTTTTCTTGGGTCTGCATCCAGTTATAGTCCGATAATTAACACATTATAAGGCTTCTCCAATCCTCTAACAAAATTTGTTTCCCCATATAATAATACCTGAACTCACAAACATTTTAACCTAGCTTTCCACATTCTGTATGTGCCCAAACTCTTTAACTGAGAAACCTGTAATTTAGTGGTTGTATTTGGTTCATGTTTGTCTTCAGTAAATTCTTTTGTTATTTTATTTATTTTGATTTTATGATTATCATTTGGATTGATTCAAATTTTGTCATATAAAAGCAGACCATATGGTATGGGTTTTGCTCATTATTGGAGGCTCATTTGAACTTCAGTGGATAGTTATTTCTTTGGCAACCATACCACCTCTATTTATATTCATAGTGATGATAAATACATCCTCTGAGTCCCTATATGCTTGTTACCAAGATATAACAAATGTCTTATGTTCAAATGTTGTACTGTTATAACACTGTCCCAGGTTAGGGGAGGGTTGGGATCCCGCTAACATGTTTAACACCGCCACATTATTTATGTATGTGCCTATCCCAAGTCAGGAGCCAGCTGTAATTCAGTGGTTGTCGTTTGTGAATGTGTTACTTATTTGTTTTTCGTTCATTTTTTTATGTTAATAAAACATTTCAATCAGTTATTATAGATAAAAAAAAAAAAAACATTATTTTAAATATTTTAATTTCCTTCAATACTTCCATCTGTAACTGACGTAACAAAAACAGACTTTTGTGTTCTCTCCAAAATATCACATTCAGTAATAGAGATAAATTGTTGCATAGCATATACTTTTTAAACAACAACTTGCTTGAACCTGACAATTAACAAAATAAATTAATATGATCACATAATCTTGTACAACTATAAAATGCATTATTAAGCTTCTTCAAGCATGATTTATCTATCATATAAGAGTTTTAATAAATAGGAATCTAATATATACAAATAAGAAAAGGAATGTCAAGATTATATACAATAAAAAAGAATGAAAATATAACAGTTCACATATAACTAACATCTAGATTAAATCCATGAACAATATGAGGATGAAAATCATGAACAAAGCACTGTTAACTAAAATGGAGATATGGGTTTATATTCACGAATGGTTTCAATCTTGAGTCTGACTAGAAATTTTGTTGATATATAATATGCTACAATGGCTTAAAACGATTAGAAATAAAAAGATGTTTTAAAAGTCAATTAAAAACATATCCTTTTTAATAAAGCTAGCCAGAGCTATATTTGGCCATTTTTGTCAACTGGTATTTTTTTTTTAAGATATTTTCAAGTCACATGGAAATGGAGTTATATACTTGATGGACCCAGATCTTGGTGTATCCAATCAGATTAGATCCAGTGTGATTTTTTTTTAATGTTACCATGACCAATAAAACTGATCACTATCATATTGTTAAAATGCAAGCATCATCAGACAAAAACAAACAAACTAAATCTTTTAAACACTTGTATAATCAAAAAGGGAGAGCAGACTGTGATAGGGTGAACATCTGAGACATATAGAATAAAGATAATTTCGTTTTTAACATCAAGCAAGCCTTAGGGGATAAACTTGAGTGTGATGTTGCTGCATTGATACTAACATCATTGCCCAATATTTTCAAGTATCTAGTCCATGATCTTTTACATATATGGCAGTAAGATCAAAGTGAAAATGTACAAATTATAGATAAATCCAGTACCCAACCCTTCCATGCTTTTTTTATAACAAAAAGATACACTCTAACATAAATGTTGTATTGTTGACAAGCAATATACCTTCAGCTATGAAGATCATACTATTTCAAGAGTTAATTAAGATTTGACAACTTTCTGATGCATTAAAGACTGAGGGTTTTTTTCTCTGCTGATTGCATTTGAACTACAGTTTCAGATAGTTAATTATCACTCAATCAGTAACCTTGTCGTATATTTCATCTTAATTTCTTGACCTCATCATATATTCATGAAGATTTGAATAGTGACCTATTTCAGCGACTCTTCCCTAACACACATTACATAGTAAGTGGCTCCCCACAACCTTTCATATGACCTTGTGAGAATATCTAATGTTAATTTCGTATCAAATATTTATTAAATAACAATTGCAGACATTCTCTGCTATCAAATATACTCTTTTCAATAATTCATAATTCCACAAAGTGACAGTAAATATGTATATTATATAAAATCAATATTCATTAATCCTCTAGAGTAAAAACAAATATTAAATGAAGAACACTTCCAGCAGAAAAAACTATAAGGAGGCCTAGCAAAATTTATATCTTATTCTTAATTTCTTTTTGCTAACAAAATACCGAATGCAGGGTGGAAATGTTTAGTTTTCTTTTCTTTATTCAAGTTTGAAAAGTAGCTCTATATAATAAAAAAAACTGAATATTTTCTCATGAGGATGGTTGGATTTTTATATATAAAAAGCACTAGATTTTAATTACAAGTCGCAAACAAAATTATATTTTTTTCTGAACTTTATATTGGGACAGAATTCTAACACTTTGTTCTTTTTTAAAGCATTTGTTTTTCTAAATTTGGTATAAAAAAAATCAAAAGTAGCAAAAATCCATTTAGCTTTCACTAGTATCATATTATAAGTCAATTAAGTACTGCAATTAACTAAATGTAGTTATTAATGTTTATGAATGCTTTTTGAAAAAGTCATGCTCACACAATTTTAATGAAAAAATGAAATAATAAAATATTTCATTTTGAAATTAATGAGATTTTGATGGATTTCTGGAGAAATAAGTATAATATCTCCTGTATGATCACTGAAAATGCTTTTGTTGAAAACCTTAACAAATGTACTTTTAAAATTACAAGTAGATTACATAAATGGTGCTTTTTTTTAAGACCATAAAAGTTCCTTAAAATATCCATTCAATAAAATGGACAATATTTTCTAGTAAAAGTCACTGTAGTACATTCTACAAATATAATTTCTAAAGTGTTTCGCAAAGTAAAAATATGTGATATCTAAATGTTATACAAATGTCACATTGCATGTAAATACATTACCGGTACTTTGATAACAAACAAGTAAACAAATATTGCAAGTATACAAGTACAGTGTATTTGTTCAGCTTTATTTTTATTACAATTAAAACACAATAATCTTAAAGAAACAAACATGATAACAATTGATATCCATTAAAATAGTTTTAAAAATAAAATAAAATATGGCTTTCAAAGGGGAATAACTTAAAATTATTGTAAAGCACAAAATCTAAAATAACTATGAGTGACCATTGGTCACTATAATCCCGTCCTAATAGGGAAAAAAAATTGTAGACTACCTAAGATTTGTTGTAGAATAAAATAATCAGACAAAGTCAAAGCAATTTTTTGTTCTTTTATTTTTTATTTCAGAATAAATACGATTGATTGAGTAGTAACTTTTTGAATCCAAAAATCATTTTGCATCCTGACTGGCCAAAGTTATGGATTTTTATTTCAAAAATTGGAAGAGCACACTTTTTGTGTTGTTTTTTTTTATAAATACAGGTGATTCAGAAGAAAAGTTTATTAAAAACATAGATTTTGACTTAACAATTGGTTTTTGAAATTAATATTAAATTGGTGTGGCTTAGTAACTGCAAGATATAATTACTGTAATGAATGAACCCTGTATGTATTTTTAAATGAACACTTTCTATGATTAAGATATAGGTCGGAAAAAAGCAAACATAAACTTATTAAAAAGAACAAACATTTTTTGTTCTAATATTAAAATCAAAAGTCATTCATAAATACACTTGAAAGAAACTCTTTCTATATTGTGAAACATAACAACAATGAAATATTAAAACTAATATTTGGTCCCTAAGAGTTGACTTCCATATATTCTTCATTCTTACATCACTCAAATTCATAGCTTTTGTAAAATGATCAAAAAGGAATCTTGAGTTTCTTACCTATTCAACATTTTTGAGAATAGTAACTGATTTTGGTAGTGAGACAGGATTTTCATACAAAACACAGTTGTGTACAACTATTTTTTTACATCAAATTTTTACACACAATTTTATAACTAAAGTTATAACAAAATAAAGTTGTCAAATTAAAAAAAAAAAACTTCAAGTTTAACTGATTGAGTTATACAAAGAATATTGGAGATATTAAAATTCAAAGAACAATAAATGAAATGTACAAATGAAATCATAACCCTGATAAAATTGGCCATAATAATAGTATTTGTAATACTAAACATGCTTAAGTACTATGTCTTTATGAATTTTTGATACATTGCTTGGAATTTAAGAATATTTAAATACTGTTGTTTTGTTGTGCCCTACGAAATAAAATGTCCAAGAATCACACTGGTATTGAATTAGGTATGTCGTCATCGCGTAGATCATAGATGTGAAAATTGGCACCACTGGTGGCTAAATGAGAATACATTTCATTCTGATTAGTAATTGAATTCTTTCTCAAATCATTTGAACTTCTACGGCGATTTGTCTTTCTGACCAGTTCAGGTGAACCTCTCTCATTCCATGAATAATTACTATCATTATGAATGTTAGATTCTGAATTTCTACTTTTATTCAAATGTCGGAGTTCCTCTTTACTCCATGATGAACACTCACTTGATGAAGAGATTTCAGAGTTATCTTCACTGTTACTTGTAGGAGTGTAAACAACCACAGGATTGTGAACTCCAACAGAACTGTCTCTCTTGGGAGAAGAGTCTGGAGATAACTCCATAGAAGGAACACTTGATTGGTTAGACTTCCTCACTAAAGGTGCACTTGATTGGTCCTCTTCACTGATGTGAAGGGATGGCAATGAATTTTTAATTTGTTCTTCATCACTACTTAAATCACCTTCACTAAATTTAGGGACCTTTGGTTTTTTATATGCCATTAATTCCTTCTCATTTTTTATAACTGGTTCAATGCTTGTCATATTATTATTAGAACTATTCCGATTTTCATGGTTTTCAGAGCCATTTAAAGGCTGACTTCTTCGACCATCTGATATACCTGACAACCTTGAACGAGAATTACGTCTTGGACCTGCATTCCTTATAAAATCCTCATTATCCATTGGATTGAGATACAGATTCAAGTTTGTATGTGGGTTGGGAGTGACAAAACTTGTTTCATCCGTCTGGGTCTCCTACAAAATAAATTTAAATAAAATATTACTTTTTTTAATCCTTTTATCATGGTGTTTTTATATACAGAGTATTACAGAAACAACTAAAACATTTTAATCTTTATTGAGATTATTTTTATCAAAACAGACAGCATTTTTATTTAGGTACAGTATACTCCCTTATTTTTTCAATAAAAGAGAGAAGAGAGCAGTATTTAACCTCATCACTTAGATTTTCATCATATGGTACTCATACACAGGTCTATAATCAGCAGTATTTGCCCAACATTTATGTATTGATTGTTGTGGTTTGTTAAATATTCAGTGAGAAAGATTTCTGCAATTTCAAGATGACATCAAAATTGGTCTAAGAACTAGAAAAAAATTGTTGCAAATACTATTGAGCAAACAGAGCATTTCTCTCACTTTTGAGGTATCAGGTTTACAATCTTAATTTCATCATTATATTTCTGCATATCTATAAGATAAAGTTTAAACACAGCCAAGAAGAAACCCCTCTTTAGCATTGGTTTTACAGACAGAACACCTATTTTGTGACCTTTGTGGCCTTCTCAGCTTTTTGTACATGCTTAATCAAGTGCTGGACTTTGTCCTTTATATTCTATATTCATAGAACTAGTACACATTTTTGTTTAGAAACCAGCTCAGAAGCCCACCTCAGGGTGCAAGATTTTCTTACTGTATTGAAGACTCATTGGTGGCCTTTGACTGATTTCTGCTCTTTGGTTGGTTTATTGTCTCTTTGACACATTCCCCAATTTAATGTACTTTGATTGAGTCCTGTTAATATTCAACCCCCAATTATTGCAACACAGTTGACTGTTTTAACCCATGGAATCAACACTTATATGTATATAATCTCACCCTGTGATTCATGGTTACACGTTCATACAGTTTGAACTTTGAAATCTCTGAGACTTCATCTAGACTAGGTAGTTTGCTGTACGAAGGTGGAATGTTTTTAGTTTGATTATTTTGCTGCCTCTTTTCCGCCTGCCTTCGGAAGAATCTATTTCTTCTTCTCCTAAAATACAACATAACAAATAGTACTATTTGAAACAGTATCAATTCTAAATTCAATTGGATTAGGAAAATGTTTATGCTTAGGGAAAAAACCCATATACCATAAGGATGAAGTAAATCAAGATATAATATTTTAAACTTGAAAGTTTAAAGTTTAGAAAATATGTGTTAATCCCTATTCAGTGTACTGTATATGACGATATTCTCAAGAAATACTGTTATTTAATAGCAATATCTCAAGCATAAGTCACTTTTATTCCCTATTGGTGATGATTAGCTCCTCATATATTCATGTTTTTATACAGCCCTAGATTTCAAATATTCTGCTCTGAGTGTTACTGATAAAGTTTAATCCAGATCAGGTCTTCAATTTTATGATATTCATTGATATAAATTGTCCTAATGTGGAAAAAAATGCATTCAAGTCAGAGTTAAAGGTGCCCTACAAAATTCCATATGTTTCCCATGCTGATAGATCCAAAAGAGTTTACCATTGAAAGATGTAGTGATCTGACTATTCACCAGGGCCCTTATAAATGCATAATTCAACTCAAATTAAGAATTTTTCCGAATGGACAGATTTTCAACATTTCCTACAATAAATTAGTACTATGATTGGATACCTTAACTTAAGTTGTTTTATGCATACGTACAGGCCCAGGTTTTAATATCAATTAAAATTTGACTGAAACCCCACTTTTCTAGGGAGGACATCCTTTTTCATAAATTTCTGGATTTAACCAGAAAGAATCAAATATTCTATATAAAAAAAAGCCATTGAAAAATCCAGAGCTCATTTTCAGTACACGATAACTAAGATGATCTCAGATGCTAACACACCCATTCATAAAGAAATCCTACATTTTGACATTAAAACTTCAGATAGATGTCAATAGATTCAAAAGAATCTATATATTTACAGATATGCCCTATAGCTGTCTGGAAAATTAAGTTTATTTAGCAAAAGATTTCACAATATGTAAAATCATGAAGGTTAACCATACATTATTTTTCTTAAACATTATTATCCCTGACTGTTCTCTCTGAAAATGGAGATTCTACATTTAATGAGGCTTTATTAAAAGCCATTAAACATTCTAATGTTCTACAGTGACGTAAAAAAGGTCAAATAATGAGGGCAATGGATATTTTAACTCAATCTTGAATGAATGTCCATTAGTATTTTTAAAAACTGCATTTATCTCTGACAAAAAAAAAGCCCCTTTACAATGTCTACAATTCCTAATGTGTTGGTACACTCTCTGCCATTTATTATCTGGAAACGTTATATACCCCTCTAGACAACAGGGGCCATTATGCCTCTTTCAGGATGCATTATGGGTACCTTGGGGAAAATTCTCAAACACCTTTTATCTTTCTTCATTATAATATTTTTTGGACCCATTGAGTCTGATTGTATGCATACCTGCAGCGCCAACAGTCACGTATTTGTGGGGGATATCCCCCATGGAGGCTCCCAAATTGAAATTTTGAAAAAATTAACAGGTATGTGTATGTATTTACAAATGAACAAAGGGGAGATTCTTGATATGTTGGAGACAGCAACCCAATTACCCAAAAATCCATCCAGAGGTCAAAATGAAGTTCAGAGGTCAAAATAAAATTTTCTACAAAAAGACAATTGTTTTTACAATATGTCAATTTCATAGACAACAGGAGACATTATGTTTCTTTCCTAATGCATTACTGGTTCTTGGAAAATCAATCTAGAGGTCAAAATACAATTTCTACAAACAATAATTGCCTATACTTAATACGACATATTTCAACATCTTAAATTGCTTAAGGGTGCAAAAGAATAATTTTAGCCGGAACAATTACCTAATAAGTAAATATAAATGTCTTTAATACATTTTTCTCCTCATTACACCTATTTAAATGACCTTGAACCCCCACCCTCTTGACCCTTCTGTATATAATATACCAGTACTTACTTGGCAAGTAGATATGAAGTGATGCAGATACAAACAAAGACTAAGATACCAATAAGACCTAATGTCCTTGAACTCTCACCCTCTTGACTCCTGTGTTTATATTATACCAGTACTTACTTGGAAAGTAGATATAAAGTGATGCAGATACAAACAAAGACTAAGATACCAATAACACCTAATGTCCTTAAACTCTCACCCTCTTGACTCCTGTGTTTATATTATACCAGTACTTACTTGGAAAGTAGATATAAGGTGATGCAGATAAAAACAAAGACTAAGATACCAATAACACCTAATGTCCTTGAACTCTCACCCTCTTGACTTCTGTGTTTATATTATACCAGTACTTACTTGGAAAGTAGATATGAAGTGATGCAGATACAAACAAAGACTAAGATACCAATAACACCTAATGACCTTGAACCCCCACCCTGGCCTTTACTCCTGTGTATATATAATAATTGTACTTACTTGGCAAGTAGATATGAAGCGATGCAGATACAAACAAAGACTAAGATACCAATAACACCTAATGACCTTGAACCCCCATCCTGGCCTTGACCCCTGTGTATATATCATACCAGTACTTACTTGGAAAGTAGATATGAAGGGATGCAGATACAAACAAAGACTAAGATACCAATAACACCTAATGTCCTTGAACTCTCACCCTCTTGACTCCTGTGTTTATATTATACCAGTACTTACTTGGCAAGTAGATATGAAGTGATGCAGATACAAACAAAGACTAAGATACCAATAACACCTAATGACCTTGAACCCCCACCCTGGCCTTGACTCCTGTGTATATATAATAGTTGTACTTACTTGGCAAGTAGATATGAAGCGATGCAGATACAAACAAAGACTAAGATACCAATAACAATACCAATTATAGTTAATCTGCGATCGTTCTCCAAAGCTTTCTGGTCTGAAATAGAAATGAATACTTTGTACTCTCTTTTCAAGATCAACTCCAGTATTTTTTTAAATAATTCTATACAAAGCAAGTTATATATATTTTTTTCTAAATACTATCAATATTTTGGCCTTTTCTTTTTTTTTTTATCATATCCAAATATCACAATTACATGTTTTATTTTATCATCTATTACAATGTATTACTGTAATAGTTGTTTTTTTGTTTTAGATAATGTTCAATGCTTGTTTTTAAACAGGTCCTCTATCTCTGATCTCTAATGTTTTTTCATTATGATTATAAATATACTGTCTAATTCATTATTTAAAAATTTGTTGTCCAAATTTTGCTTCTATAATATGTACAAGATTTATAGAAGTTTAAATAAACAAGAATTATTTTAAAAAAAAACTTAATTTATTCTCTGTTCATTCTTTATTTTATCTTATTTTATTTTATCATAAAAAATTCTAAATTTTGAGAATTAACAGAACTTATCATTCAAAGATTTTATCGTTTTCTTTATGTACAATTTGCTGACAGGTATGATCTTCATTTACACATATTTTTACATACTAATCTTTTTAATGTGCTTGATAAATTTCATTCAATCTAATTTTTGCACACAAGCGCTGCTAAATCAAAGCAATGTTTAACATTTCAACTTTTCCTTCACCTGGTTTTCTGTTCACCTGTTTTTCTGTGCAGTTATAAAGTGATACAAGGAACACAATATGTATACACCAACAACATAAAGATGATACTGTATAATAGCTCACACAGATTACAAAAAGATGGATAGAAATGGAAAAATATATGAACCATAAGTGTCCCTTCGAATCTCCAGTGTACCACTTTAACACAAGATATTGGTAAAAGTTGAAAAGTTTCTATGGAAACAATAGTTATATATATATATGAGAGAGGTTTTCTGATTATATATACAGATATAATAAGATATTAATTTAATATCAATGATTTCACCTTCTGTTGTAAAGTGTTGATGACAACGATCTTTGGTATTGGTAACTACAAACTATTAAATTATTAAATTATACCTTAAATACTTTGACAATGAACACTGAAGTCATATCACATCGGCTTTAACAGAATGAATGAGTTTTATTTCAACTTAATTCATTTCATTTTAACATCTACTCAACCAAATTTTTAACTTATTAAATCCTACTAAATCTCAATTATTGGGAAAGTTTTTGGAGTAAAATAACACTGAAATCAACATTAGAAAATCAGAACCCCTCTTTGATTATTGGATTGCTAAAGCTTGCCTACAAAAGTTTTCACTTGCCTTACTTATGCTGGACTCCAATGTGTAACAAATTTAATACTGTAGTGTAAATTCTCTTTTCTTATCCCTTGAATATGTTTTTATTTTTAATTTATCTTTATATATATGCATTGATGAAAATTGTATTTGATAAAGATTGTCCTGTGCTGATGCCCACCCAAGTTTAATTGATGTTCATGGAATTTTTTCCAACCTCAAACTTATTTTCTAATTTAGGAGTTAAATTAAATTAATCAATTATAATCCTGCATAGGTTGCACGCTTTTTTAATTAAAACTTCTCTTTTGACACAAGAACATGAATTGTCTGTTTCCTCTTGCTCTTGAAATTAACTGACCTTCTAAAAATGCACAACTGCACATGTTATGAATTAAATCTTAGTTTTAAGTCCATCCCAATATACTTTAGAACAGATTAGTCATTGACAAACTTAGAAAAGAAAAAAGTCGCCAATTAAATCTTGTCTGAATTTAAAATTGTAGTTTTTGACTACAATTTGCAGTAACTTAGTCTATTCTAATAATCCTAACAAAATGAAAAGATTTTTTATTGACAACCTTTCCCAAAGATAAAATTGTCAGAGTTTATTTTTTGCCATTGGATACCCCAAACATGTTCTAATAATAATGAAAAAAAACCAGATGGTGATAACTACATGTGGAATGAGGTCTGTAGATGCTGCACTGACTGACAGACAGGAGAAGTCAATGCGTCTCCACACACATCTATGTCGGGAAGACATAAAAATTGAAATGTGATACTCCATCTCTTTAATTTCAAAGTTAAATTTAATTTAAAATTTATTAGAATTGTTTATATTTATGATCCCTGTTTAATTAAAATCTACGTTTCATTCCTTGCCATATGTATAATATACCTACTGGATGCTACTTTGCCAAAAATCAATTTCCTGTACTCGCATCGGTCCCCTTGGTGCGTGGCGGGACACCTATCAGGTGGGAGATAAAAAGTTCAGATATTAAATAAAAACCAATCAAAATCAAGAAGAATGAGAAAATGTTTTATTATTAAGTCCAGAAATTATGGCTGTTGTTCATTTTTCTTTCTCCCACATTTTGTTTTTAAAACAATATGGTCTGAAACTTTTCAACCCAAAGTGCAACAAACACCATTCATATTCCTGAACTTCATAACAAAAGTGCATTAATACAGTGCAGACATCTGGCAAGAGTAATATGCAAACATAAGCAATATGATTATTAATACCAATTCTACAAATTTAGATGTTAAATACCTGTCTACTAAAGAAAACTTTCATTTGGCTTCGTTCTTATTTTTCTTTCTGTTATTAAACAGTTTTATTTTTAAAAAATATTTATTAAAAATCTTTTCCTTTTTAGAAATCTTGAACTTCATCCAAAAAATCTTTTAGACATCTTGAACTCCATCTAAATATTTTAGAATTGGTATTATGTGATAGGTGCTGGGATATTATAGTGGTCCTCTGTCTGTAAGCTTTCCAGTCGGCGCTTATCTGCATTCAAGTTCATTAGCTATTGTTTTAGTTCAACTTAACAAAACATGCATGTTGAATTTCCATTAAAGAACTTAATTGCCACAGCTTATATTATAGAAGCTATCTTCCTGGGACTAATTTTTCAAAAAATAACTGGTTTCTTAAATCGAGAAATAAACTGGTCTCTTAAATCACCAATATAAACTGGTCTTTCAAATCAAGACTGACTCAGAGAAATAAGGGTACAGTAGTTTTAACTATTTTATAACATTGATATTTCACACTAGTTTTTTTTTTTTATTTCAACAGTATATTCATTAAGCATATTTTTAACTAACTATTGTTGCTGGTTTTATGAAATTACAGTTTAATTCAATATGTCTAAATGTATTTTCCGTAAAATAAAACAATTTTATGATCTACTTCACTTTCACATTCATACATTTTATTTGTCCATTAAATTTTCATAAAATTTCATGCTAATGCAGTCATTCAAACAATTTTATGAGGTAAAATGCATACAAAATTTCAAATTTCAACTCTGTCAATCAAGCTTGAACTATTAGTATTGGGAAATTTTATACTTTTTCATGCTTTTAATTTGTATTTTCATGCAAACTGCATATGAAAATCTGATTTAACAGGCAAGGGTTAATTTTGGTTATATGACGGCATTTCAAAATTAAATAAATTGGTTCTTGATTATTCCTTTTATACATTTAAAACTGAACTAGAATTTTCATCAGATGTATTAAAATTTGTAAAAAAAATATTAATTGAGAGAATTAATTCCTTATTATATCACTTTAAACCACTAAAATAATATAAACATCATCCTATCACAAAATATATAAAATAAAAAAAAATATGAACAATTTTGAAAATAATGCATGCCATGCTAAAGAAAACCATAGCAACAGGGTGAACTTGAATGCTAAAACTGTAGGGTATCCTACCCCAGTCCTCTATTGCTGGAATGTTCTTTGGTAGCCTCCTCTGCTCACATCTCTCACCTGTGTGCGTATCCGGGCAGCTAAAAACCAGTGGACAAATCATAGAAATAACATTCTTCAACTTGTAAAGTCACAAACAAATCTGGTACTTAATGGTTTTTATTTTTTACTTCATAAGGATGATGAATGCATGTTTTTTTATTGCTGTGGATTCATTGTTATTTGTGGGATACCAATTTTTGTGGATTCCATATACCGGTTTGTTAATCACAAATTTACATTATCGCAGACTGTACATCATTATACAATGTATATATATCATTTCAAGTACTGATTCTACATTTTCATAAAACTTATGTGCAACTTTCTGATTGAGTACTACAATTTGATTTTCATTATGATTAGAATGTTTATCTAATTTATTCACTTCTATCAAATGTTTTTAGATAAAGTTCTTATTAAAATTTAAATAAAAAAAAAATTAATGAAAATGTAACCACTAAATCAAAAATTCCTATCTTTGAACTATTTAGAGGACATAGTAAACCTATATATCTTAAATTATCTAAAATGATATGATGTTTGGCTCCCAACAGCATGATAAGATATGACTTCTTAGCACTTGTTAGAATATGATAAATAGCTTTCCCTTCTGATAAGAATAAAATTAGTTAGCATTATATAAAATAGACAGCAACCTAAACACCACAATTCACAAAATTACATATTAAGAGGTCAATTCATCAAGATAAACTTGGTTTTTTTTCAGAGGGGGAGCCAGCCATAAAAGGGGGATTCCCAACCCAGGATAAAGGATTCAAATGCATTGATTGTCATAAAAAGGAGAGGGGTTCTAACATTGATGATAAATTTGCAGACATATAAACCAATTCTATCTGATTTTATTCCAACTATAAGAATAATGTTATAAAGAACTGCACATAGAGATTGACAAAAGAGACCTTATAAATTTGTTAACCTCTCAGGGTACCTTGTTATGCCTTTATTTATGGCTTGCTGTCTCATCAACTGTTTCTTATCTTAATTTTAGTGATTACACAATAAATCAAAAAATAAAACTGATAATACAGTAAAATCACAACAGTATGGTATTTTTTTTAAATAAGATATAAATATCTTCAAAAATATCACATGCAACTATACATATGTAATTTTTACAAAATTGGGTCTGAATTTACAACAAAACTTATTTTTGAAATATAAACTGAAACCATTTATACCTACATGTATATAAAGATGCATGCTTTGGGGTTTATAAATATCTGATTCTTCAGATTAGTATGTTTCTTGGCAATAAAATTATACTGCTTTTCATTTTATTACTTCCTTATTAGGATTAATCGATTTATTTGTGGGTTAGTGAGTATTAACCGATTTATGGCTTTATAGGCAAAATGTGACTTTATTTCTAAACAAATGAAATAGATAAAATGTTAATTATCAGGGCATTTTTTTTATATAAATAAGGCTGTTAGTTTTCTCGTTTGAATTGTTTTACATTGTCTTATCAGGGCCTTTTATAGCTGACTATGCGATATGGGCTTTGCTCATTGTTGAAGGCCGTAGAGTGACCTATAGTTTTTAATGTCTGTGTCATTTTGGTCTCTTGTGGACAGTTGTCTCATTTGCAATCATACCTCATCTTCTTTTCTTATAGCAACTTTTTAAAACATTAAAATTGGGAACTCATATCGTCAACTGGTTACATTGGGTAGCAGATAATCTTATTTAGCATGTTGTGTCAAATTTTTTCCGTTTATCGTTGGTACCTATTGAATTTTTTTAATGTCCCTTATGTTTTTATCAAAATTCAACACTTTAAAATTAGCATACATGATACGATCACTCCCACCATCATGAATTAAAATAAATTCCCAATCTTGTTCATAACTTTATTTCGTTACATTTACCCGAGGCTTACTATATATGGATGTATTGATGTATGATTATATGTATGTGTAAACTGAGGAGTTTTACAACCACTATAACCTCCCCTACCAAAGTATGAGATATTCTGCCTTATTATGAATTATTCAAAAAGGTTTTCAACCAATAAGTTTTGCACCCATCCTTATTGTTTTTCGCCTCTGGGCTACAAGACTGCCAATATATGAAATATTCTGGCAATTTATGAATTATTCAAAAAGGTTTAAAACCAGGATATGATTATCATCTGAAGTTTTTTTTCTATAAAAATTGGATTTCTTATAAGATATAAGTAGAAAGAAAAGACTATTTTGTCAGTTATGACAGACTTGGATGTGTAGGGAAACATAAATAAAATATCCTGTTTATACAAATAGACAATGATCATGCAATACAATGAATTATCTTACACGCAACAGTTTTTGGTTATATTTTCTAACGAATCTCCTCTCTCAATAGAATTCCTGATAGTAAGCATTGAAAAAAATGAACAACTTCTTTAATAAAATATCTGTATCATTTTGGCTCGGAATTGCCAAAAAAAACCACTTTTTTTCATTTTTGTTGGTTTTTTTTTTTAGAGGGGGGGGGGGGGTGAAATTGCTGGCTTTTTGGGGGTAGAACAATTGTCCTTACTCTTTCATACTTGATGAATCTGTAACAGTGAGTCAATCTAATTGTGTAAAATTTCAAGTCTACCTTTTATTACTTTCAACCTTTAATACTGCTGACATGTGACAAGTCAGTAACAGAACAGAAAGACAGAATTTTCGCTTTCAAAGAAAATTTGTCTGATCTTAAAAGTAGTTACATCATAGAAACCTTCTTAATGCGTCTGCCTAACAAAATAATATCCCTCTGATGGACAAATAAGAAAACTGGTATTTATATTACAGATCCTGACCTCTCCAATTATTGGATTAGCGCTTCAGAATTGCTATAGTGAGTCTGACAGGTGACGGAAACATTCTATAACTTCTTCAAATACAAAATATTATTGACTAACTATAAGACATTTACAGAATCCCCCGCCAGAGAGGATTTTACGTAAACCGAATATCCTGGACCGATTCCAATAATAAAGGGGTTGTAGACAGCATCTGTTTTCTACGATTTCAAACATCAATAAAACTCTACCCAATAACTTAGTTGTATTGATATATAAACTCTATCAGAGCCAAGAAAATTGGCCAATTTGTTGAAAACGTTGAATAGTAAACAGAGTGTTACAGAAATGATTAACAGTATGATGATAATGGTGGTTTGATAAGGAGAAGATTGTGATCAATATCTCGTATAACTATCTGTAAGGCCTTTTTACTAATAATGCTTTTGATTTAATTAAAATTGTAAAGAAATCTACAGTTTCCTGTCAAAAACATCTTTGGGGGATTTTCTCTTCTGAAACATTGAAGCTTTCTGTGGGTAGATGCACTGACTTTAAGGATAATTAATTTAGATCAGCTGTAGCTAATACAAGTTTTAATCAAAGTCCTCTGTTCAATTTTTATTTTCACTCCCTTTCATGACAAACAACAAACTTAAATACGCAAGTTTCAAAGTGCGAACTGTTAAAAAGACAGTTATTACCGATTTAAACATTTTTTTCAAAAACCCACTCTTACCACAAGATGATGATCTGTAAACCATACATTAGCAATCAAAGAATGAACTATAGAAGTACTTTTGTCTCAGATGAGATCTATTATGTTCATACAGTTTAAAAGATTCATTTACAAGTGAAACAATATAAACATAAGGAGAATGGTATGATTAACTAATGGCACAACTATCCACCAGAGTTCAAATCAGGTGGATATAAGCAATTATAGTTCAATGTACAGTCTTAAAAAAATAGGGGATACTAATATGCAGGGGCAGATCCAGCCATTTTAAAAAGAGGGGGTTCCCAATCCAGAGTAAAGGGGGGGTGAGGTTCCAACTATATGCTCCTATTCAAATGCATAGATCGTCCAAAAAAAGGGGGTTCCAACCCCCGTTTCCCCACCTCCCTGGATCCGCCAATGATATGAAAGAAATCATTGAATTACAGTCAGTATTTTAGGAGGATTTATGTCCCATGTTGAAGATGTTCTAGGAGGAGTTATGTCCCATGTTGAAAATGATGTCAAGGACAATCAATTTACTAAGGACACTAAAAAAATAGTTTGTATTCAAAAATAAGAATTAAAATATTGCACAATGGCTTTAATAAGACAAAAAAAAAGGTTCAAGGTTTCACTCAATTTAAGTCAGAATTTAGGAAAAGATCAGAATAAAAAGTGCATGTAAGTATGAAAGACTATAACAATTGTATGTTCAAAACACGGATGTATAAAAATTCACTAATAAATTTGATTAGGCAGAATTGAATTTTATCTAAGATGAAGTAACCAATAGTAATATTGATTTCGATACCACAAAACTGTGAATGAATTGACCAATTAACCAACTGTTTTATGGTTTTAATTGTACACAATGTAATGAAAAATCCTATAAAACAGAAAACTTCTACTGTTTTTTTAAATGTCTAATTTCAAACCACAAAACCACATTGTGTGCTATGTAGCCATGAAAATTGTCCTCCAAAGCTAGGAAAATTCCTAAAAACTTAAAAATAAAAAATACCCATGTTTAATGCTCTGACTTCAAAACACCATTTACAAGTAAATCTACCTATTTTGTCTAAAGAATTTAAAGACTACCTTATAAACAGACCCAGACTACAAAACTAGTACAAAATACAGTCAATAAATAATATACCATCTGACAGAAAAATATCACCCAAATGTAATCATTTATGCTCAAAAGCAGGATTAGTTTGCACTGATAAGCAATAATTGGCTGTACATAGCAATGGTTTTAGGGTAGATAAATTGTAATGGATAGGAAAGCATGAAAGTTTTATTGATAAAGGTATAAAAGCTGCATATGTCTAGGTTTTGTTTATTGGCTAGCTTTGTCACTTACACAGACACAACAATATGATCAATAGACGAGGAGCAATGGTAATTAGATGATCATGATTATACTAACTATCAGAAAGTCATGGATGCCACATCAGAATATTAGAATTTCAAGAGTTACGAATCAAAAATTGAATCAAAACCCACAAAAAAAGTGAGAGAAAAAACCTGCATGAATCACAACTGAGGTCTCATGAAAGCCAAAGTTTTATCTTAACATAACTTTTTCAAATTTTTTTTCAAAAAAATCTGAATTTTTAAGATTATATTAAAAGATAATCCAAAAAAAATAGGAATCTGTCAACATAATCTTATCAGTTCTAATCCAGAATGTTTTAATTTCAACAGAAATCATCAATTTTACAGCTTATAAAAAGTTTTTATCATTAAACTCTTCAATTAAGATATTGGTGCAAGTACACTTACCGGCATCTTGGTATCCCTAAATCTGCAATGATTTCGCATGTACCTCCGTTAAAACATCTGCCATCATGTTTTGGTGGACATTTATAAAATAATGTTGGTGTCACTGAAAGTACATAACAACACAGTTCTTTTTATTGTTGTTGAATAAGCATATATATATTCTAGTTTGGTCAACTCGAGAGTAGCCAGTTTTAATTGCAACATATTATATGTTATTATTATATTTAACTTTGAGCAGCATATACTGAGTATGCTACAACTCTACAGCCGTAAAGCACTCCACTTAATTAAGTATTGAAGCTTTGCTTGACTGGGCAACAAATTAGACCACCCTAATATCTTTACTCTGGGGGAAAAGGAAAAACTTTGGTTGACCGCTCTAAAGACTAGTTAAAGCTCATGTTCATGTTCATCAGTAATTTTCTTCAGATAAATATAAGCTTTTTGCATGTATTGATGACTGACCAATGATAGTCTGAGTTATTCACAATTTTTCTTGACTCATGGTGAACCAGCATTTGTCAAACATTTTAGAGACTTGTTCATTGTTTAAGGCCATAAGACATGTTTGCATTTTACACCTAGCATCAGACTTGTGCATCAGACATTTGTTCTAATTCAGTGCAAATTAATCAAAAAGAAATGGCTATCAGTATATAAATGTTTTGAAAGTCTGACAATTTCAAGTTTTTGGTTATTTAAAGACTCATAATTTCACACTGCCCTGTCAATAAATAAATTAATATAAGTACATTTAAAATTCCAACAATGTTCCTAAATTGAGATACACGGTCTTCCTTTTAAACATGATTAAGAAACATACTTTAGTCATTACTTAAAAATAATGATAAATTAGCCCTTAAGTCAATCCCCACCCAATAGGAAAATAAAAGAGTCAAAACAAAGATGCTTTATTTCAATTTTACTAGCCATCAGATTTGTGTCTGCTTATCTATATATTTAATAAAGAAGGTAAATTTGACATTTTAATTCACCTTGAGTCAACATTCAATAAAACTGAATGAATAGTTTAAATATGTAAAGTAACACTCGGGTAGGCGGAAGCATATAGTACTCTGCATTCTAAAGGACACCCCCGCCCGCAAAATATTCAACAGACTTTTATTTTTATATCATTGAAAACTAAAAATAAGTTCATATAAAAGTCGTAACTTGCTCATGTTACCATAAACTGATTCACAGCACAGGTATTCAAACGCTGGTTCAATAATTTCCAGGTTTAACATTTTATGTATCAATTTTTAGTACAAGATAAACAATTTCTGTTTTAAAGGTTTAATGTATCACTCTTTTAAGTCCAATATAAACAGGTTAAGATATTTTTAATATTTTTCATCTTAAATTTACGTATCTATTTTTTTTTTAAATTTCATTATTTAAATTTTAGGTCTGTTATTTCTATTTTTACCTATTTTTTTATATATTTTTTTTTTTTTTTTATCTATTTCCACCTTTTAATTCATTTTCCTAGCAATTTCATAACAATAAACAATTTAAATGGGAAAAAGCCTCAAATGACTTTTGACTAATAATTTGAAAAACAATTAAAATGATAACAATCTTAGTATTTTATGCGTTTAAGAGAATTTATTTGCATGTTAACATGCAACAATGCTGCTTAAAGTTGACTGACTTATATATAATCTATAAAAATCTACAAAAATCCTCAGTAGTAGATATGTGATCACTTAAGGAACATTAAAAATAAAATTCCCTCTAAAACTCATTCATGCCAACTGAAACATTACATAAATCCAATTTCGGGTATTACCATTTTGGTCAGTGGTCCAAACCTGTGAATGAATAATGCCAACTACCAATGTTTATCACAATAGTATGTTTGACAATTCTAAATAATAATATGTTATTGATTCTGTAATTAGAGATCCCCTTTTAAGTAGCCTTTCTTAGGATGATTGTGTTAAGCATATTTCTTTTGATGCCAATTTAGTTATTCCACACTATAAATTGGTTAAAATGCTGATTTATCACCGTAAACATTGTAAACATTCTCTGTGCGGACAAAAGATGATTTTGTTCCAGTCCTAAGAACCAGACTCTACAATTGACAAAGGGAAGTAATTTGTTGAAAAACTGTGAAATAACGGATTCAAATCATTAATTGGCAAATGGACTATTGACAGCTAACTGTTTTTACAATGAAATATCATATATTGCAGCATTTTATTAAGGAATCTTAAGATATATAGATCTTGATGTAATATTGACAATGATTGATGCACCTGCGAGTACAAATTAGGAATAAAACAGTATAAGTGCACAAAATAAAACAAAACACAAAAAGAAATACTCTAATGACAAGAATACTTACCCTCATTTATTTCAATGGCTGGTTTTTGTGTTGTAGTTTTCTTAGGGTTTTTATTCTTAGGAGGCTTTGTAGGTTTTTTCTTGACTGTACAGTTATGAAATAAAAGAAATAAGCATAGTGCAGACAACATCAAAAAATAATAAATTTTCATGCAGTGCAAAAGAATATTTGATGATAAAATTAATGTATTCATGTCACAATTTTTGCTTAACTGTCATCAAATATTCATCATAGCTCTTCCACTAAAACATAAAGAAGAAATCAAAGTGATACAATTTGAGGTCAAATCTGTTGGTTTTTTTTCAGCCCCTAAAATTTTCAAATCTGATCCCCTCCACCCCACCTGCCTTTGAAAATCCTGGGTCTATAAATGCAAAATGACATCGTCTTTGTATTTGAATTCAAATGCTACTGTTATTAAAGAAAAACTTTACACAAGAAAAGAATATAAAGCATAAAATAAACCACTAATTAAAGCCAAAAAAATAATAAAATAAACACATTTTATAACTGATAACAAGGAATTGTGCAGCAAAGTTCACTTTATACTGAACCAGACAATAATGAAACAAATAATATGCCACCCAGGAACCTGAAACCACAAAGCTGTAGCAGGTTAACACCCAATATCTGCTGGGCACGTGTACGGTGTTGTCTTCTCCGTGCTTCATTTACTAACAATACACCACCAGACATTACATAGTCTGATTACCTTCTTGTAATGCAATGCACTGATGTACTTTCCTTCCGTAAAAACTAATTAACGATCTGAGTAATAGTGAACTTAATCTTTTCAGAGTCTGTTTTAATGGATAAACGGTCAATCAGTGCTATCTTCATTTACATATCGGGAACACAATGGATTACTGGACATTTATTTCCTCACTATTGTTCCGCTATTTTGAAACATAGTGTTTACGTCTAAGTACTCTAAGAAACCCAGACTTACATAACAATAACAGATGAAATAACTTCGACTGACTAACATAACAATAACAGAAGTATCTTTTACAATACAAAAAAGTCGACAAAATTTAGTGGATGCATATAAAAGGGATCGCCACACAATAATTTTGGATTGAAGTGCAACAAATTAAATGCACATTGTTCAATAATGCAAGATAATTGCACTGCAGAGTCTGCAGGAAATTTGTAGTTAAAATGCAAATTAATGCAGTAATGGACCTCCAATATGTTAGCCTGTAAAATAAACTCAATTTTCATAATCCTTTGTTGAATTAGGAATCAAAGTTGGTAATCATTAAAAGAGAAAGTGGAGGGATAGAAATTCAGAGCAGTCAAAATATTCGAGGGAGATATCCGCCATTGTTAAAAAGTAATTGTCTTAAAATTTACCTTCTTAGCGCTTACTAGTGTGTGTGCCTCCCCCATTGTATTAAAAATGTCTTTGTAGATATTTAGACATCATATATTGTGAACTTGTCATGTTTATCTGTGTATGCTAGCAAACAAAGATGACAATTAATGCTAGATCAATAAATTTTCATGAAATGGTTATTGCATACCTGAAATGAATTTACGAACTTCAAAAAAACAAGTGTGTTCCACAATTTTAGTTCTGTTTCTTCCAAAGTCTTCATTTGTTTTATTGGCATTGTCTGTCTCATTCTGTTGTTCATTGAATTTAAAGGTTCTTGTAATGTTCATAACTGATTTAGTAATAATCTGTTGCATTGCACCCATTTTCCTTCGGCCCTCAGAGAAAACTTTAAAAATATATTCCCGATCAACATGGCCTTACAAATGTTAAAGTTACTTGTCACCTGTTCGGCTTATAATCTTAATCACCAATTTAATAAATCTAAATAAATATGCTTATAAATCAACAATTACAGGAATGTACTTAAATCATTCCAGATTTCTAATCCCTTGGTTTCAAAATACTTTATACATACTATACTATTTAAATTTTTGAAAGGTTTTGTTTTAAGAAATTTGCCGTTTACAAAAAAACATTTTCAAAATTGGGTAGGGTTTATTAAGAAGGAATTGTTTTATTCAAGTAAAATATTTCAAAAATAAAGTTATTAATTAATAATTGGATTAAGAAAGATTTCATTTGAACAGGATTGTGTCTGAGCAGAAATAATGTAATTAAGTTGAACTTGGTTAAATGGAAAGTTTGTTTGCATCCCAACTCTGAATCACGAAAAACATGATTTGAATTTGTTTACTAATAATGACTTGCTTATTTGTCGAATTCTTTGATTTATTTCAGATAAAATTTGGTGTAACATATTCAGCCTTTAAGGTATGCGTATTTATAACCACATGATACAGGCATATATTTATTTTCAACATGGTTTTTATTTATTCTGGACACACCTTCAATAGAATTCTATTAATCAATAAAAATCGGAAATACACAATGTCCAACTGTATAAAGTAATTTGCTTTTACATATTTGAATTAATCTAAATATGGCCCTGTTAATTGTTTTTGAGACAGCAAACCAACACAAATTACCTAGAAATTTAGGTCTGATTTAAGTTTGGCACTATCCTATAAGATAACAAAGTTACTTAGAGGACACAGATTAGAAGAAGACCTAGAACAGTTTGACCTTTAATTTGAAAGTCACAAAGAATTCAACCAACAATAGACATGAATTTTTATGACACTAAACACAGCAATATAGAGTTTTAACATAATTTGTAACTAAGCTAAAATGTACCTCCATTTATTTATTTTTATGTACCTCAACTCTTTTCCTCTTTTCCTTTATATTATCATGTTATCAACAGTTTTTTTCCCCATTTTTTTCATTTCTATTGTTGCATGTTTTTTTTGCTTATATGCAGAATTCCTATTTGATTTCTTGTGTTCATAAAATGATTCTGATGTCTACATAATCGTGAAACTTAATTACTTCTTAAGTGTATAAAAAAATCAAAATTATTAGGTTTTCCAAATTTTAGCAAATCTCTGTTTGAAACGATGTAATACAGAAAATTAGATTGGTATCAGCTTTTTAATTAGTTCATAATACTAAAAAATCTTCTTTTGACCTTGACCATGTGAATGATCTAGTTTAACAAAATAAATTCTGCACTAAGATTATAAAGAATTTTGTTCATCAAACATTATGAATGAATATTAATCTACGATCAAAGAATAACTTAAAACATTACATAACCAATTTTTTTTAAATGTTCATTTCTAGACGAGATTAAACTGTGAGGCTATCAGTCAAATGGATCAGACTAACAGATATTCAACTGTTTTATCTGCACAAGGTGGTTAATTAAAAAAGTTTGATATTTTGGATGCATTACAAGTTTTAAATACGTTCAAACAATTTTGATTGAATTACCAAATTGAAGATCAACATGAAAAAGATGGCAATCGGCACTTAATAAACGTAAACGGGACATCATGATGCTCTTCCATTAACCAATCATTTGATAGTCTGCCAATATTTCATGATCAAGTGTAATTTAATTATAGTTCTTTTTATGGCAGTTCAGGAAATTGTTTAAAAATCGTCTTATTATCCTCTCTTATTCAATTTTATTTAGTCGTTAATTATGGCGCTATCAGGAAACATCTAATCAGTATACCGACCCAGCAACCTAACACATTCACCGATCGAGCAACCTTACACGTTCACCGTAATGACCAATATATAAATATCGATATCTACATGAAAACCTACTTCCACAGGTGTAAAGGATTAGTACAATTGTTGATCTGAATGTATACAAAATGATTCCAGTAAAAAAACTACCAACAAAAATCTAACCACAAGGTCTAACAGGGGATATTAACAACGATTGTCAATCACTAAAGATGTGTGGTTTAACCTTTGTGTTTTTTTAGTTGCTTTGTAATGATGGTTATACCCCCAAATGACCTTAGTTGTTTAAATCCCCTTCATTTGGACTCTTGTATAATAGTTGGCAATAATATCATATCTCAGGTCTTCTTACTTTTATTTTCATTCATTAGCAAAAAGAATTCCATAAACAACAGCAAAACATTAATAAATATGACCTTTGACCTGACAATCTATCTACAAACAATTAAGCATAAAGTTCAAAGATAACTTATTTGATTAATTGATTGAATGCTTGGTGTTTAACACCATTTCATCATACATTTGCAATGGTGTTACAAGAACAACTGCACTTCTACTAGGTTAAAATGTATGTACCAAGGTTTAGAGTGATATATATTTATGATGAAATGTTTTCATAACTTTCATAATGTGTGTTTACCAGGGTTGGAAGAATATTTTCATAACTTTCATATTGTATGCACTACTATTGCAAGGTTCTCAAAGAATACCCCTTCTGTAGGTATGGAATAATAGTACATATAAATTTTGTCTAAAAACACCAACGTTAAAATACAACTATGATACAGTTTTATATCCAAGGTCATTGAACTTTTGAATTCAAGTTAATAGAAGGTTGAATATTGCAGAACGATAAAAAAAACACTTTCCAGCATGGCTACCTGTTAGGTATAGTAATGTTTACTTCTGTTGAAATCATTACTAATCGATGTTTATACCATTACAGTCTTTGTGGTTTTTGTTCTACTGAACATTAATTTCATGCTTTACCCAGAACAATTACTCTGTTTTTTCAGTAATTATTATAGGTGATACATCTTTGTGGAATACTAAAAGATCTAAAATGAACAATCAGGCTGAGTGCTTCTTAATAATTAATACTCTTTATTATGATGAGTCTGTTCTTAAATCCAAATAAAAGAACAATCAAGCTTTCAGCTTAAGTAATTTTTATAGCGCTCTCTTGCAAAGAAAAAAATAAAGTTTTTGTCAATAGATATAATTGGTGGTACTTTACGACATAAGAAGAACACTTTGCAATGTTTGGGTGACATATTGTTGAACTTTTTCCTTCTCATACTTTCAATATCAGCCAAGTAATTTATCCTCTCTGAAACCAAAGTTAAAGTCATAACAAAAAAAGGCAAAAAGATACTTTCAATGTAATTGATTTCCAAGAGCAACAACTCATTGAAGAGTGAAAACAAATAAATATAAACAAATTAGTTCAACAAAGGCAGCAAAAGTATAGTAACTGCCAGACTTCCGTAACAAGACATTTTAAATTTAGTCTTATTTGTAAACAAAACCTCTGCAAGAGAACATTTATAAATAGAACCAATGATCCCATTCTTCCATACGTTTTTTTTTTAGATACCAAGTACTGCTTAGTGGGGGTTCACCTAACGACACGTTATATCAAAATATCATAAAATATCTTCAATGGAGTCAACCGACACCAATCAACACATGGGACTAAAATATTCTAAATAAAACTTCCGAAATATTTAATATAAATATGATATCTCATTAGGAATAAAAGAATGTCCTACAAATAATCTAAAGGTCAAAGATCAGCAATAATTTAATTAAATGATTGGCTGTTGTAATAAAATCTGCTCAAAAGGGGAAAATAAGGGCAAGAAAGGTCATACTATATTTGATCAACACAAGATCCTATTGAAAGGCAGGATATGCTTGAAACAATATACTTATAAAGACGTGTGCTGATCTTAGGTCCTTCAGTACATAATTAATATAAACAAAGTACAAAATATCCTTGGTGTTAACTCTTGGCAGGTGGTCTATTCTTAAATGCATGGGTACAAAGCTTTCTATTGAAAGGGAAACGTTAATTTAATAGAATTATTGTTTTACCTTCTAAAATATATGAAATAGCATCTGACTGCTTATTTGGCATAATTAATACTGCGAAATAGAATATGTAGTTACAAAACTGTTCACCTTGCAATGAATTGATTGACAATGAGAAATTTTTCACCAGAGACTAAAGACCATATGATGCAGAAATTAACAACTATAGCTCATTATACAGCCTTCCACAATGAGCAAAACCCAAAAAAAACTGTAAAAGGCATCAAATAGACAAACTCTAAAAAATTCAAAACAAAAATTTTATGGTATGATTTATGTACCAACGAATAAACAAAAAACAAATGATACAGTAAGTAATAAACGACAACCCAACAATCCAGGACTTGGAACAGACATACAGAATGTGGCAGGGTCTTATTTATTTGTTTTAGAATATTGTCTATTTTTTCAGCTTCTGATAGATCAATAAAATTCAGAGAAATATAGATTACATATTTACACATCAATTAGACAGCTAACAAATTACATTATAATATTATATTTCTTATACAAACATTATGATACCTGATGAAATGCATTTAGCAGTGTTTGTTTTCACTTAAACATCTCAAGCTATATTTCATATGAAAAGCAGAAGTTTTGGAGAAAATATTTTCTTATTTGCAAGGAATAAATGGAGATGTAATGTTAATTTGTTTTCACCTTGCACATGTGCAATATTTGCGGCTGGACATTAAATGAGCAAATATATTGATCAGTAACATAAGCAACAAAAAAATCAAAGATTTAAAACAACTACACACGACAAATAAATCGTTACAAAATATATTTTCATTTCTATTTCTTAATGCAACTCTCGATAATACATTATCTTCTAATTGTTTTAATTTATGCATTTTATGGAAGATTCTTTTTTGATAATTTTACACCCATTGTTAGTTACCCAAAGACTAGAAAACAATATGACACTTCAGGTACATTTCATTGTATATTTGTGTATGAAAGGTACTATGGACACGTCTTTTACCATGTATTGTATTTTTCCGTGTGTAGGGGGTCCTGGGCTCAGTGTTCAATGAAAGAGACATGTTATTTGATCTTGTTTTAGTTGTTGTAATGTAACAATTTTGTCTCTGTTGGGGTTCTCACACCATTATTTGTTGTCAGACAAGTAAAATCTTTTATTATACAAAACTACTTTCCCTGATTTTAAGATTTGCTGTCTGTGAGGTGAAATTCTAACCAGTTATTTCAATGTTGACAAAAATTCTGCATAATCATGATTTGAAATTTGAGCTTTTATTTAAGTTAAATAACGACCTTAATGATATTTTAAAGTATTAAAAGTCACAGTATAAAATTACATATGAAAATCATAGATACCCATGGTATTTATTCCAAGAAGTAAAGAATCTATATGTAAGAGTCAAATTTGTCTAATCTTTTAAATAAATTTTTCAGACAGGCATTAGGTATGGGGAGACTGTTGAAATATTAATTATTATTTTTCTCTCTCTAATACTCATTTTCCATAAATTTTTCATCCTATGATCAACATATAAAGCTAGGCATTTTGTAATATACTTCAAGATTTACAGTAAATTAACTGAGTGGAAAAGTTCAGAATGATTGAAGTTGCTAAGGAAGCATAATGAATGAAACACAAACCAAAAAATATTTAGCTTATTTTTTGTTACCCCCCCCCCCCCCCCCCCCCTTTTTTTTTTATTAAATTCTGACAATATCCAATCAAAACAATAATACAAACGAAATTGCAAGTAAATAATCTGCTTTTATACTAAACTAAACATAAACAAATTCATAAAGCCACTTAAACCACAATATAAACAAGTATATTAGTGGTAGTACATTTTACTTATCTAGTACTTATTACAGTACTAATGTTTGTACTGGGTGAACCATAATCTACTTATTTACGCATGTTAGTAGAAACCAGTGGTCTTTGTACTGTCAGCAATGAATTAATACTGAAGGATTACTGTTATGAAATATTTAATCTGGAAAAAAAGTCATTGTAATCTTCTGAATTATTGGTAATAGGTATTTTCATTAATCAAAATCTAAGCCAATAAATGCTGTGCAGCGGTTAAGGGAGAAGTGGCAGATCCAGGGGAGGGTTCCCGGGGTTGGAACCCAACTTTTTTATTGGATGATCAACGCATTTGAATGGGGCATATGGTTGGAAGCCCCCCTCCCCCTTTTGGGAGACCCCCCTGGGAACCCCTCTTTTTCTCCTGTGTTTGGAACCCCCTTTTAAAATAGCTGAATCCGCCCCTAGGGCAGTTGGTTTAGGAATATAATTTTTTTAACCTTTAAGCATCCAAATAATATTTTGCCTAAATTGTTTAATATTCTAGATCATTTTTTCTGAATTAACCTGTCGTCCCACCCTCCTTTAAAAAAAATAATGAGTTTTGTTAATTAACAGTGGCAAATATTTAAATTTCATTCAGAAAGAACTTATAACTGATGATCCAAAGACAAATATTTTAAGGTCAATACCCTAATATACCAAACATTTTCATAAAAAGATATATCTATTTACTAGTAATTAAAAGAGTGTTTATATCCTACCACCTTGACCCTAATTATGACAAATAATGTGCTTTATTTCACTACACTCCAGGATCTCTTAAAGAATATAAACATCTAAACTGGTAACCCTTTGATCAAATAGTTTCCATGGTCTGCGCTGCAGCACTGCAATGTATATTCATCACTTAAGCCTAATTTTGTATATAAAGGTGCTTATCATTAACACATTGTAAGTCAACCCATCAGGTAGAAGTCTGTGACATCTCTGTGCACTTATACTAGATACAGATCTCATAAAGGCCTTTCTTACTTCATATCTATCATAAACTTAAAAAGTATATTCTTAATGGTTGAATATCTTTTTTTATCTTAGATTCATCTATTTGGGTACCTGTCTGCGGCACTGCATGGTTTATTGAAATTTCCATATTTGGGTTAAAAATTTGTATAAAAAGTAGAATTTTTCTAAAACTATCAATCATGAAAAGGATTTTGTATTTGTTGATATCCTTTTAAAAGGTCCAGCAAAACCAAAGACTGAGCCAGATAGGCTATAAAATATGGGTTTACATGGCAGCACGTTTTCCCTAAGACCGCTGACTTCAAAGCATATAAGATAGAATAAACGTAAACAAATTTGGTAATTATCCTGACAAGCCTGTTTGTTTACTGAATCGAAGAGTATCTCATGTAATTATGTCGTACAAGAATCTGCAAGTTTAAACAGTTTAATTGTATTCGATAATTGAATTTACTTCAAATAGATTTTTCACATTTATTTTCGTAGTTCCAGTGTATTTCAGTCACCGCAGAATGTGTTTGAATGTTATTTTTCTTGAATTTTTATACCATTATCAAAGGCTTAGGTGGTCTCTGCTAAGTAGTCTATAAAGAAGTGACGTGATTCTATTTTTAATCCTCTTTCTAAATCATTTCTACACAAAATAACAAGCAATTGAATTGAATTATTGTTGAACAAGTTTTGAATATATAAATAACCATAAGAGAATGCATTTGGCCCCCTCATTTGTCTGGCTATTTCTGTACAATAAAATAGAGTTTGTTTTGTTAAAAAATAGAATGGAAATGGGGAATAGGTCAGAGCAACAACAACCTGACCAAAGAGCAAACAACAGCAAAAGGCCACCTTTGGGTTTTCAATGCAGCGAGAAAATCCCAAACCTGAAGGTGGCCTGGGCCAGCTCAGGTCCCTAAATAAAATTCTGTACTAGTTCAGTGAAAATGACCTACATTTTCTCTCAAATTCAAGTAAATCTCTGTAAATTTCCTTAACAGAGCAAGTAACAATTAGAGTTAAAATAAAGTTTTAGAAAAATAAAAGTTAAAGCCAATTCAAACAAAAGATAGAAAGTTCAAACATTTCTTAAAATGACAAGATATATGATTCTTGAAGATTTTTTCAAACAATCAATAAGGTATCAAGAATAGTATAACCTTCAACAAGTTTTTAAAGAAAAGCAACATGAAAAAATATCAGAAATTAAATATTTCCTAACTGAAAATTCCTCTTCTTACCAATCTTTCTTGAACATATTAAATATTCAGTTTTATCTACGTTGGTTTTTTTTCATGAACATTTCAGATGATGGCAATGCTGTAGTCTGCTCTCTTTCATGAACATTTCAGATGATTGCAATGCTGTCGTCTGCTCTCTTTCATGAACATTTCAGATGATGGCAATGCTGTAGTCTGCTCTCTTTCATGAACATTTCAGATGATGGCAATGCTGTAGTCTGCTCTCTTTCATGAACATTTCAGATGATGGCAATGCTGTAGTCTGCTCTCTTTCATGAACATTTCAGATGATGGCAATGCTGTAGTCTGCTCTCTTTCATGAACATTTCAGATGATGGCAATGCTGTCGTCTGCTCTCTTTCATGAACATTTCAGATGATTGCAATACTGTCGTCTGCTCTCTTTCATGAACATTTCAGATGATTGCAATACTGTCGTCTGCTCTCTTTCATGAACATTTCAGATGATGGCAATGCTGTAGTCTGCTCTCTTTCAAATTTTGGGTAAAACTTTGATGTTTTTAATACATTTGTTGGAATCTATATACTAATTTAATATGGAATATTGAAATAACATGGGGTGAGTGTACAAGGCCAGTGACAGTATAACTAACCTCCATGTAATTTGGTCCCTTATAGATAGTTCTCATCGGAAATTGTATCACATCTCCTTATTCAATACGAAGTATTATTCTAAATTAAATATACTGTGTGAAAACTAACAAAGAAGCTCTCCCCAAGGTGTTCAACAATAAAATGAATTCACATAATGTCAGTTCATAGGATAATATCTACACTTCCAGGTGAAATAGATAGAAAGATGTGGTATGAGTGCCAATGAGACTGCTCTCCGTCGAAGTCACAATTTAATAGTAAACCATTATAGGTCAAGGTACAGTCTTCAACATGGAGCCTTGGCTCACACTAAACAGCAGTGGCAGATCCAGAAACTTTCATAAGTGGGGGCCCACTGACTGCCCTAAGAGGGGGCCCGCTCCAGTCACGCTTCAATGATTCCCTATATAAGCAACCAAGTCCCCCTGGTCCCCCCCTAAATCCGCCTCTGAACAGTAAGGCCCCAAAAAATTGCATTTTCATTTTATTTCTTAGGTGTAGTTTGTGTTTTATTCCGCAATAGATAGTTTAGCCAAATGTAAACAACATCAAAAAATTAAATTCTTTCTTTGAAAAAAGTAAATTATGACCTATACACCGTCACCTATCTTAACGATCAACGATATACGATTTTATACATTCATTCGTCTCTCAGGAAACTCAAGACACCTCTATCAAAATCAAGTACAGTTCTTAATGCAAATGTCAATTGTTTCTACTACAACTTAGATATAACTATTGATGTTTGCTAATTGTTTTATTTCAGATAATTATTTCTAACACAGAACTGTCATTAAGCTATGGTTCAGACATTAGACTGGAGAAATTTGCACAACAATCAGACAAAATAATATTTTATAAAGGAGAACGGAATTGACACCTTATACAAGTGTATAATGTATTTTTACTGCTTTTTCAATTCCCAAATGTTTAATATAGACTAGAGTCAGTCTGAGCTGTTTGATAAAATTCTTTAAAAACAGGCTTTCATTATATCTTCTTAACTAAACAGTCTTGAAGTAACGTAAATAACAGCATCTGTCTGTATGTTCTTAGAGATACTCGTGTAAATATCATCTACGATTTAATATTAATATGATTATCCTGTCAAACATTAAACTGTGATTTACACGATTACATTTCATTAAATCCATCACCTGTTCTTGTTCAAAACCTTGAAAAGTGTAAAATATATGTTAAAATGTCTGTCTTATCTATCAAGGAAAAACTTACTCAATAAACTGTACCACAAAAATTCATGTTCAAACAACTCTACTGATATCAACTACAAGTTTCTTACATTAAAATTTACAAGTACAAAGCCAATCTAAATTTAGCCTTTGTCGAAAAAACTTCTTTTTGAACATCAGCAACATTATAATCCATCAATCTGAAAGTGGTCCGCTCGGGAGATTTCTAAAAGTGATGAAAACCAATAATAATGTTGGTTGAAAAAAACAAGTTCTGCATTAAAACCTCTTTTCTTCTCACTACTATTCTTCATTTTGTTTCTGAAACCTTAACCATCAACAATGAGCAATACCCAAATTTTTCTTAAACTGTAACCAAGCAAGCTACTATTAATGTCCAAGGCGCAATTACTGCATATTGCCGCCTACCAAAACCAATTACAACAACGTCCAGTGGTGAATATTTGATGCATGTTGAGAACGACCATCAAGACTCAGGTCATCAAGACTCTGGTACATAAACCTAATTAGTATAATTGAACATGAAATAAACATTTCTTTCACCTCTCAACGAAAAAAAGTTAATTTTATATAACCTTTCAACTGAGATAGTTCTTTAATGTTCCCTGCTTAAGGCCTACTACTCTGCAATATGACACAACAAAGACTTCCAACAATATCTCATAAACTCATATCTTAAACTTATAGAATAAAATAAATTATGCAGAAGTCCAATATTTTTAAAAGTAGAACAAGCACACACCGTTACTTTTTCTCTTTCATATTGATTTCTATTTTAAGAATTTAATTTAAGCATAACTTTAAATATCGTACCATGATTTTAATGAAGTATACGTGCAAAGAAGAAGTTCATACGTGACTGCACAAAACACTTACGAAGGATATCAAAAGTACATAATAATATACTAAATGTCTGTCTCATTGCATCAAGTTTGCTATATTTGTATATTTATTCAACAATTCTTTCTGTCAATATCATAAATAATTTTATATTCATAACATCTATTTTGGAATGCAGTCAAGCCTAAATCATTACATGATAGATTTGTGGAGACATGGAAAAGTGAATTGACAGTTTCCTTTTTTATAAGACATTATGTTTTATATGTATTTTGTTTTCAGACAACTGAATAGTAAAATACAATGGAATTACATACATATCAAATATGCTTAATAGACAAAAATCAATTTCAACCGCCAACATTGCAGAAAATCCCTATAGTATTGCAAGACTAAACTAATTTATTTAAACAAAATGTCAGATAGCTCAGTCAATCTATATTGTGCATTCAATATAAAAATACCATGTGGTGTGACTGTTAATGAGACAACTATCTTGACCACAGACTAAAGGACGGATGTAAACAACTTAAGACAGGCTGGCTTTACAGCATTAACTCCTGCTTATAACAACCCAATCACTTTCATTTGCAAAGTGCCTGTACAATTGAGTCGGAAGCATGGCAATCAATCATCACAATGGTTCCATTGATAATAATTTGAAAAGATTTATCCTGAAATTAGCAGCTTTATATGGACATTGATTTTTTTACTACACGTTGTAGTTACATTTATTATTCCGTATGTTTACAATAAAATGATGCAAGTAAATAACCGTGACCCATTATTGCTTATCAATGTCTTTTGAGTTCTGGTGGATAGTTGTTTAATTGGAAATCATACACATCTCAACATTTTTATACTCATGAAAAAAAAAAACTTTTTCCCACCTTAATGGGAGATTGCACCTGCTTGTCAGGGGTCTGGCCTCCTGAGTAGATTTCTAAATCTTAAAATAAAAGCCTTGATCCACCAAGAATTTAGCAAATTGATTACTAAAATTAGAGGTTGTCCAAATTTTATCAAAGATATTTACTATTCAAACTGATTTACATGTGCTAAATTAAGCTTAAGTCCAAGGGTAAAAGAGATTAAGTGATATATCCAGCATTAACTCAAATACAGTTTGTAGTTACCTTCAATTTTGACTTCCTGTCTGGTTTTGCCAACCACATTTTTTGATTCACACACATATGTTCCACTGTCTGCTAGTGTGGCTTTCCTCTTCCGAAGAACAATACCACGTCTTTGAATGAAAAATATATATTTTAATGCTCTACTATGGCATAGAAAATAAAATAATGTTCAAGTTAATCAAATTCTATTCTTCAAAACACGTCTACATGGAATGGTAACAAAACATCAAGAGAACAAGATCAACTAACATATAATACAAAAACGGAATGCAATCTGCATATGAATATACTAAAAACTGGTTAAGGAGAGAGAACTCTCTTAAAAGTATGTTAACTTTAATAACCAAACATCTTGACCATACCAAACTGACATATAGCAATATATACTTTTATCTTGTACATTTTAGGTAATATATACAACAAAAGAAAATTATAAGGTTGTCTAGTTTATCGATACCCCAATTCATTTATCTCAACTCTATCTTTCTGTAAAATTTCCATATTCAATGTACTTTTATTGCTCAAGCAAAATCATAATTCTAAAAAATTTTGTTGACAGCAAGTATGCAATAATATTGGTTTATAGCATAATTATTCAATTGCACAAGTTAGTCATTGCTATATATATGCTCAATGAAGCATCATTTCACCAATATTCATTGAATAACTTTTTAATTGTACAGCAAAGTTTTCAGAACTATTTTAAACATATCTTATCATTGATGACATATATTTACACTCCATGACAAAATATTGCCCACATATTTTTTCATTACATTCTATATCAAATACATTGTATTATATGTATATTGTCCTTCCAAAAAACAGATTTTAAATAGCTGACTTTGCGGTTATGTTGAAGGGGGTCTCATTGGGGGGTCCTGATCCCAGATCCCACTTACTGTTTTGTCAGATTCCCGTATCCCACTTACACTATGTATGTAAGCAATTCTCATTTTTTGTCATTTCCCGGGTCCCGCTAGACCTATTTCCCGTTTTCATGACACAATAATTTGACTTTCACGTGTCACGCTTACAAAAAATCGGCAATCCCGCGTCACGCTTAGACCCCAATGAGACCCATGTTGAAGGCTGTATGGTGACCTATAATAGTTGTAAATTTGTAAGTCATTTGGTCTCTAGTGGAGAGTTTTCTCATTGGCAATCATATCACACCTTCTTCTGTATATTTAAACAACTCTAAATAAACTTTAAACAATTTGAATTAATGAAATATGAAAAAATATTGATAAGTCTATTATACTTACTTTGTTTTTTTAATAGAAAAGCCTTTTTTACTAGCTTTTATAACTTTGCCATTTTTCTCCCATAACATTTCTGGTGGGGGACGTGCTGATCGTATCCGACATGATAACTGAAATTTTCTGCCTTCAACAAATCTTTTCTTGTTCACTTTTATTGTTTTTAATGAAGGAGCTTTATCTGAAAGTACAAATGAACCATATTTATCAACTGACCAAAAATATAACTATGGCTCTGATGCCAAGGTCTAAAAAACTTGTGTAAATTCTACTAATTATATGTGTATATGGGCTTTTCATAATTTTACTTTTAAAGTTGGATGACTTTCAAAATGTTCAATAAGTAATGAATATTACTGAATAAAATAACATTAATACTATAATGCAACAACCTTTTATCAAAAGACATAAAGATGTGCCAGAAGAAATTTCAACAGGCCATTATTCAAACACATATCCTCTTGGCATATTAGGGATTATTCTATTTTTCATGTATAAAATAAAATTGAGAATTGAAATGGGGAATGACTGTCAAAGCGATAACAACCCAAACATAGAGTAGACAACAGCCAAAGGCCATCACTGGGTCTTCAATGTAACAGTATTCAGAATTATACAAGTGATTAAAAATTGAGAAAACTATAAAATTCTGTAATTTTTTTCCCTATTTTCTAACAGAAAAGATAAATTTCCTCATATCTATTACAAACATGCTAATTTGTCAATTATTTTTTTGTTACTTTACTATGAAAATATTAAACACTGTCGCTTTCAATTCTTCAGTTTACATGTAAGACTTCTTGGAAATTAACTATTTTTATCCAATTGTTGGTCAACACACATCCTTGAAATGAAACCTGTACCTATTTGAACTCATTCAAAGAAAATATTTTGCTCTTCTGTTTAAAGGACATGTTTAAATTAGATAAATGGTATATTTTGTAACTGTGATAAAGTATTATACAGTGTAACATGTGTTATCTGACACACATGGGGACAAAAAATGTTGGATCAAGCCGAGTGTCCGATTACTCCGGGTTTTTTTGCAAGGATAGGCATATTTTGGGACCATTAAAATGTATCAGTTAAAGAAGGATGTTAAAATGCTCAGATGTCAGATTAGGCATGTTACACTGTAGTTCAAATTGATAAGGCATCAACAGTTTAACTTCTATAGTCAGGAACGGTCAATGTTCTTCTCTCTGTCAGATATAAATGGATGTAGGGACGGACTGCCTTAATACCCCCATCCCCCCTTTTTTGGGGGAACACGTCCAGACAGATATTTTTCCATGAATGACACTAAATATCAAACCAAAGAAGTCACTGAGTCTGACTTTATGTATTTTTGTACCTTTTCAACTATTTTTCTTTTTTTTTTCTTTTAAAAACTGGCAACAAGACTTTTGAAGAAGCGAAAAACCAAAAAAAATAATCCCCTAAGCGCTTGAAATACTTTCATTGAGAAAAAATATCTTTACTTATATATCACAATTAATGAATGAATATTACAAATATCTATTAAAGATCTCCCACGATTCATTGATAAGAAACAATTATATGATGACAAGTTACACAAGAACTGACAATAAAACCTGTCGAGATTTATGTTTACACTAATATATCATAGTATTAATTATCTTGTTAACATATCAACTAAAAACAGTAGCTGTGATAAAAACAAAATCGTTTGTCATCCCCTATAATGACAGAAAACTCTGAACAATTTATTTCACAGAGATAAAATCAGTCTAATAGTGGCAGAAATTAGCTGAAAATGTATTTCTTTTAGATTTACAATGAGTCTATCATTATATAATATCCTGATAGATACAATGGATATGCAGCATAATATCTTTTGAAAAAGCTGCATAACTCTGTCTCGAAAATTAAGTTTCATCATAATATAAGTTCCAAGTGGAAGAAAGATGCTGTAATATTGTTACCACCGGAACAGATATTACAGTATTTGTTCCTTATGGAATAAAAGGTATAGAATATTTATTCCGTAAGGAAGTCAAATATTATGGATCTTGTTTCCAGGAACTTTTCATTAGACCAAATATATGTTGACAACACAATTGTTCAGTGGAGTTATTATTTATCTTACAGTGAAAGACTTTGTTTTTAAATTTGTAGACTTTTTTTTAATATATCTGTTACATAGAGAAAAGGGGGGAGTGATGTCCTGGAAGATGAATGATAAGTGCCAGTGATTAGAATTTATTAATTAAAGGAAGAAAAACGTAAATCAGAAACTAATGCATCTTAAGTAAACGAGCAGAACTATGCAATAAACTTCTACAGGCCAATTTAATATATTTTGACACTTTCTTACATCATTTCTAAATTTTACGTCATAAATATGATTATAACAACATGTATTCTTAAAGTGCATCCGTTATATTCTGACATCATCAACATGTACTTTTCATATTTTGCACTAAAATTAACAAAACAGAACTTAATCTACATTCAAATTTTTTTTGTTCTTAGAAAACGTTAGTATGTACTTGTACTCTAGTTTTCAGGGAAACATGTTTCTTACTAAGACATTGGTACAAGTACTTAATTGCACTTTGAACAGTCATAATTATAAAAATATTTACTTTATCTGCCTAAGAGAAAAACTATAAAATCAAACACAAAATGATCAATCCTAAATACTTGTAAACAAAACTGGCAAAAAAATAACAATTATTCATAAATTTAGTGCTTTGAGCTAACAGATGAGTATAAATTATGTGAATACAAAAAATTGTTTTTTTATAACACTGGAATTTTATTATTTTGTTCTTTAGTAAACCATCCTATATACAGTGATTGATATACATGTACAAACATTTTTTGGAAAAATAGAAAGTTCCAAAAAAAATTTATATCACATTTAAACATCTTACTTTAAAAAAATAAGTTTCAAGAAAGAAAAAAAAATAAATAGAAAAAGCAATTTGAATTCGCCGTTTCAGAATATAGTGCATTCTGGGTCATATTTTCAAAAGCGTACACCAAAACATTGTGATTGGTTTTAAACGGTCTAAACAATTAAAATCTATCCAATTATGTAACATTATTTTTATTTTGGTGTACGAACAATGAGATTATCCATAGTCCTTTAGATTCTGAAATGGCGAATTGGTGAGACTCTCCAAACAGCTATAGATCAAACACAATATTCCAGACTTTAAATTGTATCGGCAGTAAATATAGTAGACAAGTCAAACTGTTTGCTCGACTTTTATGTGTCTTCTAACTTTTATCTATACATATACTTATTATTCATAATATTCTAATTCCACAGGAGACAGGAAAGGCATAAATCAAATTATTCAATAATGTATAACATTTGTGTTTGCTTTTTTACCAGTAATTAAATAAAGAGACAACAATATTTACTATCTATCACTATTTCCATCACTGGTTACAAAAAAACTGGTAGTTCTTGATTTTAATAGCTCTATCAACAGAAATAACAGAACCACATCTATTTTAACATTTCATTTCATTTATTTTTGGTCTGCATTTGCAAAATGAAACCAACAAAACTGAAACACAGACATGGTTTTAATTTTTTTTTTAAAGTATAGCAATAATTAAGTGCAATATAAGGTATTTCACAGATTTAAATTGTATGTGCCAACTGGTCTTTTGTATATGGAAAGACTCATCAGTGATGCTTAAATCAGGTCTAAAGTAGAACTTAGCATTGAGGACCAACAAATGGCAAAAATGCTGAAATATTTTGCCAAATACAGCTAAGGTAATTTTCTGATGTGTAGGTTGATTCTTTCCTTTTAGATGACATGCACAACTGTACTAATTTCATATCTGATTTTCCCAAAAGTTTCATTTCGGACAGGGAAGAAACACACAAATTAACAAATTTTATTCACTTGATGTTTATTTGGACCAGAAATTCTACACGCCTACAATAACCCTATCCCTCCTCTGGCAAAAATAACGTCATATGAATTATGATATTATAATAAAATTCATTACGTTTTTATGCATAAATAACTTATATCACATTTCTATTGTTTTTATATGCCCTTCAACAAGTTCAAAGTGAATGAAACCGGAAAGAAACCAAATAGTCGTTTTTTAATTACGCTTAAACACGTTTAATGTTACAACACACAGGTGTTATAAAATAATTACAGACTGCATAAGGTCAACAACGTAAATAGTATGACCACATGCAAAGTCAGGCAGAGGAAACCAATAAAATAGTTAATCATTGCCGTAATCAATCTACTATTGGAGTTAAATATTAAAGAAACTGATAGATTTATTCTCCATCAAGAGATTACATTTAGTATTATTGACTAATTCTTTTGTTTCCTTAATGATTTTATAGACTTCTGGTGTAGTATAAAATAAAGATTTTCCAATCTTGGACAAATAGCCTTTTATTTGGATATCATTCATCTTAATTTAGTTAGATCTTTAATTAAATATTTCGCTGAGCTGAGTATTTGTTCCTACATATGGAGAACCAAAAGTCAACGTACTCAGAATGAAATAAAAATTTCTATGGGAACTTTATTACATTAAAATACTAGTAAAAGTCAATAACTATCATCTGTCTACTCTCTTATTTTACTCAAGTCATACCGTATTAGATTTTAAAGATAGCCAGCCTCAATAAAAAAACTTTAATGTCAATTTTTTTATGGCATGTTAAACATCATGAAAACATTTTTTTTTTTAAAGAATAAAAAATTTGAAAAAATTTGAAAAAAAAGGATTAGGTGAGAATAAAGGAATATCTCTTTTTATTTTTATTTAGATCAATGTTAAATAATAATCCTTGAATATAATCATATCTCTAGTTTCTGAGAGGGGGAAACATTTCAGAAAGGTCTTCGCAGCCTGTCAATTAAGCGGAGTGGTTTTCAAAGATGTTTTATTTCCTGATAAAAATAAATTTAAATCAAAGCATAATGATCTTACCTCCTCTCTTTACTACAAGACCAAAACCAAGCATGGACATGATGGTGCTATTAAAAATCAAAAGTTTAGAATGTTTCCCTAACACAGACAGTTTTATTCTGTAACTATTAGCTACATGATTCGATTTTATATATGGACATTGAGATTTTCACACAAAGCTGTGAAGTACATGTATCTTGAATTTTGTATCTGTTGTTATACCGATTATTTGTATTAAAAATTGAGGTGATAACTTTGGCCCATATCCTGTGGTTTTTCTGACTATATTCTCATAATCTATAAAAACAAAATAACAAATATGATTTTAATGTGGACGTATACTTCATTTAATCCATTGTGGTATTCCATCATAATCACAATCCAAACCGTGTAAATATTAATGTAAGAAATCACAAAGTAAATGTTGAGGATTAATAAAGTCAACAATAGTCTGAAATATTGGACCAAATATCCTAAATTTTAGGCTAAATTACCTTGTTAAAATAATAAAGAATCATTTAAAAAATTGTCATAAATGTAGCTTATCTTTATTGGTTTAATGTATGTTTTCACACAACTGTTGAGTTCGTCCAATACAGTTGTAACTATTGCACTTTATGTAAGAAAATTACTAGGGTAGATACTACCATGATTATAGACAAGGAATAATTGGGATCCCTGGAAAACTGATAAATAATATAGGATGAAAACTAATCCAATTGAAGAGGGTTAGCCATGCATGCACATGGTTTAAAAGATACTGAAATATCAGTGAAAGTTGTCTAAAACTTAGCCATATATGCGTAAAATAAGATGATGTGGTTACCCCATTTAGTTTGGTTTAAGTTTTCATTATCCATATTTCTTATCAATTTTCCAGAATTAAAAATTATTCCTGATTCAAACAATTCCTTGTTTATACATGTATTTTGCATCTCCTTGGGGAGATACATGTATGAAGTTTGTACATTCACCCAAGAAAATCCATATTTCACAAAGGGTATTGACTTTTAGAGAGAAATCAGTTTCAGATAAGGTGGACAGATGGACTTCAACATCACTTAACACAGTACCAATTATGTTAGGGTCTGAAGGGAATATAAAGTTTTGTTCAATATTCAGAGGGATTCTTAATCAATTATCCACCAATCTAATATTAATTTACCTACAATCTATACAAATTCAATTAAAGTGAATAGTATATTTATCTCCCTTTAGACTTGCATGGGGGAGATATGAAGATTTGTTCCCCCAAGAAAAATGCAACCTACAGAAAGCACCAAAGCAGTTAAATAAGAAAATGGCATAGAAATTGACGAAAACTTTTACAAATCAATAACTACAAAAACCATTGCATTTTTCAAGATTTATCAAATTATTTGAATATCAGTTGTAAATTTAAATGACAAAAGCTTACATATTTTGTACATACTTTGGTAACTTGTTATTGGTTCCTTATTCCTTTTGATTAATCTTCTTATAACTTGATAATCTACATAACAGTCTGTTAATACCTCGTTACAAATCATTTCTCATTCTGTAATGCACCTAATTGATCTCATAATTACATTCTTTAAACATGCTATGTTAGAATGACCCCCCCCCCCCCTATTTTCTACAAATTTTGGCCATTTTGTTCCTTTTTATACATTTAGAGTTGGTGATAAGTTCAATTTTATTTGATTCCCAGATATAACAATGATATTCTGAAATGCAGTTTACATCAAACAAATATGGTAATCTGACAATCCCCCTTAAAACAAATCACCTACTTTAACCTCAACTTTAACCTCACAATTAAGAATTGAATGCTTCTTTTTGTAACTTCATTGGGGTGTAAAAGCGTTGACCAAAGTACATTTTGTTTCCGCGCTTCATTCTAAAAATGTGCGCAACACTTTTACAACCCTCTGAAGTTACAAAAAGAAGCATTCAATACTTATAATTACATTTTTTAGCTATGATCATGAAAACACGATTTTTTTTTTTTTTTTATTTAATTCCCCTGGCCACTTTATTGTGGGACCTCGTGTTATCATGAATGAAAAGTTGTATTGAGTAATGCAATTGCTTAATGAATAACACTTGATGCGCAGTTAGCCAATCAGAATAACGTATTATAGTAAAACATACATCTTATGTAATTATTCTAAAACAAATGTGACAGGAACATCACAGGAAACAAACATTTTTTAAGCTGGGCCTGGCCTCAAAGATCATATCATAGAGAGCTTCCATTGAAAGCTGTAAGCTTCTGCAACAAGTAAAATGACAGATACAATATGAATTTATTGGCAGTCAAATACCTTAACAAGAATTTTATTGAAATTGACTCATACGCAAAATTTAAGAGTGTCCATGGCAAGTTAAATGATTAGTGCAAAGAGCTTTCACAAAAATTTTAAAGATTGATACAAAAAAAAAAGCTTTGTGGGCAAGTCAAATGACTGCTTCATAATGTAAAGTCTAAATTGGCTGTTAGAAAGAGTTACATGGAATGTCAAATCACTCCACATCACCATTACTTCATAGGCACCCCTCTGTTCCAATGCTTTTTTCAGATTTTTTAGCAATTTATAATTGATTTATTTTTTTATTTTACTTATTTTTTAAGGCTTTTTATTAAAAGTCAGATGAAAATTATGCTACATCATCATTCTGATTATACTTTTACCAAAGAGTTAAAACTAGAGACTTTCAAACTCAATTACAACGATTTCAAAATTTGACAGTAACAACACTGTATGTCCTTAGTAACGTTTCACATTTTAAACCTGATCCTCAGTTCTAAAAGATCCCTCTCAATAGAACTGTTCCTACATTTTAATGATATTCCATACCTTCTTCGCTTCTAGCTTTACGGTAAACTCTCATGTTTAATATCCAATAAATGTAATCCAAAAGAATGAACTTTTACAAGTTTTCTAGTGTCAATGTGGCTAGCCAAAAAATTATTATATCTTAATACCTATTGAAATATTAAAATAACATTGGGCATATAATGCAACAGATTACTATCCTGTTGAAACTAATATCCAACCGAGGTTTATGTACACTTTCTATAAGCATGATAAGAAAATACATCAAGGTAGTTTAAAAAAAATGTAAAAAATGCAAAAGAGGGTTTAAATGGTATTTTCAATTAAGTAAAATATGTCTAAGTGTGGGTAACATTTAAATAGTTTTATATCTGATTTTTACCTACAAGAGTTAAATTTTACTATCAAGAGATTTGTCAAAAGTGATATTTTTTAACCTGTGTGACAGGCACTTATATAGTTGGATATGAATGCTTTAATTTTTAAGAAGAAATTTCATATGAATGTTAATTTAAACTGTGACACAGTTTTCACCAATACATTTATATCATCAGAATTCAATAATGGTACAATGTTTCAGCAAACATCAGTGAAAAGAACAGTTATAACAAAAATTATAAGACAGTTCCACAAACTTTTTTAAAATGGCTTTTTAATGCCAGAAAAGTTTTTTTTCAATGTTAAATTAGCCTGTTTTACACTGTAATAAGGTGATATAACTCTTTTCAAAGGGAGATAATTGATAAATAATAAAAACAATTTAAGAGCTATTCTATATTTAGCAGTAATGACAGATGTCACAACGTGATGCAACTCTTAATTAAGGAAGGTAATTAAATGATAAATATTAAAACACATTAACAAAACATTTAAGTAGCTCTATAATTTTTAGTAGTTACGACAGATGTTGAGTTGGTAGTAGGTGTAGTATCACAAATCACTTTAAAAATTCATAAATGCAGAGCATATCCAATATCTGAAACAAATACTTAGTTTATAGAAAATGTTTAATATAAATAATACTTGATACTAAAGAATCTATGGATATTTTACTATTTTACATTGAGAATTTTATTATGTAATGCTATCATCTCAAAATACATTTGACATTTGAAAAAATGTGGAGAAACTATCACAAATGAAATAGCTGTTAGTAATACATTCTTTCTAATTACTATGCAGTTTTGTTAATAAAGGATCACAGACTAAACAGACTTTTTCTTATTCAATGTTTCTGCAATAATAACTCAATTTGCCAAGTTTACTTGAAACATTCGATGTCTGTCTGCTCTACTCACAACCTCGCCAAAACAACTAGAACTATAATAGAAGACTCAGGAGAAGACTTGTTTCTTAAAAATGATATATCAAAATGTATATACTTATTCAAATCACTTAGAAATTAAGAAATAATTATTAATTCATAAAACGAGCAATTTTATTAAAACAAATATCTGTCTTGCATGTATACTGCAAATCCCCCCCCCCCAAAAAAAAATATAAACTAAAATATATATCAATCTAAAAATTATGTGCAACTTCTCATTTTGAAATAATGGTAAACTGCAATGGGAAAAATATATAAAAATAGGAAAGGTAACAAAAATGACTTGTAATTTTTTTGACATTGTAACTAAAAGTACACCAACTGGACCTAAATCAAAAGTCATAATTCATCACCACTAGAGCTACATACAACCCACTCCTCTAGATCCCTATCAAATATTTGCATATCTTAAACATTTTTTAAAATATGACATCCTGAATAGCAATGATTTATACTGAACACCAAATTTAAATGATAAATATATTTGTTATATAACACTTAGCTTTAGATGTAGGTGTGCTTAAAGCATGAATGGACATTAAGGAGAAATTTTGCTTACTGAAGGAAAATAAAAAAAACATTGAAAAAGTGGTCATCTTTGGTTATATAAGGTTACAACAGTACAAATATTTGTTTAACACTTTACCAGTAACTTTGTTTTAACCTTATAGATGGTACTCAGAATAAAATATTGTAGGACTTTTGATTGGATTGGAATTATTTTTCATCAAAAGCATACCATTTACATGTAGGTTCAAAAATTTCAGAAATTCATATCTCAATATTGGAAACATATTGAATGTATTTCACTAAGGGAGCTACCATTTGATTTTTATGGGGGGGGGGGGGGGGGGGGGATAGGATGAAATTTGAAAAAATAGGCAGGACAGGAGTTTTTAGTTAAAAAAAAAAGGCAGGATGAGACACTTGCAAAAAAAAAAGGCAGGATGACAATTTATGTAAGAAAAGTCAGGATAAACTAAAAAAAAAAGCTGGACCGGATAGTGAAAAATAAAAAGGCAGGACAGAGATTACAACTAAAAAAAAATGCAGGACAAAATTTTCATCCTAGCCCCCCCATAAAAATCAAATGGTAGCTCCTTCAGGAGCCACTAAAAATTTGCTTTTCCCATAAGTGCAGCTTTTAATAAACTGCATTTTATGTCAACTTTTGCCCCATAACCTTTTTTTTTTGGCTACCATTTTTACGGTGACAACACTCACCGGGAGTTCATCAACCATTTTTGGTCTAACTTATATACTTTTCAAGAAATAAATCTTTGAACTTGAAAAATGCATTATATATATTTGACTCTTAACATATGTAACCTTATATAATATTTAGCAAAAATCATCTTATCTATTAGGTTATTGCCAAAAGAAATTGAAGAACAAGTCTAGGATTTTGATCCACAGACACCGATGATGTTTAGTTAGTTTGTCATTGCAGATATCTGCAGTTAATTTTACATGTTTCTTTATTGTGCAATAACAAAAATAATGGAAACATGTAAAAGTCCATTCAATATAGTTAGACCAATTATCTTCCAACAAAATCAGATTGTTTATATATTATATGACTTTATAGACATTGCTTTACTTGGCACCGAGACGTAATTTGGTAAGAAAACTTGTGATAACAAGATTCTGTCTCGTTTCAGTGATGGATACCCAACAATTCACAGAATAAAGTATACAGCAAACATTTCCAATCAAATCTTGTCAAAGGAAATTAACGCATAGCGGTTAAATATACTGGGATATTTTCCAACTGGGAACTCGGAATCTGGAATCAATAATCATTGTCTCCTTAACGGAATTGATTTGGATTATATTGGAAAAGTTAGTAATAAACAATTCTAAGTATTGGTCCCAGCTACTTATTTGACTTGACATGTCAGTAAATGATTCTTGTGACAAGAGTATTATTAAACATATTCTATATGGTTACAACTGTAAAGAAAAACATTGATTTTGGCGGGCTGTGTCTATACTGCTGCAGTATTTTATGTCCGTGCATTGAATTCTTGCATGCATTTGTTATATCACAACATTGATTTACCAGAAATAATACGACTTTTTTCATTTACATTTATTTGCTATTGTAAGATTTCCCAGAAATAATAGACTTTTTACATTTCCATTTATTTACCATTGCAAGACAATCATCTAGATTAGCTGTTTCTATTTCCATGGGAAATTAAGCTTCCTGATATATGAACCCCTTTGTATTGATAAATAATTAAGACAAAAAAAGATATAGTCCTGGCCCTCGTTTCACAAAAAGTCTAATGATTAATTAATCAATTGTTTATGCATGATCAATCCCACGCCAGGAAATGAGTTAAGTTTAAGCATTATTTTCAAATGGTTCCAAGAACTGATAAATTTTTCAAAATTCTATCCATCTATTCTGTTGCATATTCAGCCAAAGTAAGTAATGAGGTCAGAGACGGATTAAGAGGGGAGGGGTGTCCCCCCAAAAAAAATTGTGGGGAAAAATCATTATTTAGGGAATCACTGAAGCATGACTTGAAGGCCCCTCTTGGGCCATCAGTGCTCCCCTGTAAATTTATGGATCTGCCACTGGAGGTTGGTAGCTCAGGAATTTGTCTGCATAGCAACATTAAACTAATTTGACACTAGACTCTCCTACATTTTTGTATATTATAACCTGCTGTTCATGTCATTTGTTTTTATTGACAGGGAAATGAAAATATTATAAGATACTGTGTTTTTATAATTTGTATTCATTATTACTTTTTACCAGAATGATTTCTTGAGAATATCAATCAATCAATAGATTACTAATTGCTGAGAACATTCAAAACATTGCAATGGAAAGAGAATTCAAGGGAGATAAAAAAAAAATCAAAATATGTTATAAAAGTTTTCCCACTCACATTCTATAATAAAACCTTAATAGGCCTGCAGAAAGGAAGATAAAAACCTTTTTTAACATGTCACAAATATCTAAATATAGATCTGCAATTTTTCTGACATGTGGTCATGATGCATACAGTTATAGGGGCCCACACTATTTCATTCAAAGCCATGTTTCCAAAGTGTCATCTAATTGGATTAATAGTAGGAGTAAACGACAAGCTATTCATCTAGGAGAAAAAAAATCCAAATATCTCATTGAATGTATGGTCTACTATTCAATACATTGATATTATCCCTCAATCATCGACATTTTAACCACACATTCATGTTACAACCTTCGATTTCTCGTAACCCATTAATTACAGGTAAAGTTGAATTGATCGGTTGTTTTATTTAATTTAAGGGTATTATTGGACTCATTTCTTTAGAAAAGCTTAAAATATGAGAATTAAATAAAGCGTGGGTGATATTATATCGGACAAATCATTAAATTTTAATGAAATCAAACAAAAGCTAAGTAACATAAAATAGCCATAAATCTTCTCTAATCAAATGAAAATACAACAACGTTTTCTCTCAAGATGAAATTAAATAATTGGTAAAATAAAATATTGTGAATTATTGATCTCTTGATGAGAATGTTTTCCAGCAAGTTAGTTATTGCATAATTTCTGGTGAGCAAAGGGACCAATTCTATTCACATTATAACTGATAAATGTGCTAATTTGAAAAGAATTACTTTGAATTATTGCATAGATATACATTTCCATTACCATGATTATAATTTGAGGAAACATTGCAACGAGGGTGGAGGGATATGTATAATCAACAGTTATATTTTATTTTCAAATTTTCTAACATGAGTATCTATAATGACTGTATATAAATGTTCTGAGAGATATTGTTGTTTGCTCTTTTCTGTGCTATTTTATTTTATTTTGCAAAATTATGTTTTCCATAAAAAAAATAATAAAAAGGGGGGGTATGGAAGTATGGGGTCACCCATCAATTATAAAGAGTAATATGGAATTTCAAATTTTAAAAGATTAGGAACTCAATTATTGCATGGGGTGTAAAATAAAAAACTAAATCTAAATAAGAACATCTTTATTATATTGCACAATAAGCTATTTTATAAGTCACCTTACTTCATGCTGGAGGTATGTACTTAAAACTTTTAATCTTCAATTTCCCACAAGTTTAAAAGTCAATCAGCTAGTTAAAACTTGAGATAAATATTTCAATGAGTTCAATTTTAGTATACAAATATTCTTTCAAAGTAGTTAAATGGAAGATAATCCTCCATGGATGATATCATCGGTCAGTCACCCCTATAGACCAAGACAACTTTTACCTGGTAGAAGGTTAAATAATTCTGATGGGATTCAAATACACATAACAAGTCAGCATACCTTAATTTACAAACTATATATATATTCTTAATGGTCCAGGGAAACATTCATCAAGAGAAGGCGATCCTTAAAAAAAGATTTAAAATATACTTTTTCTAAAATAGTTATCTCACCCTAAATCTGCATGAGATATATGTTACATGTAGTTTCCACTGGGTTCGAATTCAGAAGAAAACAAATACATGTACAACAAAATAGCTTTAAAATATTTCAGAACTGACTATTATTTTATTGATAGTACCTGATTAGAAAAATTAACTGATGGTTAATTTTTATTGTCAAACATGCATTTTTTAACTGGCAACAGAAAGAGTACTGGTTGCAAATGCTGATTTTATTGGCACCAGAAATGAAGATGGTTGCAAATGCAGTCTTATCAAAAACAGAAAGAGAGGTATATGCAAATGCTATTAAAACTGGCAACATACCTAGAAAGAGAGCTGGTTGCAAATACAGTTTTAACTGTCAACAGAAAAAGAGCTGGTTGCAAAAACAGGTTTAACTGGCCACAGAAAGAGGCCAGTCAATGGCAGTAGAAAAGATTGTACTGATATTCAAAAATCAAATTTGTTATGCTAGTATACAACTTGATATTTAATGTTTTCTGTCATGCAATGGCCCATATTCATTCAGGGTTTTTTCATTTAACATATAATAGTGTATTTAACCCTTTAAAATACATTTTTGTTAAGGTATAATTAACCTGATTTAAGTATTTAACATTTGGGAAACTTTTTATGAATAATTATGCAATGAACTCTGTAGAATATCTTTATTCAAACCTTTACATTTAGCAGAAAGCTTATTCAGCAACCAATTATGGCAAATATTGGCAAAAAAACACCTCAAACAAGCTTTTAAAGCAACACATTATGTCAAATATTGGCCAAAGGAACCTTTGCGGAAGCTTTAACTTAACACAAAATATTTGCAAAAGAAACCTTTGCAAAAGCTTTATTAACTTTTAACACAAAATATTGGCAAAAGAACCATGAGAAAAAATGCTTTAAAGCAACACATCATGTCAAATGTTGGCAAAATGAACATCAAGAAAGACTTAAAGCAACTCATTATGGCAAATATTGGCTAAAAGAACCTTTTTTAAACCAAAACAAAACAGAAATTACACATATAAGTATGAGCAAATGAAACCTCAAGAGTTTATATGCAAACACTAGTGAAAGAAACTTTAAGAAAACCTCTGAGAAACAAAAATATTTATATACTTTTGGCCTTCATACTGTAAAATTTCAATCTATATTTGTTAATGAATGAACCATTAAATTGAATGCACTTCATACCATATTTCGTCAAATGAAATGCTTAAGGTCCACTTTTTAACCTTTATTACATAAATTGTCTCATGATCATCACAAAATTTGTTGGAAAGAACCTTACTGAATATGCATTTGATTTTACCAGAGACTTATAATTTTACCAATAAATCAAGGGTCATTTTTCAAAATCCCAGGCTTTTCTACTAGTGAGGTCCTGGGATATTTGTTACTATGCCCACACAGTTTCTATCAGGAGTGACTAATGAGATAAAGTTAAGCTTTAAACAACCAATCCTAGCTTTACCTTCAAGTACCTTTTTTTAAAAGAAACAAACACTTGTAAATAAGTTCAAGGACTTTAAAGGGATGAATTAATGTTTGTACAGTGTACTCAATTTACATATTGCAAAATTATAATAATCTTCATTCATATATAATTCTCATTCAATATGCAATCATCCTTTATTATAAATATATATATAATGCTATATACTATTTTTCCTTAGTACATTTTTTATACATGTATTTCAAGCTATTTTAAAGCATCAACCACATTAAATTAAAGTTACATTGAATTTCTAAAAATCCTGTAAATCACTGCATTGAATATTATCTTTCAATACATCATGTACAGTGTACATGCTGGTCAAGACTACAATAGTGTTCCCCTCTCCCTTTTACAGTGGACATGTCACATAAAACATTTGAATATGAATATTTTACGTTGTGATGGTAGACATGGTAAATGTGTACACTTATCCCTAATGCATTCTAAAAATTCTTAGCCCTATTACACAATTATTTTAGCTTGTCCCACAACCTGTTAAAAAGTCAAAGCCGCTAAAAATGCATGCTATGCTATAATCTGAATATCCAACTTAAACAGACATGGGCAATGAGGAAACTTAGGGGCTTTTGAATTATAAGATACATTTAACCACAAATTTCTTACATTCTATTCTTTCATATAACCACAAATTAATTTACATTTTTTATAGAAGATTAATGATCATTAATCATGTTAATGTTGTAAATATCCTAATAATTTAAACATGTTAAAATATATTTTTAAAACACACGAGTCTATTGTTGAAGAATGCCTGTTGAATTTTACAAAATATAGATGTTCTCATTTATGTACCTATATACCCCTAGAAATCGTGTGTTTCTATCTCCCTATAAGTCATAAATCTTTATGTTAAATTGTAGGAGTAATTCCTTGCATTTTAATTCCCCATTCATGATCTTGTATATAAATGTAAGTATAGGAAATGCATGCCATACATTTATCGATGATCAATTACCTAACACTACTCATTAGGGATTCTTAATGATCAATTATTCAACACAAGCTACTTGTATATCAATTATTTTCCCAACAAAGGTCACAAGACACAGGTAATAGATAATTTGTTTGATATGCAATCATATTTTCATATTTTATATTCTCCAGAGAGATTAAATAAAAAAAAATTCTGGCAGTTTCAATATTATTGATTTTGGAAGGTAAATTTCGGGTAATATAGAAAATGAAATAAAATAGCAGCCTGCAACAGATCAAACATTTCTTTAGTTAATTGCAAATTTCAACATTTTACTTCAATCTTGGACAATTAATTTCTCATTGTGTATATGCATGTACACAACGAAATAAATTCTTACATAATGTTTTACAAATCTTGTAATCATTAATTATTTACTTTAAATATAGGGTTATCTATATCTTGTGCCCAACATTTAAAAGTAATTGAGAAGTTAAATGCACTAAACGTATTTGTACAAACGTAGATAGTTTTTAAATTTTCCGACATGCCTTTTTTTTTACCTGACAAAGTAAAGACAATATTCAAATACATACTATGTGTTAAATTGTGTTAAATTGTTCAACGTATTTAAATATTTGAGTTGTTTAGAAACATACATTCTGTTAACCAGGAAGAAAATTAAACCGGCATCTTATAAAAATAAATTCGTCTGCAATTTTTACCTACCACATTTTCGGCATGCTGATTTTCGTACAGCTCTTGAAGTTTTTTTGGTAACTAAAACTGGGAATGCTGAATTAACAAAATGATCACTTGATGAATTTTTTAAAAAGAAGAAATATTTTTGTCCAGTTCCACGTGTGGATGTGATATTTGGTATACAGCTTTCATAATTCACAGTATCACTGAACTCTCCAATTACTAAAGTTCTTGTTCTTTTTCCTTTTGGTAATAAATTGTCACCTTTTCTTACTTTCGTCACTTTCACCACCACTCTATAAAAATCCTGCCCCACGGGCAACTTTTGAGTTACTATCCCCTCTATCACAATATTTGCTAAGTATGTACTTGAAGCAGGATCAGTGAAAAAGGTTCCACAAGTCCGACACCAAACATGAAATATACATAATAATAGCCCTAAAATTATAAATCTGAAACGGAATAACTTCATCTTTCAATATTTGATGTTAACTGTACGTCCATAACAAAATACAAACACATAATGCTTCACTGACCCGATGTATATTGAGTATTGGGAATGCCCCATGCATGACTTAATAGACGTGACGTCATGCGCAAGGTTTAAAAGCGGCATAGGAAATAAGGCTATTTAACAGTTAACTATCTTTGAGAGAAATTATGTTATCACATTTTATTGAATATGAACACGATTGATTGGAATAGGAAATGTTGTTGTTTATAGTTAATTAAAATGTCACATTAAATATAAAGAAATTCAAATGCAAAACTTATTTATAAATGAAAATGAATATTTTTACAGATATTACGGAATAGAGGGTTGATTGTCTACGTAAAAATCTTTGAACGTGACAAAATACTTTTAAAACATCCGAAAAATAAATTTGTATAACTTAAACTAAATTTCTGTATGTTCGGAAGTATTCAATTTTCTTTACCTGTTTACAAGTATGACGTTCGTGCAAGGCGACAAAAGTACGCACCACAAATGGTATATCTATCAATCACTAATTCGGACTGGATTAATAATTTATTACTCGAACATAATATTAGTATGTAATTCCCATTTTATTGGGATGTCGTTTATTGAACACCCATCGGTTACGCACTAAAAACCGTATAAGAACTTGAAATGACAAAGAACAAACTTCATAGAACCCCATCTTCCTATATCTATATAGAAAGAAAGAAAATGTTGATCAAAGTCGAGAGTTTTAAACTATGGAAACGACACGGACAAAGATAAGTGGTAATTGAGGGGGGTTATAGAGCTACATATATGGGTAGTGCATACATCTTTTACAAATGCCACTTCTAAATTTGCATTTTTGCCCCCCCCCCCCCTTTCCACTACTCCCAATGACCCTTTTTTCTTCTTCAAAATAATGGATATTGAACAATTCGTCGATTATAGGCAGCATGGAGAACCCTTGATAGATCTTGGTAGCTGTGAAAAATCTGTAGATCGTGCTTTAATCTTGTGATTAAGCACAGACAAGAAAGCTACGTTTAACCATCAATTATTCTTTGCTTAATTAAAAGCTCGGGCGCGTTGGGAATTTGGTAGTTTATTTCATAATCAAACTGTAAAACTACATGTTACATTTCATCCATGCTGCCAAAACAAAACTGGGCAGAATTTCTATGCCTATGGAAAAATCCACAATTGGGAAGCCGAAATAACCTCTTTTGTCGTAAAGTTTTGTTTACAACCGATCCTCTTTGTAAATTTCAATTCCATGGTTAATCAAGATCTGAAGAAGACGTAAACGTAGACTATTAGGGGCACAGTTGGTTTCAATTGGGATGCCTATTTTTTTTTAAACGCATACCCAAATTCAAGCATCTTAATGATGTCAGATTCAGGAGATGTTTTACAAAGTACGATTTATCTCTCCCTCAGACAAGATACGTATATCTACTTTGGCCATTTTTATGAAACAAAACAGGACTTTCTCTTTCATTTGTCTTTAGTTTGGAATGAGGAATACTTGTGTTATGTGTAGAAAAGTCAAATATTCTCATACTATTGCAAGAGGAAAGAATCTTAGATTGAATGCAGTCTAAAAGATATTTGGAACTATTTTTTAGTGTACACATCTTGGAGAAGACTAAGTTTTTTATAAACATTCTGTCTCGTCCGTTTTGCATATTAAGGTAAATTAGCTTAAATTAAAATACACGTAGTTAGCTTCAATAACATTGAAACCTGGCTGTGATTGCAAATAACGTTGATATTAATAATTTAAGAAGAGGTTTCGTGCAGCACTTGGAAGTCTACTTATCCTGTTATCCAAACACAATCAACTTAACTCCTTTCCGATATCAAATAGTTATCAAAGGTACCAGGATTATAATTTAGTACGCCAGACGCGCGTTTCGTCTACATAAGACTCATCGGTGACGCTTAAATCAAAATATTTGTAAAGCCAAACAAGTGCAAAAGCCTTTCCAGATATTGTTTTACGACAGATTATACGGAGGCATAAGACTTCTATACATAAAAGGGTAACCAACAGGGGCCTTTAAATTGTGTATGAGCATTACTCCAAAGTCAATTATCAGTGATGACTAAATAACAGAGAAGTGTAAAACAGGATTATCAAATTACGACATATATCAAATATGAATTCTTAATAACCCGAGGTAATTGTTGTCTTACTCTCAAACTTTGATCTTTTGATTCAGCTGTGTCTAAAGTTCCATTTAAATACTAGTATGCAGAGAGTAAAACACAAGACAAAGTAAACTAAGGGATTGTAACACACAAGACAAAGTAAAGTTAAGTATGTGGTAAAGAAAAGATTTGAATAATGGATTTTCAGTGCAAACAATGAAAAAACCCAATATCATGTACCCAAGCGCCTCAGTGTGAGCAGAACAAATTCTAATTAAGATTGGCTTATTTTCAAGTTACAAAGTGTTACACAAGTTGGGAATTCTTAAAACATGATGATGCTAAGTACAACATGTTACTGAACAAATGGAGGTCATAGGGACTACATTTGGTTCGAGAATGTTCATCCTTGAAGACGTGGCTGAGTTTGGCAAGAAGACAACTCTCCGACCATGTCACAATTTGTAGAAGTAAACCTTTATAGGTCAAAGTACGCTCTAGCTTCAACACGGAGCATTGGCTCAGAGCAAACAGCAAGCTAATAATGGCCTAAACAATGATAATAATGGAAAACCATTCAATAGGAAAAACAACGATCTTATCGATATATATAAAACTAGAGGCTCTAAAGATCCTGTGTCGCTCACCTGGGTTTACTGATGCTTTGGAAATCATATAAGATAAGGCTAAAACCATAATTTATAGTTTAATATATCATTAGATATTATAATAATATCTAAGATAATCGCAAAAAAATGCAAAATTTCCATAAAATAACTAACTCAGGGACAGCAGACCAACAACTGGTTGTCGGACTTATCTGAAAATTTCAGGGCAAATATATCTTAATCTGATGAACATTTTTGCCACCAGTCAGATTTGCTCTAAATGCTTCAGTTTCAGAGATATAAACCCAAAACTGCATTTTACCCTATGTACTATTTTTAGCCATGTCTGCCATCTTGGTTTGTGTCAGTGCCATCGGACCCATTTTTAAAACTAGATACTCTTATGATGATTGTGGACAAGTTTGGTTACATTTTGTCTTAAGAGAAGATTTAAAAAAAAAAGATAACTGACTTATTTGTAGATCATACTTTGCTGAATATTATTGCTGTTTACAATTTATTTCTATCTATAATAATTTTCAAGATAATAACCCAAAACGGCAAGATTTCCTTAAAATTACCAATTAAGGAATAGCAACCCAACAACCAGTTGTCCTATCCATCTGGAAATTTCAGGGCAGATATATTTGGACTTGATTAACAATATCAACTCATGTTAGCTTTGCTTCAAAGGCTTTGGTTTCAGAGTTATAAGCTAAAATCTATATGTTATCCAGGCTTTGTTCTATTTTAGCCATGGCGGCCATCTTGGTTGGCTGGCTTGGTCAACGGACACATTTTTAAACTACATACCCTAATGATGATTGTCGACAAGTTTGGTTAAATTTGCCTTTGTAATTTCAGAGGAGAAGATTTTTGTAAAAGATTACAAAAAATTACAAAAACTTGTTAAAAATTGACTCTAAAGGGCAATTACTCCTTTAGGGGTCAATTGGCCATTTTGATCATGATGACTCATCTGTAGATCTTACTTTGCTGAACATTACTGCTTTTCACAATTTACCTCCATCTATAATAATATTATAATCTTTTTTGTTATATAAGTAACATTATTCTTGTGACATACACACAAGTAACAACAACAATAAAATATCTGAGCTGAACACACACTCAACATAATAACCCAAAACGGTAAAAAATCCGTAAAATTACAAATTTAGGGGCAGCAACCCAACAACAGGTTCTCTGATTCATCTGAAAATTTAGGGCAGATAGATGTTGACCTGATAAACAATTTTATCTTGTCAGATTTGCTCTAAATGCTTAAGTTTCAAAGATATAAGCTATAAATTTTACCCCTATGTTCTATTTTTAGCCATGGCGGTCATCTTGGTTGGTTGGCCGGGTCACCGGACACATTTTCTAAACTAGATACCTCAATCAATGATGATTGTGGCCAATTTTGGTTAAATTTTGCCTGGTAGATTCAGAGGAGAAGATTTTTGTAAAAGTTAATGACGACGGACGACAACAGTCAGACAAAGGACGCAAAGTGACGAGAAAAGCTCACTTGGCCCTCTGAATGCAGTTTACCAGACATCCAGTTTATACTGAATGAACTTGACCAGATATCCAGTTAATACAGGACAAACTTTACCAGATATCCAGTTTAAACTGAATACAGCTTACCAGTTAACCAGTTTACCATATATCCAGTTTATACTGAATACAGTTTACCAGATATCCAGTTTACACTGAATGCAGGTAACCAGATATCCAATTTATACTGAATACAGTGTACCAAATATCCAGTTTATTCTGAAAGATATTTACCAGATATCCAGTTTATACTGAATGCAGTTACCAGATATCCAGAATGCAGTTTGCCAGACATCCAGTTTAAACTGAATACAGTTTACCAGATATCCAGTTTATACTGAATGAATTTTGCCAGATATCCAGTTTATACTGAATGCAGTTGACCAGATGTCCAGTTTATACTGAATGCAGGTAACCAGATATCCATTTTATACTGAAAACAGTTAACCAGATATCCAGTTTACACTGAATGCAGTTAACCAGATATCCAGTTTATACTGAATGAACTTTGCCAGGTATCCAGTTTATACTGAATGCAGTTTACCAGATATCGAATTAATACTGAATACAGTTTACCAAATATCGAATTGATACTGAATACAGTTTACCAGATAACCAGTTTATACTGAATGAACTTTACCAGATATCCAGTTTATACTAAATGCAGGTCACCAGATATCCAGATTATACTGAATACAGTTAACCAGAAATCCAGTTTACACTGAATGCAGTTTACCAGATATCCAGTTTATACTGAATTAACTTTACCAGATATCCAGTTTATACTGAATGCAGTTAACAAGACATCCAGTTTATACTGAATGAACTTTATAAGATATCCAGTTTATACTGAATGCAGTTTACCAGATATCCAGTTTATACTGAATGCAGTTTACCAGATATCCAGTTTATACTGAATGAACTTTACCAGATATCCAGTTGATACTGAATAAGTTTACCAGATATCCAGTTTATACTGAATGCAGTTTACCAGATATCAAGTTTATAATGAATAGTTTACCAGATATCCATTTTATACTGAATGCCGGTAACCAGATATCCAGTTTATACTGAATAAACATAACCAGATATCCAGTTAAAACCGAATACAGTTTACCAGATATCCAGTTTATACTGAATGCAGGTAACCAGATATCCATTTTTTACTGAAAACAGTTAACCAGATATCCAGTTTAAACTGAATACAGTTTACCAGTTAACCAGTTTACCATTTATCCAGTTTATACTGAATACAGTATACCAGATATCCAGTTTACATTGAATGCAGGTAACCAGATATCCAATTTATACTGAATACAGTGTACCAAATATCCAGTTTATACTGAAAGATATTTACCAGATATCCAGTTTATACTGAATGCAGTTACCAGATATCCAAAATACAGTTTGCCAGACATCCAGTTTAAACTGAATACAGTTTACCAGATATCAGGTTTATACTGAATGAATTTTGCCAGATATCCAGTTTATACTGAATGAACTTGACCAGATGTCCAGTTTATACTGAATGCAGGTAACCAGATATCCATTTTATACTGAAAACAGTTAACCAGATATCCAGTTTACACTGAATGCAGTTTACCAGATATCCAGTTTATACTGAATGAACTTTGCCAGGTATCCAGTTTATACTGAATGCAGTTTACCAGATATCGAATTAATACTGAATACAGTTTACCAAATATCGAATTGATACTGAATACAGTTTACCAGATATCCAGTTTATACTGAATGCAGTTGACCAGATGTCCAGTTTATACTGAATGCAGGTCACCAGATATCCAGATTATATTGAATACAGTTAACCAGATATCCAGTTTATACTGAATGCAGTTTACCAGATATCCAGTTTATACTGAATGAACTTTACCAGATATCCAGTTTATACTGAATGCAGTTAACCAGACATCCAGTGAAGGCCGAATGCAGTTTACCAGACATCCAGTTTATAAGATATCCAGTTTATACTAAATGCAGTTTACCAGATATCCAGTTTATACTGAATGCAGTTTACCAGATATCCAGTTTATACTGAATGCAGTTTACCAGATATCCAGTTTATACTGAATGAACTTTACCAGATATCCAGTTTATACTGAATTAGCTTACCAGATATCCAGTTTATACTGAATGCAGTTTACCAGATATCCAGTTTATACTGAATGCAGTTTACCAGATATCCAGTTTATACTGAATGCAGATTACCAGATATCCAGTTTATTCTGAATGCAGTTTACCAGATATCCAGTTTACACTGAATGAACTTTATAAGATATCCAGTTTAGACTGAATGCAGTTTACCAGATATCCAATTTATACTGAATGCAGTTTACCAGATATCCAGTTTATACTGAATGAACTTTACCAGACATCCAGTTTATACTGAATAAACTTTACCAGATGTCCAGTTTATACTGAATAAGTTTACCAGATATCCAGTTTATACTGAATGCAGTTTATAATGAATAGTTTACCAGATATCCATTTTATACTGAATGCCAGTAACCAGATATCCAGTTTATACTGAATTAACATTACCAGATCACCAGTTTATACTGAAAGAACTTAACCAGATGTCCAGTTTATACTGAATACAGTTTACCAGACATCCAATTTGTACTTAATACAGTTTATACTGAATGAACTTTACCAGGTATCCAGTTTAGGTCAACAGGTGTCAAATTTATGTTATGAAGATTTGAGCTTCTACTGAATATATTTCAAGCTATTGTTTATATTGAATACATTTCAGCAGATGTACAGTTACTAACAGGTTTTTTGTACAAAAGATGAGCAGTTTATAGGCATCTTGATATACAATGTATATAGATGAAATATATTTCGGCATATGTACATTTATATGCAACTTAATAGATGTATAGTTGGCATACATATCATAAAATGTAGTTTATGTACATCACAAAAGATGTGTATTTTATTTAAATATTCAAGTCAATAGATAGGTTTAACTTTTATAAAGACGCAAGTAGGCATACAGTATAAACTTTTTAGCATCAGACTTAGAAACTTAAGTCATATATATTTTGACAACTTTTAATAAGTAAGATTATTATATGTCAATAGTTATAATAAATCTTTACCTAAATTATTTTGTTGTTTGTTGCAATTGGCCAGGCCTGATGCTTCCCCAAAAATCTCAATGAAAAACTGCATACTTTGTGTAATTTTTTTTAGTAGTTTAATAGAGGTTTTTAATCACGCTGACTTATTTGTAGATCTTAATTTGCTCAACATTAGTTTCATCAAAAGTATATCAGTCGTTAATTTCTGGGTCATTTTGGTCTCTTGTTGAGAGTTGTCTCATTGGCAATCATACCACATCTTCTTTTTTATATATACAAAGGTAAAACCAGTCATTCATGGGCAAAAACTCCTATAAGAAGTCAGTTGACAATTTCATCAGCTATGAAAACTTATTTGTAGTTCTTATTGTGCTTTACATCTTTTCTATTCACAATTCTCTCAATCTCTATGTTTTTCCTAAAAATTGTAATAATCAATTATCAAGGGAAATACATGAAGGGTCAATTGAAGATTTCAGTCATGTCCGTTGGACCTATTTCAGGGATACCATTTTCAAACATGATAGTACATCATACTCTAAGGAACAGTCAGATAAGTTAAGCAACCTATGGCCCAGTTTCAGGCGAATATTTTTCAAAAGTTTAAGATGACAGACGACAATGACCAACGGCAAAATCTAACATGGTCATTTATTGCAGGTAAGCTAAATAGGGCATGAAAAATTACTGTTGAATTTTCTTGTAAGTTTGAAAAAAAAAAATTACTTTTAAAACTTGTACTTCAATCATACTTGAAGATATGTTATGGCAGCAAGCTAATCACTGTGAAATGTAAGTAGACGATTAGGACCTATAGGAAGAATTGTTTCAGTTTCAGTGGGAACAAAATGAATGTTCCAGACAAGAACATGTTAATATTGTATTATGAATTTGAAACCAGCTTTGAACTAAACAACCATCAAGCTGGATTTATACTGTTCAAAGACACATTATGTCTTTTCTTTTCCTCTTACGTAATGTGTACTTAGCAGAAACGCTTCAAATACCAAGTAAAGCCTCTCACTATAGGTGATAATCATAATACAATATCTACAATTGATTTTGCCTAAAATGCAGAAGATGGATAAAATCACCATTAAGGGGCAATATCTCCTTAAGGAGTCATCCAAAGATTTACTTGTATTGATATTTTCATACATTTTCAATCACTGAACATATGTTTACAGTTTCTACTTTCGACCTATTACTAATCTGAAGTAGTGGCTATACTAAGTTCCAGAACTTTTGTAAAAATGTCAAAAACTTTAACCTGAAGCAGGAAAGACGGATGAACAAAAGGACGGATGAACCAACCAACAGACAGACCCACAGACCAGTAAACATAATGCCCATAAATGGGGCATAAAAATCTTACATAGTATCGAGGTCTCTGTTAAAGGGTCAAGGGTAATGGTATTTTGGACAGACATACAGGCCAACATGAAGTCTATTTCTTTAACCCCAGCATCATATCAAATTTATTGATTCAGCAAATCAAACATCTCTTCTCCAGCTATTCCTCAAATTAATAAATGATCTATATTTCACTTTATTTTGTCCATTCAACATTTTAACAACTATGATGATGAGATTCCACAATGAGATTTAAGCATAATATTGTAAGTTAGCCTTCTTTTTGGCTTGCACTTCTATGATAGCATCCATATAGTCTTCATGCTGTAACTCTGTAGCTCCCCTTCTTAAGGCAATCATACCCTGAAATTAAAGAAAAAAATAGTGAATTAGAATTTATAGGTTTTCCTTATTTGACTTTCAATTAGTATAAACACATAGGTATTCTTTTATTACAAAGTTGGCTGAGTCCTGCTTTCTATAATAAATATACCAGTTATGAAAGTGAAAGGACTATGTTGAAATGTCCAGTACCAAGTAAGGAAAATGGCATTTGTTATCTTACAGTTCGCATCTGTGTGTGTTACATTATGGTTTGCTTTTTTGTTGCACTTTAGTGTTTCTGTTGTTTCGTTGTTTTCCTCTTATATTTGATGTGTATCCCTCAGTTTTTTAAAAATTGTAGCCTGAATTTGTTTTCTCTCAATCGATTTATGACTTTCGAACAGCGGTATACTACTGTTGCTTTTTTTTTTATTATTGAATATACATAATTTTAATCATAAATATAATATTTCCAATTTTTTGGGCTTTACTCCTTTTATTAGGTGTTAAAATTATATAGAAATAAAGATTTTCTATCGTATGAGATATATGTCAGAGTAACATACTTTCAACCAGATGCTCCGCAGGGCGTAGCTTTATACGACCGCAGAGGTTGAACCCTGAACGGTTGGGGCAAGTATGGACACAACATTCAAGCTGGATTCAGCTCTAAATTTGGATTGTGATTTAATAGTTGACACAGCATAGGTTTCTGACACAGAATGAATGTGCTCTAATGAACTTAAAAAATTTTGTTTTCTCTTAGAGCAATTCACTATGCTGTTGAATATTAATCCTCTCAAAAAAATGTTTGAGGAAATTTTCTTTTTATTTATGAAATTTCAAATAAGAAAAATTGAACCCAATTTTTTAATCACATCCCCCTTTCCCTTAATCCAAAACTAATCTCAATTAAAATATTCTAATGGAGTTTGCAACAATAACTACTCATTTAATTACATCATAAAATATTAAGATTTTAAAAAAACTGCTTGTTATCACTGAATGGTAAAGATTATTTAAATTTATCAGTTGGTAGTAAAAAGTGAGTATACATTGAATATTGTATATAACAAAGAATTAAGATGATTCTGGACAAAGAAAGATAACTCCAATTAAAAAAAAATCTTGCAATAAGATATTTCTTGCTTACTATTCTGGACAAAGAAAGATAACTCTTAACTAAAAAAAAAATTGCTATTTCACAATATTGTGAAATTAGATATTTCTTGCCATTGCACAATACTGTGCAATTGAAAAGACTTGCTATTGCACAATACTTAATATAATAATTTTAGATCCTGATTTGGACCAACTTGAAAACTGGGCCCATAATCAAAAATCTAAGTACATGTTTAGATTCAGCATATCAAAGAGGCCCAAGAATTTAATTTTTGTTAAAATCAAACTTAGTTTAATTTTGGACCCTTTGGACCTTAATGTAGGCCAATTTGAAAACGGGACCAAAATGAAGAATCTACATACACAGTTAGATTTGGCATACCAAAGAACCCCATTTATTCAATTTTTGATGAAATCAAATAAAGTTTTATTTTGGACCCAGATTTGGACCAACTTGAAAACTGGGCCAATAATCAAGAATCTAAGTACATTTTTAGATTCAACATATCAAAGAACCCAACCGATTCATTTTTTGTCAAAATCAAACTAAGTTTAATTTTGGACCCTTTGGACCTTAATGTAGACCAATTTGAAAACATGACCAAAAGTTAAGAATCTACATACACAGTTAGATTCGGCATATCAAAGAACCCCAATTATTCAATTTTGATGAAATCAAACAAAGTTTAATTTTGGACCCTTTGGGCCCCTTTTTCCTAAACTGTTGGGACCAAAACTCCCAAAATTAATACCAACCTTCCTTTTATGGTCATAAACCTTGTGTTTAAATTTCATAGATTTCTATTTTCTTATACTAACGCTATGGTGCGAAAACCAAGAAAAGTGCTTATGTGGGTCCCTTTTTGGCCCCTAATTCCTAAACTGTTGGGACCTAACCTCCCAAAATCAATACCAATCTTCCTTTTGTGGTCATAAACATTGTGTTTAAATTTCATTGATTTCTATTTACTTAAACTAAAGTTATTGTGCAAAAACCAAGAATAATGCTTATTTTGACCCTTTTTTGGCCCCTAATTCCTAAACTGTTGAAACCAAAACTCCCAAAATCAATCCCAACCTTTCTTTTGTGGTCATAAACCTTGTGTCAAAATTTCATAGATTTCTATTAACTTAAACTTAAGTTATAGTGCGAAAACCAAGAAAATGCTTATTTGGGCCCTTTTTGGCCCCTAATTCCTAAAATGTTGGGACCAAAACTCCCAAAATCAATACCAACCTTCCTTTTATGGTCATAAACCTTGTGTTAAAATTTCATAGATTTCTATTCACTTTTACTAAAGTTAGAGTGCGAAAACTAAAAGTATTCAGACGACGACTACGACGACGACGCCAACGTGAGAGCAATATACGGCGAAAATTTTTTCAAAATTTGCGGTCGTATAAAAATGCATGCATGCACTGAGCAATATGTTTAAAGGTCACTTTATTAATAAATAGCAGAATTTCTTTCAAGACCTTCCATATATTATTCCCTTTTAATTTGGTTTAAAATTGGTCAAGTTAATTCAGATAACATGATGAAAATAGCTTACTTATACAACCTAACAGACCAGGTGAGCTTAATATAAACAAAAGTAAAGTGAAGTTTTAATTAAAGATGCATAGATTAACTTACAGCCTCTACACACACTGCCTTTAACTGGGCTCCATTGAAATCATCTGTACATCTGGCCAATTCTTCAAAATTAGTATCTTTACTAAAATCAAAACAAAAATAATTATACATAAAACATGAAATGTGCTTCCATAAACATGTCTTCCAAACTTGAACTATTTATACCTACACAAAAACTACATCTCTGGGTTGGGGATTTTCTCGCTGCATTGAAGACCCATTGGTGACCTTTCGCTGTTATCTGCTCTTTGGTCGGGTTGTTTTCTCTTTGATTTGTTCACCATTTCCATTCTCAATTTCGGTTTAATTAACAAGAAATTTTTCAATCATTCTTATATTTTTCTCATATTTCATAGATAATCTTTGCTATTGACACTTTTAACATAACTTCTATTTCTTTGTTACCATATAAGCCCCAAAACTGCATTTGCCTTTACAATTGTGACTTTGATGTAGGTGGTCTCATTGGCACTCATGTCACATCGACTTATATTAAAAAGATATTTATGGGGCAATTACCACTAAACAGGTTAACAGATTTTTTTCAAATTATGACGGTTGATATCAAGGATCTGGATTTTTTTACACACAATTTTGGTACTTTTGAGGTGTCTTAAAAGTTGATTTTTTTTTTTTCAAATTGTCAATATCACACTAGATTCATAGCTTCAACAAACATGTATTGACTGTTACTTTGTGAATTTTCCTACCATTCTACATCATTGCCAAGAACAGTTTAGGGAAGGCCTTTAGAACCAGGCTTTACCTACATTCAAATGCCAAATTGTTTAGACAGTGTGCCTTAATCTTATATTTTCTGTAATTTGTTTTTATTGTTATTTGAAAAGACCATCCTTAATGAATATTAATACATCAAAACGATTTGACTTATATTGAGCATTTACTCGTCATTGTAAACTGTTTATTGACCTTTTAATTAAATTTTATAGGTACAGGTAAGGTCATCATGTGTCCTCCTTGTGAGCTAGAATATCAAAAATCTAGCCTGTTGATAAAGTCAAATGAAGGGAAATTTCATTTTTAAAACACTATCATACTATTGTTCTGAATATGTATGTAATATTTTGCAACCATTGATTATCAATTAAATATTATATAAATTGTTGTATTTTAATATATTAACATACCTGACATTCATTTTCCTTGAGTGAATCTGTAATATTCTAGCTCTAGCTTCTTCATTGGGATGTGGAAATTCTATCTTTCTATCTAACCTCCCAGATCTCAGTAAAGCTGGATCTAAAATATCTACTCTGTTTGTGGCTGCTATTACCTGCAAACATTACAAATCAAGTTTAAATTTTGTGGTATCTATATGTATAACAGCATTAAAATTAGGAGATAATTGTATTGCATTTTAAGCTTGGCCTTCTTGAAACGTAGATTTTACTGTTGCAAATTGAGTTTTCCTAGTGACGCCGAGTTGTGTAAACAGATATTTGTGACAGTAAAATCAAGTTTTACAAATGCCACATATTAAAACAAATGTCATTTAATAAATATTTTGGCATAAATGAAAAAGTCCATGAAACTGTTGCATCGTCTTTAGCATCTAAACAATGTCATATGTATACTCTAGATGTCAAACATGAATATTTAAGGTATTTTTACTTTTCATACGCTTCAGAATGGTTTCAATATAGACAAAAAGAAGATATTGAGGCTCAAAATGTAATTATCTTGTTTATTTTTTGAGAAATTACATACCCCAAAAAAATCGGAATTCAAAATGGTGGCTTTCTTAGTTATGTACTGGTAGAATGTGGAATCTAACCTCCTCAAAATATTTGTCAACGTCCAATGAAAATTATCGTTTCAAACTAATTGCATTAGAATGGTTCTTAAAACAAACTGCATTGATAGTAGAACATACACCCTGGTATTGTGATATATAACAAGGCCAAGAATGATGTCATGATGGCCACTGATAATACTGTCAGATCATATGAATACGGATTCTACTTTATATTTGAAATTTAGAATTGATTAAAACTTTTTTTTCCCTCTAGACAGAAGCACATACTATTTAAAGATTCTGTCTGCCAACTGGAAAAAGGTATTTTTTTGTGATTGTAATTTTTTTTACAATAAAATATTATAACATTAAATAGTTTTCAAGTATTTTTAATGATTCTATTTAGTTTAATTTTTTTTCCCTTCACTTTGAACAATGGGAGGTAACTTTAAAAATATATATGATGGAAGAGAAAGATAAATGGTGAGTATATTTAAAACCTTGAAAAATTAATAAATAGTTTATTTTACACTCTAGGTTATCACTTTCGTGAATAAATGAATATTATGTTGAAGATGTTTGTTATCTAAAATCTTTTACAACAAAAATAATCATCTTTTTAAATTTTTATCATGATGTCATATGTTATTAAAGGCAAAATAATTGTGAAATCATATTTCTTAACATATACAACTACCTATAATGTGTACATACAAACCTTTATTTGGGAATTGGGCATGAAACCATCCATTTGATTAAGTAATTCTAACATAGTTCTCTGGACTTCTCTGTCACCAGCTTTCTCAGAATCAAAACGCTTTGTACCTATCAAGAAAAAAATACTTAATGAGTCTCGGAATCAAACAGACTTGTACCAGCATGTAAGAGTAAAGCTTTACTTTAAATTAAATCACTTTGTATCTATCAATTAAGAGCAATACTGATAAACCTTAGGACAGAAATCGATACAGTCAAGCATTGAAGCAAAGAAGATAAAGATCTCAATTTCTTCTAATAAAATAACTAGATTGAAGGCAAAACTGCAATTTCGAGATATCATTGTTATTTTTTTGTCCTTACCAATTGGATAACTTAAAAAAAAATAATATCAGTTTATCATGATCAAAATTTACAAACCTATAGCATCCAATTCATCAATAAATATAATTGCTGGCTGTTTTTCTTTTGCCAAAGCAAATGCATCTCTGACAAGTTTAGCTCCATCACCAATAAACATCTGTACTAACTGTGGACCAGCTAATTTTAAAAATGTGGATTTGGTCTGTGCAGCACAGGCTCTGGCTAGCAACGTTTTTCCTGTACCAGGGGCTCCATAAAGTAGCACACCTACAATAGAAATAAGAAAATTCTAAGGGAACTACATGAGCTGAGCAATGTTAAGCTCACAAACTAAATCTTTTTGATGTGTACTGATTAATATATTATTCTGGGAAAACTTGGTTTATTTAGGTCAATAACCAATAATTCAAGTTTAGCTAGTAAAACATATAAAATTAGTACATATTTAAACTAATAGTTGAAACTTTTAAACCAAGAAGAACTTTTGAGACACAATAATTGTATGACTTATAGTTGAATAGGATTTTTTTTTTGCATGTTTCTCAGATAAGAAGTACCTGATTTCACACTTACAAACTTCTGGGAACAAGTGCGTTCTGTATATATGCAATTCATGGTATGTTGAATTTCAGAACAAGAAAGGCTTTTAATAAATGTCATTTTTTATCAAACTTTGCACTAGCTTTCAGTAACTGTGATTACTCTTAGATATATACTTTGTGTTTCTTTTCTTTTTTTGTGTGACAAGTGTTGATCTAATGAGTAAAACCTTTTTCAACTGATTTGTAGACTTTGTTCTTATATTGTGCTGTTGTACATTTGTACCAGATTAGGAGGAGGGTTCACAAACGTTTCTAACTCAGCCACATTTTTGATGGGCATGTGCAAAGCCAGTAGCCTATAAATAAATGGTTGGTGTTGGTTATTCTCTTCCATATTTGTTTTCTGTTAAATTGTTTAAAGAATAAATCATTCCTTAGGTTTTAATTGTTTAAAATTAATATAGTTTTTATAGCTTACAGTATATCTTCCAACTAATTGACTTACCTTTAGGTGGCTGAATTCCTAATGCCTCGAACCTTTCTCTGTGTGTCATAGGTAATACAACTGCTTCTATTAACTAACAAATATATAATCATCCAAAATTAATACTGTGTGTATAAATGCATAACTTTTAGGTAATTCTGAGGTTAATTGGCAGATATCAATAAGTTTGTTCAAATGGAACCTAGGAGCCTACCAAATAAAAACATTAAATCAGTTTATTCATCCAATGGTTATTTCAATATATATAAATTGTATATGTTCAAATAAACTTGATAAAGTGTGTTTTTGATGTCTTGGAGAAAATTGTATGATATCAATCACAAGCTATGGTTAAAACTTGACTGAAAATTTTTATATTTAACTTTTCGGTGATCTCACAATAATATTTGTATTTGAATTATTCTCTGAACCATGATAAATTTGATATTTATTTGAAAAATGTGGCATTATTTTCTGGTATATTTTTCAGTACCTGTCAACACTATGATAATGACTCTTACTTCTTGAATCTGTTTATCTAAGCCACCAATATCTGAATACTGTTCTGTTGGTCGTTCATCCACTTCCATAGCTTTCACACGAGAATCAAATCTGAATAAGAGAAGAATCAAATCTTAATGAGAGAAAAATCAAATCAGAATTAGAGAAAAATCAAATCAGAATTAGAGAAAACAATTCATTCAAATTTTATCAATATTCCAGATAGCCTTTAAAAAAGAATGTATAAATGAATATATGTGTATCTACTCAAGAAGATGCTTTGCATAATTGAAGATGACTTTTTACAAGGATGTTTTTGTCATGGCAAGACCATTTTATTTACTTTCAAAAGTTTTGGTCATGAGCATTCCTGGTCTCCCTGGGTACAACTATTGTACTCCAGCTCAAAATTCAACCTATCACGATAAGTTATAAATGCCAGCCCTAAGTGATGAGAGTTATTTCCAAAATTTGTATTATGTGCACGCACAGAAAATAAAAAATATGATTTTTTTTATGTAGCAAGTTCACCTTTCATATCCTGAGGTTTGTATGTTTTGATCAAAATTTATTAAAAAATTTTCTATTTAAATAATTATACTTACTCTTGTGGAAGGGTCTCCAGAATTAAATATGAATCTTTGTTTACACCCTAAAATTATAAATAAAATAAATAAAAGGTAAATGTATAGTGTTAGGGAGTTTTTTTAGCCCCATGGATATATAAATAACAAAAATTTACAAATTTTCTCATGAAAAAAAATATCTGATTTTTCATGGTTAATTTAAAGTTATTTTGAAAGTGATTAAAGCAAATTTAACATGGAATTCTTATTTTTCTTTGAAACAGATTTATCTTGAAAAATGCTGTTTACAGAAGATAGCTATAGACCGTAAAGCTTAAATATTTTTAAGTACTGTGAAAGTACGTTTATTCGTGGGGTACCAATTTTCGTGGATGCCTTTATCCATGAATTTAAGTATCCAACGAAATTCAACAACCAGTGTCCAAATCAAGACATGGAAAGATCCCCATCTGTAGGTTTAACTACTGATATGATCTAGTCTAAGAGAACATATTGAATAGCGCCAAATCTTAGAATAGTTTAATAGCAGTCACAGAACTACAACGGCATGTAGGATTATACCCATTTAATCTTTAATAACTATACAACTTTTGTTTTTGATCGATGAAAGTCAGATTTCCGGTATTGATATGCGAGTATGATAAAGTGTTCATTTTATATACTCATAGTTCTCGAACATATCAGAAATTATGATTTCATGCTGGTCTTGATTTTGATAAGAATTATTTTACAATTCAAGATACGTCTATAGCATTTGTTTATGTTGCTGTTTTCTTAAGGTGACATGTTTATGGCCTAATTAACACCTTTGATGATCTGTTAATAACATTATCATGGGTTAATTAGTGTTATCACTACGATTTACACGGGTCAATGTTTACTTAGCAATTTCCTTCAATCCAGACTATTTGTAACCTTCGTTTCTAAAGGCTTCAATTTTTCAATATTCTTTTTTAGAAAACTAAAATCCACAAATTTGAAAACCCACAAACATCTAAATATTGCTTAAACCACGAAAATTGATACCCACGAATTAAAGTACTTTCACGTTAAGAAAAAATTACAATGTGAATGTAACTCCATTCATTAGTAAAACAACAAATGTATACAAAACAAGAATGTGTCCCCTGTACACAAATGCCCCACTCCCACTATCATTTGCTATGTTCAGTGGACCGTGAAATTGGGGTAAAACCTCTAATTTGGCATTAAAATTAGAGAGATCATATCATAGGGAACATGTGTACTAAGTTTGAAGTTAATTGGACTTCAACTTCTTCAAAAACTACCTTGACCAAAAAACTTTAACCTGAAGCTGGACAAATGACGGATGAAAGAACGGACGCACAAACCAGAAAACATAATGCCCCTCTTCTATAATAGGTGGGGCATAAAAAAATCATTTTTTTTTGTCAGATGCTATTTCCTTAAACATGAAGAAGCTAATGGAAAGGGCTACATGCAATGCAAGCCTATGTTGAAGAAGTTTTACTGTTAATAATAACTTATAAATGTAATGTTTATCTTACCACTAAATCACCTGGATTCAGTTTTTCTGGGTCAACCAATCCAATTACAGGTAAAAAGTATGTCTGAAATGTATTGAAGATGATACATGTATAAGTTAAAGGACAAAAAATCTTATAATATGCCAAAAGAAAATATTTCAATATCAACTTCTACAAGCTGTTGGATTTTGCTTCAAAATCTCATGACCAATTCTAGAATATAAATTCTGTATTTAGTTGTATATGGTATGTATTTGTATATAATATCTTTTCGTCCCTCCAAAAAAGTTAAAAAAATGTCCATTCACTGTAAAAAGCATTTCATAAGGAAACTATAAATCTGGTATTTGAACTTTATCGAAAGTCATAAAAAAAAATATACAATGAAATAATAGAGCTTTACCATCATACTGCTTCTATTAAAAGAACTTTTATATATTTACTACATACCTGTCTTGTAGAAGTTTTAATGACTGCACATTTTCCTTTTCTTTGGGCATCTAAGTCAATATTGGCACCGTCTTCTTCTGCACTCTCAACTGGGTCCATATCTAATAACTGTAAGAGACATACAACAATGAAAGGGGTTGGAGTTTTTATCTGGAAACCCCTTTTTCTGCCCTTATTGCAGTTTATTTTTCGTAACTTTGACCTTAAAAGCAATCATCTCAAACTCAATGGGGATTCTACTCTTACTATAAGTGACTCTGTTTTTATGTTTTGTTGCAATGCCATGTAAGGTTATTGAATTATTATTTGGAAACTCCTTTTCTGCTCTTATATCAGTATTTTTTTAGTATCTGTGACCTCTATCATTGATGTAGAGATCTCAAAATGGAAAGGGATCTTCCACATTTATGTGACAATCTTTTTAAGTTTGCTATCAATTTCAATATTGTAAAAAAGTTATAATCAGTGTTTTATTGACATTAACTTTACCTCAATCACATTAGAAACTAAATATGGCAGGGTTTTGTTGACTTTAATTTTCTCTGTGTTCTCTTTGATCTTGTCTTTAGTTGCAGCCAGGTCATGTGTGATACGGAGAATTTCACTCCTCATTATCTAGAATATAAATTAAAAAATTGGTGAAAATGAAATCAAGATGAAGAGAAATGGATATATGTGCCAGTCAGCAGACATTTCACATGGTCTTTGACCCGTCTACAATTCTTCAACTTACAATGTACAGGTGACAAGTATAGCATCAAAATACAAAAGAATATACTGTAAATTCAGAAATAAACAGGTTATTGGTACTTGTAGATGTAATTGAATGCGATTGCATAAATTTGGTGAAGAAAAATCACAACTGGAATTATGAATGCAAGTTTTCATTCTTGAGAAACATGATATTGTCACATTTTTATATCAACATGATTAATAAACATGATAAAAGCCATTGCAATGACTATACATGTATGTCTACTAAAACACTTTCAAGCATTGATTCTGAAGGTCTAACCATTTGTATTGGCCCAATGTCAGATCAAATTATTCTGCATGCGTGCAAGCAGTCTGTGAATTTCAATTATCTGAGATGGAAAAGTCCGAAAACGTCAACAGTAACAAAAAATTACAAATTTCTCTCACTAAACCCTGTCCATACTCTGTATTTAGTTAAGTAGCCGATTTTGCATTCCATGAATACCTTGCCAGCAGCATGAAAGAACAGACATACCTTTATTTCATTGTCTAGCAGTTTTGTTCTAGTTACTATTTCATCTGTGTTTAACTTTAATACTTCCTCACCAAGACTTTCCTAAAAATAGAAATATACTCCATAACTTATGTGAAAAAGTTATATAATACACTTCAATTCATTTTCATATCATACATCATTCCTGTAAAAAAAAAATCTTAAGGGTTATACAGAACCCTGTGTCTCGCCAACTCTTTCTGTTAATCCCAGGCTAAACATAAATGAGGAAATAAATCAATAAAATATTCCTGTTGATACTATCTTTTGATTGTATGAAGCTTGTGTCCAAGTTTGGTAAAAATCCAGGATACATGTAGTTTATGAATCTAATAAATTAAATTCCGCGAGGTGAACCAACGCCTGTGAAATCGTTTTGGTAGAGTCCCTGAAGTGGATACCTTGGTATGCCGGGTTGTCAAATCATGCAAATGAATGCAATCCTTAAATAATAATTAAAATTGACAACAACACTTCAAAAGATCTGCAATTTTATTATCTATGTCTACATGTTTCGCCTGCAAGGCAGGCTTCATCAGGACAATTTTTATACAGAAATTGAGCCCCTGAAGTACTCAAAAGTGGTGCATTGAATTGACGTCGTCATGGTGAGAGAAACAATGAAAAGTGAAAGTAGCAATACAGAGTTATAAATAGATAAGATAAATATAGAAAATTAAAGTTTGTATATAATGTAACTTGAGTTCGTTTTACTATTATATGATACATGAAATTGTTCTAAAGGCTTGGCATCTAATAGGACGAACTTCCCATGGTTCCTACCACTTCGCAAGGCTTCTCTTCCAACCTGGCCATAGTTGGAGGTTACTACTTCCCGGCGCGTCGGCAACAATAGGAAGATTATGATCGCCGCTGTGGATAATAAAATTGTCAAAAACTGTTCCTTTGTTAATTATTTGGTGACTATATATTTTTGGATCGTCTGCAGTAGTTGGTCTGTATAATGGCATAGTTGTGAATTCCTTGTTCATTTAAGATCGGCGCCCGTGGTACGTTTCTTCTGCAATCATTTATATCTGCTATCATTTATAGATGTATAGGTGGTATCGGACATCTTGGTCATCTTGATTCAGTTGTTATTTCGTTGTAAGTATGGAATATTCCTTGGTCCATGTATATGCTGGTGGCCTGTAGATCGGCGCTGTTAGCTTGGCGGTTCCTTTCGGATGCAGGGGTTCACGATTAAATAATAAATTAAATTCCGCGAGGTGAACCAACGCCTGTGAAATCGTTTTGGTAGAGTCCCTGAAGTGGATACCTTGGTATGCCGGGTTGTCAAATCATGCAAATGAATGCAATCCTTAAATAATAATTAAAATTGACAACAACACTTCAAAAGATCTGCAATTTTATTATCTATGTCTACATGTTTCGCCTGCAAGGCAGGCTTCATCAGGACAATTTTTATACAGAAATTGAGCCCCTGAAGTACTCAAAAGTGGTGCATTGAATTGACGTCGTCATGGTGAGAGAAACAATGAAAAGTGAAAGTAGCAATACAGAGTTATAAATAGATAAGATAAATATAGAAAATTAAAGTTTGTATATAATGTAACTTGAGTTCGTTTTACTATTATATGATACATGAAATTGTTCTAAAGGCTTGGCATCTAATAGGACGAACTTCCCATGGTTCCTACCACTTCGCAAGGCTTCTCTTCCAACCTGGCCATAGTTGGAGGTTACTACTTCCCGGCGATCTTAAATGAACAAGGAATTCACAACTATGCCATTATACAGACCAACTACTGCAGACGATCCAAAAATATATAGTCACCAAATAATTAACAAAGGAACAGTTTTTGACAATTTTATTATCCACAGCGGCGATCATAATCTTCCTATTGTTGCCGACGCGCCGGGAAGTAGTAACCTCCAACTATGGCCAGGTTGGAAGAGAAGCCTTGCGAAGTGGTAGGAACCATGGGAAGTTCGTCCTATTAGATGCCAAGCCTTTAGAACAATTTCATGTATCATATAATAGTAAAACGAACTCAAGTTACATTATATACAAACTTTAATTTTCTATATTTATCTTATCTATTTATAACTCTGTATTGCTACTTTCACTTTTCATTGTTTCTCTCACCATGACGACGTCAATTCAATGCACCACTTTTGAGTACTTCAGGGGCTCAATTTCTGTATAAAAATTGTCCTGATGAAGCCTGCCTTGCAGGCGAAACATGTAGACATAGATAATAAAATTGCAGATCTTTTGAAGTGTTGTTGTCAATTTTAATTATTAGAATCTAATAAATGTTTAAAAACTTTAACTGCAGACTGAATGTAATGTTTACTGGAAAAAAACAAAATTTTCTTCTAGATACTAGCTTTTGATCATAAACAAGCTTCTGTCCAAGTTTGGTACAAATCCAAAATAGTATAAGAAAGTAATTTAATTTAAAAAGTTAAACCACAGAGTGAATGTCTTGTTTCCTGGGAGAAAATCTAAGTCCATTTAAAAGTAAAATACTGAAAAATGGATTTATTTTTTTACAAAATTTACTTCTGGATACTATCTTATGATCATAAACATGATAAACAAGCTTCTGCCCAAGTTTGGTACCAACCCAGGATAGTTTAAGAAAGTTATTAAAATTTAAAAACTTAAACCACAGAGTGAATGCAGGGCTTCCAAAATTTTTCTGAGCCAGCCGGACATTTTATATCTGATCCGAATTTTAATCCCCAAGACTAAGTCACAAAAGGCAATTATGGTAATCAGATGGCCATCCCAATGATTGACATTAGATTAAAAACGATATTAAACTTTACTTTGATATGAATTTGATGTTCTGACATAAACTGTTAAAATTGGCATTGCATCATTCAAAGTGTGCACATCAGCGTGCTCATATCTGCATTAGACTCTTTAATTGTGCAAAATGACGTTGTCAAGAACTTTATTTTCGTTATTAAAGTCACATTTTTCAAAACCGGATGTTGACTTGACAATGGTAAAACATGGACCATAAACGGATACGTAAAATTTCGTCGTTTACATAGCACGACTGAGCAAAGAAGCTCTTTCCAAGTTATTTCTTCAACAAAATACTTGAAATGAACGTTAGGTACAGGTATCAATGATATTTTTAGAATTTTGAAGAAATGTAGGATGCATAATTGAATTTCCCACCTCTGCACATGCGCACACGTGTTCTTGTTCATAAAACGTAGTTCTGACGATTTTTTCATGTAAAACCTTTTTAAATGTTTCAAGAAATCAAGTTTATAAATGTATTTATTATAAATTTGATCTTTTGGACTAAATCAATTAGATACAAACCGCTAAAATGTACGAAAGTAATTGTGAATGGACAGATTAATTTATATGATGTCCGGTACTAAAATTAGTTTACCTGTCACCTGAACAGGTAGTTTTCAGCTGTCCACCAACTAATTAACCGTGATTAAAATTAGAAAGTATTGAAGTAAGGGTTGTTTTGATAGTAATTAATCAACATGTCACTTTTATGACCGGAAATGTATGACTGTTAAAGGTAAATTGTTGGGTCAAAAAGATCGTGAGTTATATTAAAATGACCGAAAAAGCCTTGAAAACTAAATAGTATATGACCGTTTCATGCTTTTCCCAGCCGGTTTTTTACCTGACATTATACAAATGACCGGAATATATGACCGTTTTGGAAGCCCTGAGTGAATGTAATATTTCCCAGCAGAACAACTATTTAGTCCATTTATAAGTAAAATACGGAAAAATTGGAATTTTATTTTTACAAAATTTACTTCTGGATACTATCTCAAGATCATAAACAAGCTTCAGTCCAAGTTTGGTAGAAATCCAGGATAGTTTAAGAAAATTATTAAAATTTCAAAAACTTTAACCACAGAGTGAATATTTGTGGACGCTTAGTCTCGCTTTTTCGACTAAAGTCAAAGGCTCCACAAAAATAATTTAAGCAATGATATTTTATGACATGTGTGTGTTTGTTGTATGTTATATGTATTCAGGGTCACTGCCAGAACTTTATTTGTTATACATTTGTTTTAATTGTTTATCATCATTTATGTATCGTTGTCATTTTGCTTAGTTTCTTTAGTTACGTATACCTATTCAGATTTCTTTTAAACTGAGTTTTACTCCATGCATATTACTCCATGTACATGTATGTGTTTCTGTATTATACATTGGGCAGAGGAATAGGGTGAGGGTTGAGATCTCACAAAACATGTTTAACCCAGACGCTTTGTTGTGCCTGTCCCAAATCAGGAGATTCTGTCCTTTGTTGTTACAAAACACAGAGAAAACATTTGGGAGTTCTGATGATGTTGATAGAGGGCTGTTTAATGTCCAGCAGATAATTAAATGTATTAACAATGATTAAGGACAAGAACATGTAAAAGTAATATAAATATTAAACCTGCTTTGAACTAGAATATGCTAGAAAACAAGGAGGAAGACAGTCACCCTACCCTAACACAAAGTTTATTTGTTTTTGCTTTTATTCCTTAAACAGACTTAATGCCATGTGGTTAGTGGAGAAGTAGCAGTTACTATTTGGTCCAGGTTCAAATCCACATCCTTCCACCCTTGAGTTGAACCCTCTATCAGGGGATCATAGGGGGTCTATACATGTAGGTCTGAAAATGACAATCAGAGACAAGTGACCATTAGGCAAGTTCAACTTAGCAATGGATAGATTGGAAATAGAATATGGTTTTGTCATTTGGAACCCATTCACCATCAGGGAAATAGAAAAGATTGAAATCAAACAGAAAAGAGATGCATGTTTCATCCTCGGGGGGGGGGGCACTTGCTATAAAAATTAGTGGTAGGGATGAGCCGCTGGAATAGGTCACGTTTTCAGGCTCTATGATATATGAAAAGGGTGAGAAATTCAGATTAAATATATCAATAGTTTGATATTATCACTTGCTCGATTATATCATAGGTATCTGAAACTAATCCAAATGTCCGTATTTATTCTTTAAACAACAGTCGTAAATTAAATGCATCAGTTATTTGTCAAACCAATTAAACTCTATTTATTCTGATGTGGTATTTCCACTGATGCCAGTGATACATGTAGATGCAATAAATCCTACTATTTTGACATTTGCACCTAATTATCATTCAAGGGTTTGTATACATAAAACATAATAACAATTATTTAAAGAAATTCCATTGTGACAGCATCCTTTAGGAGGGAACGGCAATGAAACTTTTTATCAGTTTTTAATTAATATTTAAACATGTTAAAATCAGTGAAGGTGTCACACTCTGGGTTGATATTACATTTACCATCTATGATCTGACCAAACGTCTTTTATATGTACAATGTATTGTATTTTGGAATTGAAATATCTTTATAATGAAAGATGTAAAATGGGCAATAAGAAAAAAGTGTTTAAGATGTGACAAATTTATTGCAAAAGAAAATTATATTATTGCACCTATTTTGCTTCTTAACAAGAATGTAATATTGACCAAATGATTGAAATATATAGGTCTGTTTTTTTGTTAATTGATATATATTACAAGGTATATATTTTGGATTAACAAAATATATGAAAAGGGTGGGGTACTTGATGTCTCAGCTGCCCACCACTACCAAAAAAAGTTTTAAGGACATTTGTTAACAGATCCTACTCTAGCCTCTATTAACTAACATGCAGATAGAGCCTCTACTGATAATATGACTGCTGGTAAATATACACATGAACATGAATGTCAGAATGATGTATAAACATGTTAATTCTAATATTAATTGTATTACAGTGAACATTATATAATGGGACAATAACGTATGAATGTAGGTAAATGATAAATTTCACAGGTCAACTTGTCGTTCCTGTGAAAAAGTGTTTGCACGATGACCGGTGAGAGGATGACAAAGGTAAATTGAATCATGTATTCAACTAAAAACTACAAAGAACATTTCTATAGCATGATATATTGACTCTTATGGACCCTTAATGCGACTGTGTTTCTCTTTACAGTTCTTCGTGGTGGTTAATTTAGTGAAACTGTGCTATATTTGTGTTATAATACCTCTCCATCGTCCCAAATTGCCTTGTCTTCGAGCGTCGCCATTTTCACTTAATGTCACGTGACAGATCCGAAACTAGACCATTTAATAAAAAAAAAATTAAATTATATATTTGATGTATTTTTTTCTTGAAACATTTTGCAATTGAATCTGTTTTGAGTTTCAGATTTTTTAAGTTTGATTGAATAAATTGAATCTGTTTATAATTTTGGGAAACATGACAAGTCGCCCATTATCACTCTATCGCCACTAATTACAACTGTTCGCTCCAACTACAACATAACTCGATGCAAGATATCTCGAATAGTGAAGAACTGATCGATAATGAGGTAATATAACGACTGGATTATTCGGATAAGATGCAGACGGCCACTGGTTTCTACTAAACTGCAAGTTCGGCCATACTTTGTAAAGTTGTTTCGGCCATGGATTTTTTGTTGGTCCTTTTTCAATCGTAACTACTCGGCCATTCTCGCTACGCAGTACAATAGTTATTTCTTCGTGCAACCAGAAAAAAACTATAAAATAACTATAAAACAACACAGCATAAAGGTCACGTTTTTCTCAGACAGTTAATGACGTCTTGGCACTACTGAAATCCATTGGATGTTGAACGTGTACTGGTTTACATCTTAAGTTTTAGATACATGGTTTTTATAAGTTGTCACAAACATGTTTTACCCCGCCACATTCTTTATGTGCCTTTGAGTCACGGGAGCCTGTAGTTTAGTGGTTGTCGATGATTCACGTCTGTCATACTTGTTTTTCGTTCATTGTTTAGCTATAAATTAGACCGTTAGTTTTCTTAATATTTTTATTTTTCTTATGTTCATGCCTGGACAATTACGGTTTGGGTTCTCGTCATCATTGAAGGCCTTGTTTACATCCACTTCATTTGAATTTTGGTGGATAGTTGTCTCATTTGCAATCATAAAATTAAGAATGGAAATGGGGAATGTATCAAAGAGACAACAAACCGACCATAGAAAAAACAACAGCAGAGGGTCATCAACAGGTCTTCAATGTAACGAGAAATTCCCCGGCGCACCCGGAGGCGTCCTTCAGCATGTTCAGTTGGCCCCTAAATAAATATATACTAGTTCCAGGGGCGGATCCAGCCATTTTATAAAGAGGGGTTCCTAACACAGGACAAAAAGGGGGAGGGGGTTCCAATTACATGTCCCCATTAAAATGCATTGATCGTCCTAAAAAAGGGGGTTACAACTCCCGGACCCCCCCCCCCCCCCTCTGGATCCGCGCCTGAGTTCAGTGATAATGAACGTCATTCTAATTTCCAAATTGTACACAAGAAACTAAAATTAAACTTAAAATAATACAAGACTAACAAAGACCAGAGACTCCTGACTTGGGATAGGCGCAAAAATGCGGCGAGGTTAAACATGTTTATGAGATCTCAATCCTCCCCCTATACCTCTAACCAATGTAGAAAAGTAAATCCATATATTCTTATTTATATATGTTACAGTGAATTTGTATAATCAGGGATTATGTGGAATCCCTGATTTTTCAGGGAATATGTAGAATCACTGAAATCATTAGTAATTAAATATAATCCCTGAAAATGACCAGTGATTTTACATAATCACTGAACCTTTTTATATTTGTCTACAAATTCCGTAATCTAATTTAGGGATTATGAATAATTTAAGGATCCTTTGCCGCTTTGATAAAAAAAAGTATAGACAAATTATCATTTTTTACTTTCATATTCCTGGCCAGATGAAATAACTTTGTTTTTAAAAAGTTATCAAAGGTACCAGGATTATAATTTAGTATGCCAGACGTGCGTTTCTGACTCAGAATATTTTTTCCTATATACCTTAATATATTATGTTATATTAAGGTACATGTATATAGGGAAAAAATATATTCTGAGACAAGACAAGTGCCCGTGAGTGACGCTCATATCAAAATATTTGTAAAGCCAAACAAGTACAAAGTTGAAGAGCACTGAAGATCCAAAATTCCAAAAAGTTGTGCCAAGAGGATGATCTTAAAGATATAACCAAGACAGGGTTTCGAGATAAAGTTGTAGACTTCAAAATTAATAATATCAATATTCCCTTTAAAGCGATAAATTTGCATGTATAGTTTGTTTATTAAAAGCCAGCGTCAAATGGATATTTATGTTTCATTTGTAAATCCACATAGCATGTTATTTGTGGTACATGTAAAACCAATGGTGAAGAAGATTATGGAACATCTGGGTTGTTTTTTGTTTGTTTGTTCAAATGAACAAAAAATTCACATAGAACTTTTTGGGGGTACCTCTATGTATAATGAAGGTACAGTGAGGTTTAAAGAAATAAATTTTAATATTTCATTTAAAACTAAGTGAAAGTTCTATGTAATTGTAGAAATAACTAATTCTTGTATAAAGCTTTTTGTATAAAAAGATATAATTAGAAAGTCTTTAATGTTATGGATAACTTTTGATATATAAGTATAAATTGTGAAATTCTTCTTATTTGACACTTAGCGACATAAATAAGGTTTGACAGCGTTAATTTTTAGAAGTATTTCCTTTAGCAAATATATATAATTCTTTTCTATTGTTCACTTTGAATTCTATCTAACCAAATAATCGGATTTCCCTAATGGTCGTAAACCCAATTTAAGATATTAAGTTATTTATAAGGATAGTAACCCCAAATTATGTAAAAATGTAAATTAGATAAAAAGAGATCTAACCAATAGAAACTATCCTTATAAAAATAAGTACTCTAAAAGTCATTTTGATTGGTGAATATAACAAGTCCAACCAGCACGTGTTCTAGGGGTTTAAAATAGGAAACCTTAAGGAACCAAACATTAATTTACTCGGATTGTTGGACTCGAAAGTAACATATAAAGACATCTTTGTTTTATTCACCAGGAGCCTCGAAAGAACGTGGTGAAAACAGATATGTAAAACAGAACAAAAACAATAAAACCCTTCAACGGGAAAGGGGAGGCGAGTGCCTTAGTCAGCCCTTACCCCCTCTTTCCCGCATAACAGAAATGATGGAGGCAAGTGGAAAGATCCACGGTACCCGTAAAGCTAGTAGTTTCCCGAAGACTAGTGTTCTTGAAATTCGAAAACAAAAAGGATTGCGTTATATATATTCTATAGGAGAAAGGAGAACAAAGAACGCATGATGGATGGGGTGTTCAATGAGTGGTTTCATTATCACTGAACTAATATATATTTGTTTAGGGGCCAGCTGAAGGACGCCTCTGGGTGCGGGAATTTCTCGCTACATTGAAGAACTGTTGGTGACCTTCTGCTGTTGTTTTTTCTATGGTCGGGTTGTTGTCTCTTTGACACCGTTCCTCATTTCCGTTCTCAATTTTATTTGTTTGGTCTTTTTCGATTGGAGTCTGTGCATTTTTTGTGTTGTTGTTGTTGTAAACATGATATCATTTGGTGAACACCGTTGAAGTAATTTGCATCGTTTACAAATGATGTAAATTTGAGGTGCAAGCTGATCACTACTACCCTCTGTATCTCAAAATGAAATTTCGAGCCTAATATCACTGCGTAAGGTTTTGGGTTTATGTACCCTTCTGTAGCCATTTTTGTACGAACTTTTCAAACTTCAATTGTATCAAAACTACAGATATAATAAATAATAGAAATAGGCCATTTTGTACATATTACAAGGGGAAACCTGATGCAAAGCATTATTGTTTACTGTTCCATTGCATTTAATAGAAGAAGAGGACTTTGTGGCAAATAAATCAAGATTTTTATAGAAAATCCACAGGCGTTATCCTTGTACTTTCATATTTGGCAATTTGAAGACTGATAGATATAGGATTATTGCATGCAGTGCTAGCATTGATTTCCTTAAAACAAGTTTGTAAATGTAGTTATTGGTTAAGACAAATATAAATATGGCCAAAATCAAGTACACCTTTTAGGGTGCGCTCGACTTTAGTGACTCAGCACGAGGTGTTTTGGAATTTACAGGTTGCTTAGAACGTTTTGTAAAAAATAAACACTAGCACATCATCACGATCATAGAAAATCAAGTGAGTAATTTATGTTTCAAATTTTATAACAAAAATCTCTGTATTAAAGGCTGTGGATTTTCTATAAAAATCTTAATTTATTGCCACACAGTCCTCTTTTTCTATCAAATGCAATGACACAGTAAAAAATAATGCCTTGCATCAAGTTTCCCCTTGGAATATGTACTAAATGGCCTATCTCTATTATTCATTATATCTTTAGTTTTGATACAATTGAGGTTTGAAAAATTCGTACAAAAATGGCTACAGAAGGGTACATAAACCTTAATGTTCAATATCACACGTAACAGATGAGTATATCTCTTTACTTTTTAGGAGATTAATTATTTGTTGGCATATTTAACGTCCAGTGGCAACTATTTCATTCATATCCAGGAAGAACTCAAGTTCATCCAGAAAATGATAAGACTTCATACCATTTTCATGCCCCCGCGGTAGTGGATGGGTCAATAAGTTTCACCCTTGTTTATCCATATAATTAAGCCAAATTGATAGATTATTTTGAAAATTAAATCAATATCACATTCTTTTCTTAATGATTGTGTTGCAACTCGTACAAAACTCAAAAATAAAGATGAACTTTAAAATACTGAAAGCTGAGACCAATCTAACAAAGCAATCTAATTGAAATGTTGATCTCTGATTACGTTATACTGCATATGAGATCTAACAACTATCAATAGAGGTTTCGCTTTTGTAACCTTCTTTTGACCCTAGAAAGTATTTATATTGACCAATCAAAATCGTCCTAATGAAAGGGCTTCAAAAGAATGTTTGAAGATGGCGACGAAGGATGAAAGAGGATTTGGAAAACGAATAAACAGATATTTTGCCTCATCACAAAGTTTAAGGGCTAAATTGTGAGCAAAGTCAAAGTTTGCATGTATTTTGAAGCACAGAGATTGTATAGTCATGCTTCCTACGGGCAACGGAAAGAGTTTTTAAGTAAATTTTCTTACTTAATTTAACATTTTAAAAAGTCACTTGAAACTAGAGATACACCTATAATTTTCAGGAGTGGAAACATGCTAATGTAGCCCCAGACTTCAAAATGGTGGAAAAATACAAACCTGTAAACTACAGGCCAATATCTTTAACCTGCATACGTTGCAAGCTCATGGAGCATCCCAGACAAAGGTACAAGCCCCCACCCATTAAAATGCCAAAAATAACAATCACTGAAGCAGGTATTACTAAATTACATGCCAACATGATAATGTAGCCCCAGCTTTCAAAAAGGGGGGAAAATACAAACCCGTAAACTACAGGCCAATATCTTTAACCTGCATATGTTGCAAGCTAATGGAACATATATTTATCAGAGGGGGGCAGGGGGCCGGGCCCCCCCTTTTGGGGAAAAAATTTGGTTGCATATATAGGGATCACTGGAGCGGGCCCCCTCTTGGGTCAGTCAGTGGGCCACCACTAATGAAAATTTCTAGATCTGCCACTAATTATTACAAGTAACATCATGTCTCACCTTGAAAAACATCACATATTATATGATCTTCAGTCTGGCTTCAGAAAATCAAGGTCATGTGAAACACAATTAATAGACTTCATTCACGAACTAGCATGATCAAAATTAAATAATAGTAACACACAAATTGACTTAATCATAATGGACTTCGCTAAAGCGTTCGACAAAGTTTCACATCGTCACCTCCTTTACAAACTCAAATTCTATGGTATTGAAAATAACACACTTAATTGGATTCAGGCATTTTTACAGGACAGAATACAAACAGTAGTCATTAATGGCATTTTCTTCAACTCTGTACCAGTAACATTTGGTGAACCACAAGGAACAGTATTGGGCCCAATACTGTTTTTTATCTTTATAAATGACTTACCGGAATATCTAGAACACAGTACACAGGCACATACACAAATTATGTGGCGGAATTTAACATGTTAGCTGGATCCCAACCCTCTCCTTAACCTGGGACAGTGGTATAACAGTCATGTGACAGTACAACATAAGATCAATCTATATAAATCAGTTGAAAAAGGCTTAACTCATCAGATAGATAAAAAATACAAGTAGAACAAGTAAAAATAGCTTAGTAACTAAATTCAGGTTTGTGTGCAGGTCCTGCTGACTTACCTATGGGGAGGGGGCTCCAGACATGCTCAGTGATTCGCTATAAAAATATGATTGCCAATGAGAAAACTCTCCACAAGAGCTAAAATTACATAGAAGTTAAAATCTCTCTCAATTCATATGTGTACATTGTAACTATATATACACTCCATTCTGAAAACTCAAATCAAGACTAAGGTTGGTAAATTTAACAAAGGTGGATGCAGAGAAGTTAAGAAAGGGGAATGATAAACACTGTTGTGTCAGTGCGCCATTAATGGCTTGTTATTGCACATATACTTGTACATCATGTACATGTAAACTTACAAATTTTATTTATTTTGGAAAAGGTTGAGTTGTCATGTTCCCATAAACAGCTTATTGTACAACTTGTTATGGAAATTTTTGCCTGTCATACATGTACATAGTCAACAATATAAATTACAAATTTTGGGATGATTATCAGCTTTTCAACAAATTATTTTTGGACATTTACATATAAAAATGTAACACAATTATATGGGATTAATGAAGACCAATTATAAAACTCTTTAATTTCAGGTTAGTGTCTGATCAAACAGTAGTTTGGACTCCAGTCTGAAAAACCCTAGATTCTGACAATGTTTCTTTCAATTTGTGACTGGGCCAAACAAATAACACGGTGGAGGGAACTCTTAAAACACACAGACAGTGACACAGAAAAAGCCACTACAAGCATCTGAAGATGAATCTGAGAATGGCACTACAGATATAGGTTGTGAACCAGCTCTAGAGTTTCAACATACAGATCTTAGCCTATGGTACATGTATTGTATGTATAATGTATGATATAATACTTTAAATTTATGATCATGATGATAAAGACAAAAAAAGTATCTGGATAGACTTTTAGTTTATTGTCTATTTATTTCATTTATATCTTAAGTTTGTTCTCAAATACATTTTTGATATACATGTATATATACCAAAAATTATGTATCACAATATCAACTGTCAATTTCATTTCTTTTCCTTTTTTTGTTTTACAGAATTCTGTCATAAATTATTATTAGATGTGAATTGATGTGCTGAAAACATGGAAAATAAACTTGACCATAAATCATTCTCAAGATGGTTATTCAGTTGTCAAACTGCTTCTTAATAAACAGTTTGCAATTGTAATTAATTATTTTGAATGAGTTAATTTACATCATGTACTGCTGCTGAAAGTTGCTGGATCGTCATAGTCCTGAAGTATGGAAATGGAATAAAAATGTTATATTGCAGCTGGTCTGTTTTAGTCTTCAATAGGATCATGGTATGTTATATAAAAAAAGAAGATGTGGTATGATTGCCAATGAGACAACTCTCCACAAGACCAAAATGACACAGAAATTAACAAATTATGACTATAGGACTAAGGTCACAGTACCGCCTTCAACAATGAGCAAAGCCCATGTATACATGGTATATATATATATAATACTTTCCAATATTATGATATCTAAAGAATGTTCCTAAACATGTAATTAATTTTTTTTAAGTCATTTGTAATTACACAATGTTACATGGCCATACATAACAAAATTTCCAATCATACATGGGGATTTACTACATTGAAGAATAGGTCCATCCAATGAAATGATCTGAAAAATAATTACTGTTATACTTTCATACATTTGACGTGAAACTGTACTTATGTATCCCGTCATACTTTGAACCACAGAATTATTTTATCTATTATTATTACTTCTACTGTTAAGTATGTTTTTTGTTATATCTACTTTACGTGACTCTGCATTTATGTATGCCGTCAATTGAACGACAAAATTATTTTTATGATTACCTGTGTGAATTTCAAGCGCACAATTTTACACCAGAACTGAAAACCTTCTATCCTTCACGGGTAGACTTTACATAGATAAATTAAGTCGTATAAGAAAAGCAATATGAGTATGTTAAATTTGATGTATGCCTTTTTGTGCTTCTTCGTTACATTTGTTGTTTTTTACTATAGTGATATTAAGATGATAACACAATATTGACTGTTGTACCCCTATTTTTGACATTTTTACTCTTTGAGTATGTTTGTTTTGTTCATGCATTGTTGACAATGTAATGGAATTTAATGCGATTGTCATACAAGTGAGAGGTTTAGCTAGCTATAGAACCAGGTTCAATCCACCATTTTCTACATTAGAAAATGCCTGTACCAAGTCAGGAATATGACAGTTGTTATCCATTTGTTTGATGTGTTTGGACTTTTGATTTTTGATTTTCCATTTTGAATTTTCCTCGAAGTTCAGTATTTTTGTGTTTTTACTTTTTTTCATACATCATTAATTACAAGGAGAAAGTACCTATGCTTATATATTCCAGACCATATAAGTATTTGGATTGTACGTGTACGGTCCAGTACGAGTATACTCATATGATCTAGTACGAGCTTGACCGTACATGTATTTGGAACATATGGGTTTATTTTAGACACATATTCATCAAAATACTTTTATTGAGTATTTCTTATTAATATAAGACAGTTAAAGGAATAAAGTGGAAAACATTACATCAATTGAAATTGAATAATTCTGTATTTAATTGTCTGTTTCAATCTTATTTTAGCATTCTCGTCCCTGGTGACACTTGCTGATGGAAGGAAAATCATATTTCTTACATTTACATGTTTTGTTCATGCCTGTTCCTTTGCATTTGCACCCATGCTTGTTTTGCAGCAGCATGCAATGAAATTCCTTTTGTTTTACAAATTACATTTTCAATTTTGTATGTCAAAAGTTCTATTGCACTCATAACCTAACAATATGCCAAATAATAGTTTGTATAAAATTGCATCCTTAATAATAATATCAGCAACCCTACATCCAGAGTTACTCTTCTCACAATAACAAATATAAAAAAGAAGATGTGGTATGATTGCCAATGAGACGACTATCTACAAAAACTTTTTCATTCTTTGCCTACTTTTTAACACTATTTTATTATAGTTTTTGGTTTTTTTGGAACAGATTTTTATAAAATTTATGTCCATTTTCTTCCGTGATATACTGTACAGGAGATTAACTTTTAAATAACATTAATTTTTTGTTTCAATTACAATTGAACTTTTTATATTAATTTAAGATTTCGGTTATGTTGAACTGTGATGTTTATACTTTTAATGATATACATGTATATGTATCGAATAAACTTGACCAACGTCTTATAATCTGGCAGATTGTAAGTGTACATTCAGACCATATGCATATTTTGAAAAAGTATTCAAATATGGATCGGACCTAACTCTTTATTATTATTTATATGATATATATGTAAGAGTGGGAAATTTAGATATTTGTGCAACTGATTAGTGGATAAGGTACATCCTACATTTGATTTGCAAGAATTTGGATTGATCGTTTGTCAACAATAATTCATAGTAATGAGGGAATTTTTTTTTTATTTCATTTGACTTTTTAATATTTTTTGTTGTTGTTATTTGTTTGAATCCTATTAAGTATCCTGAATTTTGGTCATTGCTTTATATATGGTATAGAGGCATTTACCACATGCACATCTAGGTTGCCCAAATTTCAAAAGTGTCATAGGTTTGATATATTGGTTTTGAGACGGAACTTTTTGCAGGTAGGGGTGTGTGTCACCCGATACATGTATCAATTTTGTTTCATTATTGAACATATTGTTTTATTTGTGTTATCAGTGTTATATGTTTCACATTCATATCATATTCATGTTTCTTGACGATTGATGAATAGTTTTGCGCTGCATATTTTGAAACAAATTTATTGCTTTGTACATTATGTTTGGTTTTACGTACTGAATATTTAAATTAGTACAATAGAAAATTAAAGCAATTCTTTATTATTTAAATTTTATTTATATATATTCAAATGGCATGAGTTGTGCATGAACTCAAAGCGCATCAAAATTAACCATATATACATGTACACTAATATAAGCACTTTTCGAGATAGTCACAGGTCCATATTATACACTCAGGAAGGTGGAAGACGAAAGTCACTGCTTCAGGTACAAAATGTACTTGTAACTTTATATATTCTTTTAGCCTTGTTTAAAATGTTTCAATTAAAGTAAAGTAACTTTAGGTTTTTCAAATATATAGAATTCACTGTGGCTTGAAAGCCACATTTTGGTATGCAAGTTAATGACAGAATAGAGCTCTGTTGCATGCAAATATTTTAGTCAAATATATTGTTCATATTTATTGGAACACAATTGTAAACTTAGTTTACAATTTTTATACTTTCAGATTAATATAATAGGGTATCTTAAAATTGGACAACTCGGTTAATGCAGAAAATGGCCCACACTTATCACCAGGCCTAAAGTCTTTGTGCTTTATGGTGTCTTAATCTTCACCCAGGAACATATACTGTTCCCAGCTTCACCCTAGTCTGTGATATTGGTGTCCCATTTTTCCTGCAACAATAATTTGCCCTTAAGAAACTCCAATCTCCACCACAAAACATATGCACCAATTGAACTGCCCATCTTAATTCTATACTATAATAAATACCACACTGAGCAAACCCTGAACAGTTGATACTGCCTGATTTTGGATTCAAGCAAATGTTGTCATAGTTCATGATAAAAACCAAATATAAACCCCTTAAAGAAATTGGTGAGAAAAAACACCACCCCCTTGGAATAATTTCCTCCAAACTCAATGCCTGCCTTTCATTTGTAGTATGGAACCATGTTTTTTTTTTCGGGGTTCGTAAACTCGGTAAATTGTAACAAAACCCTGCGATTGAAAGTTGGCCACGGGTTCGTTTTATCGAAGAAAAAAAAAGGGGGGGGGGCTGGGCAGAACAAATTAAGATTATTCATGTCTGTTTAAGCTTCCTACTTAGAGAAACATCTCAATTGAATGTTATTTTGTAATGTTAATTCGATGTCAATGTCTACAAAACTGCTTTATTTATCGACTTTGTTTTTGAAGCGAGTAACAAACTGTCGGGCTTTATCTTTCGATGTTCTCTGGACATATCCTCATGATATAGATAAGCCATATTATACATTTAGGTATCGAATGGACTGCAAAGATTTGTTAAGATTGATTCTAATTGGTTTAAAAAGTCACGTGTGAAATCCTCAGAAGTGAAACTACATATTGATAGTTGTTAGATCTCATATGCAGTATAACGTAATCAGAGATCAACATTTCAATTAGATTGCTAACAAAGATTCTTATTCGACGCAATGCAAGTTACGAGAAATCGATATTTAATTAAATTGAGCTGTGAGAAAGGTGAAATGTGAAAAGTTATGAGAGATGCTTTTGTCTTCATATAAAAAAGAAGATGTGGTATGATTGCCAATGAGACAACTGTCCACAAGCGATCAACATGACATACATAAACAACGATAGGTCACCGTACGGCCTTCAACAATAAGCAAAGCCCATACCGCATAGTCTATAAAAGGCCCCGATATGACAATGTAAAACAATTCAAACGAGAAACCTAACGGCCTTATTTATATACAGTAACCAGATGCTCCGCAGGGCGCAGCTTTATACGACCGCAGAGTTCGAACCCTGCACAGTTGGGGCAAGTATGTACACAACATTCAAGCTTGATACAGCTCTGAATTTGGATTGTGATTAAATAGTTGACACAACATAGGTTTCTGACACAGAATGAATGTGATCAAAGAAATTAAACTTATAAACTTAAATAAATTGGATATTTACCTATTATGGTCCAATATCCAAAATCTAAATACATGGTTAGATTCAGCGTATCAAAGAACCCCAAGAATTCAATTTTTGATGAAATCAAATAAAGTTCAATTTTGGACCCTTTAGACCTCAATGTGAACCAATTTGATAACCGGTCCTAAATATTAAAAATCTAAATGCATGGTTAGATTCAGCATATTGAAGAAACCGATATATATTGAATTTTAAGTTTAATTTTGGACCCTGATTTGGACCAACTTGAAAACTGGGCCCATAATAAAAAAAACTAAGTACATGTTTAGATTCAGCATATCAAAGAACCCAAAGAATTCAATTTTTGTTAAAACCAAACTAAGTTTGGGACCTTTTGGACCTTAATGTAGACCAATTTGAAAACGGGACCAAAAATTAAGAATCTAAATACATGGTTAGATTCGGTATATCAGAGAATCCCAATAGTTCAATTTTTTGATGATATCAAACAAAGTTTAATTTTGTCCCCTTATGTCCCTAATTAGTTGGGACAAAACTCCCGAAATCAATCCCAAACTTCCTCTTATGATCATAAACCTTGTGTTTAAATTTCATAGATTTCTATTTACTTATACTAAAGTTATGGTGCGAAAACCAAGAAAAATGCTTATTTGGGCCCCTTTTTACTAAACTGTTGGGACTTAAACTCCCAAAATTAATCCCAATCTTCCTTTTGTGTTCATTAACCTTCTGTTTAAATTTCATTGATTTCAATTAACTTATACTAAAGTTATTGTGCGAAAACCAAGAATAATGCTTATTTGGGCCTTTTTGGCCCCTTATTCCTAAACTGTTGAAACCAAAACTCACAAAATCAATCCCAACCTTCCTTTTGTGGTCATTAACCTTGTGTCAAAATTTCATAGATTTCTATTTACTTAAACTAAAGTTATAGTGCGAAAACCAAGAAAATGCTTATTTGGGCCCTTTTTGTCCCCTTATTCCTAAACTGTTGGGACCAAAAACTCCCAAAATCAATCCCAACCTTCCTTTTGTGGTCATAAACCTTCTGTCAAAATTTCACATTTCTATTTACTTATACTAAAGTTAGAGTGCAAAAACCAAATGTCTTCAAACGACGCCGCCGCCAACGTGATACCAATATTCTCAGATCTGCAGTGACATCACAACATGTAACTGACCAATCAATGATAAGCATTTGTGTTATGTATACAATGTTGAGAGGTAATGCAGATTAGAATCTTCTAGACTTTCCACAGACTTAAATGCAAATTAATTTAATTGATATTTATCGTTATCAGTTGAATATAGTAATTTTACTCTTAATATTGTTAAAGACACTATATTATATCTCCATTTTGATTTTTAACATACAATAACCTCTGGTTAAAAATTAATCGGCAATCACCTTCAAATAGATGAAAAATCTAAAGGATTCCTGTTGAAAACACCCATATAAAAATGAGGTCAAGGTCAGATGGTCAATCGGCCAGGTAGACATTTACAGCTAACAATTCTTCCATACAACAAATATAGTTGACCTATTGCTTATAGATTGAGAAAAACAGAACAAAACACAAAAACTTAACACTGAGCGATGAACCGTACAAAGGAGGTCAAGGTCAAATAAAAACCTGCACGACTGACATGTAGATCATGAAATATAGTTAACCTATTGCATATCTATAATACTAAAATTACGAGGTCCAATTTGTCAGCCGTCATCACGTAAAAACGATGAATCAAAGAATTCAACTTTACATATAACTTATATAGTACAATGATGTTGATTAAAAATTACACCACTCCAGGCCCCTTTGTTTTCCACGTAATTAATATTGCAAATAATTAAGAAGTTACGGATCGAATCCGACACCGATACCAATAGTATATTCACCTGTTACCTATTATCTTATCTGTACGTTCCGCATCTGACAGGCGCACCACCAAACGGTGTATTTAGAATTGTGCTGTATACTGTTGAGATAAAGATACTCCATTCCACGGCCCTTTTGTTTTCCAAATTATTAATATTACCAATAATTGATAGGTTCCAGGTCGACGGGTACAAACAGAAATATTTTGAAAGTAGAGAAAACTGTGCATCTAATTATCGGCATGACTTTATCAGATGACAATACCAATACTAAAATAAGGCATACGCATAGTTATATATTTAAATTCAGTCATGGACCCGCGATATCACGGGTGTGTTCTAGTAGAATAAGAAAAAAGACCAAAACTCAAAAACTTAAATTTGACCACTGAATCATGAAAATGAGGTAAAGGTCAGATGACACCTGCCAGCTAGACATGTACACCTTACAATCATTTCATACACCAAATTTAGTAGACAATTGGCAAACAGTATAATGAAAACAGTCCAAAACACAACCAGATGCTCCGCAGGGCGCAGCTTTATACGACCGCAGAGGTTGAACCCTGAACGGTTGGGGCAAGTATGGACACAACATTCAAGCTGGATTCAGCTCTAAATTTGGATTGTGATTAAATAGTTGACACAGCATAGGTTTCTGACACAGAATGAATGTGGTCTAATGAACAATTCACTATGCTGTTGAATATTAATCATCTCGAAAAAATGTTTGAAGACATTTTCTTTTTATTTATGAAATTTCAAATGTGAAAAATTGAACCCCTATCCTTTATTCCAAAACTGATCTCAATTCAAATTTCTAATAAAGTTTGCAACAATAATTATTCATTTAAATACATCAAAAAATATTAAAATGTAAAAAAGTGCTTGTTATCACTGAATGGTAAAGATTGTTTTAATTTATCAGTTGGTAGTAAAAGTGAATATACACGGATAAAACAAAGATTTAAGTTGATTAAACTACCTATTCTGGACAAAAAAAGATAACTCCAATTGAAATTCTTGCTATTGCACAATATTGTGCAATTAGATATTTCTTGCTATTGCGCAATACTGTGCAATTGAAAATTTCTTGCTATTGCACAATACTGTGCAATTGAAAATTTCTTGTTATTGCTGAGTACTGTGCAATTGAAAATTTCTTTCTATTGCACAATTCTTAATATAATAATTTTAGATCCTGATTTGGACCAACTTGAAGACTGGGCCCATAATCAAAAATCTAAGTACATGTTTGGATTCAGCATATAAAAGAACCCAAAGAATTCAATTTTTGTTAAACTCAAACTAAGTTTAATTTTGAACCCTATGGACTTTAATGTAGACCAATTTGAAAACAGGACCAAAAATTAAGAATCTACATACACAGTTAGATTTGGCATATCAAAGAACCCCATTCATTCAATTTTTGATGAAATCATACAAAGTTTAATTTTGGACCCTTTCGGCCCTTTATTCCTAAACTGTTAGGACCAAAACTCCCAAAATCAATAGCGTCCAACCTTCCTTTTATGGTCATAAACCTTGTGTTTAAATTTCATAGATTTCTATTTACTTATACTAAAGTTATTGTGCGAAAACCAAGAATATATGCTTATTTGGACCCCTTTTTGACCCCTTATTCCTAAACTGTTAGGACCAAAACTCCAAAAATCAATACCAACCTTCCTTTTGTGGTCATAAACCTTGTGTTTAAATTTCATAGATTTCTATTTACTTATACTAAAGTTATGGTGCGAAAACAAAGAAAAATGCTTATTTTGACCCCTTTTTGGCTCCTAATTCCTAAACTGTTAGAACCAAAACTCTCAAAATCAATCACAACCTTCCTTTTGAGGTCATAAACCTTGTGTCAAAATTTCATAGATTTCTATTAACTTAAGGTAAAGTTACTGCGCGAAAACTAAAAGTATTTGGACGACGACGACGACGCCAACGTGATAGCAATATACGACGATTTTTTTTTCAAATTTTGCAGTCGTATAAAAACTTAACTATAACCACTGAACCATGAAAATGAGGTAAAGGTCAGATCCCACCTGCCAGTTGGACATGTACACCTTAGTCCTTCTATACACCAAATATACAAGACCTATTGCTTTTAGTATCTGAGTTATGGACTTGACCACCAACACTTAACCTTGTTCACCGATCCATGAAATAAGGTCGAGGTCAAGTAAAAACTGTATGACGGGCATAAGGACCTTGCAAGGTATGCACATACCAAAAAGAGAGAATTTAACATTACAAAAGTAGTCACTGAACCATGAAAATGGGGTCAAGGACATTGGATATGTGACTGACTGAAACTTTGTAACATGAGGCATCTATATACAAAGTATGAAGCATACAGGTCTTCCACCTTCTAAAACATATAGCTTTTAAGAAGTGAGCGAACACCGCTGCCACCGCCGGTTCACTATCCCCGTCGAACTTTTTGCAACTAAAGTTGCAGGCTCGGCAACTAGATACCCCAATGCTGATTGTGGCCAAGTTTGGTTTAATTTGGTCCAGTAGTTTCAGAGGAGAAGATTTTTGTAAAAGTTATCGACGACAGACGCAAAGTGTGGTTGCAAAGCACAACTTTGAAAAGATGGAAAATTTCGTTTGACAACTCCTCATTTAGAATGGGGCACAATTACTATTTCTCAAAATTGAAGAAAGTTATTATGATTATTTTAACACAAGAGTGCACACGCTGAAATGTCTCGCCTTCTTTACTAATTATAGATATTATGTTGATAGACCAAATATAAAGCTTTATTACAACTGTCACCTAAACTCAACATTAACCAAGAAAACGAAACACTGATCAATGAACCATGAAAATGAGGTCAATAGATATAGGAAGATGTGGTGTGAGTGCCAATGAGACAACTCTCCATCCAAATAACAATTTAAAAAGTAAACCATTATAGGTTAAAGTACGGCCTTCAACACGGAGCCTTGGCTCACACCGAACAACAAGCTATAAAGGGCCCCAAAATTACTAGTGTAAAACCATTCAAACGGGAAAACCAACGGTCTAATCTATATAAACAAAACGAGGTCAGATGAACAATGCCAGGCTGACATGTACAGCTAACAATTCTTCAATACAACAAATATAGTAGACAAATTGCTTATGAATTCAGAAAAACAGACCAAAACCCAACCAGATGCTCCGCAGGGCGCAGTTTTATACGACCGCAGAGGTTGAACCCTGAATGGATGGGGAAAGTATGGACACAACATTCAAGCTGGATTCAGCTCTAAATTTGGATTGTGATTAAATAGTTGACACAGCATAGGTTTGTGACACAGAATGAATGTGGTCTAATAAAATTTAAAAAAAAATTCACTATGCTGTTGAATATTAATCCTTTCAAAAAAATGTTTGAAGAAATTTTCTTTTTATTTATGAAATATGAAATGTGAAAAATTGACCCCCCCCCCCATCCAATTTTGTTTTCACATCCCCCTTTTCCTTATTTCAAAACTGATCTCAATTCAAATTTCTAATGGAGTTTGCAACAATAACTGCTCATTTAAATACATCATAAAATATTAAAATGTAAAAAAAAGTGCTTTTTATCACTGAATGGTAAAGATTGTTTTAATTTTTCAGTTGGTAGTAAAAGTGAAAATACATTGTATATTGTATAAAACAATGATTTAAGTTGATTCAACTACTATTCTGGACAAAGAAAGATAACTCAAATTTTCAAAGAATATTGAAAATATCTTGCCTTTGCACAAATATCTATTCTGGACAAAGAAAGATAACTCAAATTGAAAATTGATTGCTATTTCACAATATTGTGCAATAAGATATTTCTTGCTATTGCGCAATACTGTCAATTGAAGATTTCTTGCTATTGAACCATACTGTGCAATCGAAAATTTCTTGCTATTGCACAATACTGTACAATTGAAGATTTCTTGCTATTGCTGAATACTGTGCAATTGAAAATTTCTTGCTATTGCACAATACTTAATATAATAATTTTGAATCCTGATTTGGACCAACTTGAAAACTTTGCCCATAATCAAAAATCTAAGTACACGTTTAGATTCAGCATATCAAAGAAGCCCAAGAATTTATTTTTTGTTAAAATCAAACATAATTTAATTTTGGACCCTTTGGACCTTAATTAAGACCAATTTGAAAACGGGACCAAAAATTCCTAAACTGTTAAGACCAAAACTCCCAAAATCAATACCTACCTTCCTTCTGTGGTCATAAACCTTGTGTTGAAATTTCATAGATATCTATTCACTTATACTAAAGTTATGGTGCGAAAACCAAAAAAAAAATGCTTTTTGGATCTCTTTTTGGCCCCTTATTCCTAAAATGTAAGGACCAAAACTCCAAAAATCGATCCCAACCTTCCTTTTGTGGTCATAAACCTTGTGTTAAAATTTCATAGATTTCTATTCACTTATACTAAAGTTAGAGTGCAAAAACTAAAAGTATTCGGACGACGACGACGACGACGCCAACGTGATAGCAATATACGACGAAATTTTTTTCAAATTTTGCGGTCGTATAAAAACTTAACACTGAGCAATAAGCAGTGAAAATGAGGTCAAGGTCAAATAAGACCTGCGTAACAGATATATATATCATAAAATATTTCCATACACCAAATATAGTTGACCTTATGCATAAAGTATTAGAAAAAACGAAAAATAGACCAAAACTCAAAAACTTAACTTTGACCACTGAACCATGAAAATGAGGTCAAGGTCAGATGACACCTGTCAGCTAGACATGTACACCTTACAATCATTCCATACACCAAATATAGAAGACCTATTGCATATAGTATAAGAAAAACAGACCAAAACACAAAGTTAACTATTAAACCACTGAACCATGAAAATGAGGTCTAGGTCAGATGACACCTGTCAGCTAGACATGTACACTTTACAATCATTCCATATAGTATAAGAAAAACAGACCAAAACACAACCAGATGCTCCACAGGGCGTAGCTTTATACGACCGCAGAGGTTGAACCCTGAACGGTTGGGGCAAGTATGGACACAACATTCAAGCTGGATTCAGCTCTAAATTTGGATTGTGATTAAATAGTTGATACAGCATTGGTTTCTGACACAGAATGAATGTGTTCTAATGAACTTAAAATTTTTGTTTTCTCTTAGAGCAATTCACTATGCTGTTGAATATTAATTCTCTCAAAATAATGTTTGAAGAAATTTTCTTTTTATTTATGAAATTTCAAATGAGAAAAATTTAACGCAATTTTTTTAATCACATCCCCCTTCCCCTTATTCCAAAACTAATCTCAATTAAAATTTCTAATGGAGTTTGCAACAATAACTACTCATTTAAATACATCATAAAATATTAAGATGTAAAAAAACTGCTTGTTATCACTGAATGGTGAAGATTATTTTAATTTATCAGTTGGTAGTAAAAAGTGAATATACATTGTATTTAAGTTGATTCTGGACAAAGAAAGATAACTCCAATAAAAAAAAATCTTGCTATTTCACAATATTGTGCAATTAGATATTTCTTGCCATAGCGCAATACTGTGCAATTGAAAAGACTTGCTATTGCACAATACTTAATATAACAATTTTATATCCTGATTTGGACCAACATGAAAACTGGGCCCATAATCAAAAATCTAAGTACATGTTTGGATTCAGCATATCAAAGAACCCCAAGATTTCAATTTTTTGTTAAAATCAAACTAAGTTTAATTTTGGACCCTATGGACTTTAATGTAGACCAACTTGAAAACAGGACCAAAAATGAAGAATCTACATAAACAGTTAGATTTGGCATATCAAAGAACCCCATTTATTTAATTTTGGACCCCAATTTGGACCAACAATCAAGAATCTAAGTACATTTTTAGATTCAGCATATCAAAGAACCCAACCGATTCATTTTTTGTCAAAATCAAACTAAGTTTAATTTTGGACCCTTTGGGCCCCTTATTCTGTTGGGACCAAAACTCCCAGAATCAATAGTAACCTTCGTTTTAAGGTCATACAACTTGTGTTTAAATGTCTTAGATTTCTTTTTACTTATACTAACGTTATGGTGCGAAAACCAAGAAAAATGCTTATTTGGGTCCCTTTTTGGCCCTTAATTCCTAAACTGTTGGGACCCAAAATCTATACCAACCTTCCTTTTGTGGTCATAAACATTGTGTTTAAATTTCATTGATTTCTATTTACTTAAACTAAAGTTATTGTATGAAAACCAAGAATAATGCTTATTTGGGCCCCTAATTCCTAAACTGTTGACACCAAAACTCCCCAAATCAATCCCAACCTTTCTTTTGTGGTCATAAACCTTGTGTCAAAATTTCATAGATTTCTATTAACTTAAACTAAAGTTATAAGTGCGAAAACCAAGAAAATGCTTATATTGGCCCTTTTTGGCCCCCCCAATTCCTTAAATGTTGGGACCAAAACTCCCAAAATCAATACGAACCTTCCTTTGTGGTCATAAACCTTGTGTTTAAATTTCATAGATTTCTATTCACTTTTACTAAAGTTAGAGTGCGAAAACTAAAAGTATTCAGACGACGACGACGCCAACGTGATAGCAATATACGACGAAATTTTTTTCAAATTTTGCGGTCGTATAAAAACTCAACTATAACCACTGAACCATGAAAATGAGGTCAAGGTCAGATGACACCTGCCAGTTGGACATGTACACCTTACAGTCCTTCCACACAACAAATATACTAAACCTATTAGTTTATAGTATCTGAGATATGGACTTGACCACCAAAACTTAACCTTGTTCACTGATTTATGAATTGAGGTGGAGGTCAAGTGAAAACTGTCCGACGGACATGACGACCTTGCAAGGTACGCACATACCAAATATAGTTATCCAATTACTTATAATAAGAGAATTTAACATTACAAAAAATCTTGGAACTTTTTTTTCAAGTAGTCACTGAACCATGAAAATGAGGTCAAGGACATTGGACATGTGACTGACTGAAGTCTATATACAATGTATGAAGCATCCAGGTCTTCTACCTTCTAAAATATAAAGCTTTTAAGAAGTGAGCCAACACCGCCACCGGATCACTATCCCTGTCTCGAGCTTTCTGCAACAAAAGTTGCAGGCTCGACAAAAAATAGAATTTCAGACCAGCAAATACGATTTGGCCTGCACTTTATAATGGGTAGTTCAGTTAACAGAAAAGTAATAAGGCCCTATGATAATTCAAAGTTAAACCAAGTTGTCACATGGAAGCAGTTTGCTTCAAGACAAAGTTAGCACCAGTCTGTGCCAAAATCTCATTCATCTGCTGGTCAGAAAACTAAACATCAAAACTTGTCCCTATAGGACTATTACATTTTGACAAGTCTGCCCGACTGGGACATCGAACTAGTTGCTAACGGTGCATGGTTTCACTAAACATTTTCAACTTTTTTTCTTTCTTTTGCACCCTGTATCATCGTACAGCGGATATAGGTACTAACCAACCAGGCGTGGGCGATTTTGATCTTACACAGTAACAAGTCTTTGTTTGTTCACATAATATCAATGTGTACTCAATCTAAACATAATTGCTGTTTTAAGAAAGAATTTGGTTGTAGGTTGATAATTAGAGATGTCTCATTATTTTCTCATAACAAGAACGATTACTAAAAACATGTGCAAATACTTGTCAAACAAGTTGGCACGCTTCTCATCCGATGTAATCCTTTATTCATCTTTTTCTGGTAGAAGGCAACTGTGTGTGTAATAAGTACAGCTGTTATTTGGCATTGAAATCTTTCATACATGTTATTTTTTCGATATTTTATCCCGAAAGAAGTGTTGTGTACGGTTTTTAGCTGACCACATAAATCCTTATGTATGGCGCAGTCAAGTTGTTGTACACCGTACACAAAATCTTTATTTTCATACTAATTTATTACCCAAAAAGTTTCAAGGAATGAGTAATCACATGTAGGTTTATGATTGGTAACTATTATTTTTGCCCTGTATTATGCTTCTTTCAGATAAAACATGCAAATTTCTCAATAACTGTATCGAAATTGAAAGTTGGTGTTGACATTCACAACTATTTGCGCTTGTACAAGTTAATTGTTCTTATTAGAATACCAGTTGTTTTGTGAATAGGAAAAAAAATCGATGCGAAAATTATTTAGGAGCAGAAATTTCATATGTTGAGAAATGTACATTGAATATTGATTGATACACGGTGCTGGAAGCATCATAAGAACAGAGAGAAAGGCAATATAAACAAAATATTTAACAAAAAATACAGTCTGTTAAGCTAGCACTTTATTGTCCAAGATTTTCATTCGTAGAAAAGATCTACACCAGTATTTCCGCTATTTTTCTATAAAATATCCATTAAAAAAAAAAAAAAAAATTGCACAAGATATGAGTCTTTCTATAGTTGTCCACTGGCTGTGATCTTGACTTCTTTGGCGGTCTTGCCACTTTGAGATCCAACACCCTCGATTTTCTTTACAATGTCCATTCCTTCAACAACACTGCCAAATACAACATGTTTGCCATTCAACCTGTTGAAAAGAGTAAGAAAACTATAAATTTGAGAACATTTTTCCGTAGTAAAACTATGAAGTAATATATGACGAATACTAATTCTATTATTAACCATTTGATCATTTCCAATAGGCATTTGTAGTTTCCTGTTTGAATGGCCTCTACTATTCTTGATATATACATTATTGAACATGGATTTCGAGCTCAAGATTTACCAGCATGCACTCAAATGTATGACCAATGTATTAATTTAAAATGTAGTAAAATACAACAAACTCTGTAGTGTTCACTTATCAACTTCCTGTTTATATTTAATCTAATTTTTTAAGCACTATGATCATTCTGTCAACAGGAAGTTGATTATCCATGCATGTGAAAATCACAGTACAGATACAAACTAAGAATAGCTGGATTCCATTTTTCAGAAAGGCTTTGATCTTGGATAAAAAAAATCTGGGGGAAATGAAGACCTATCAGTGCAAGTACAGACAGAATTCACAGGATTGCAGTACATGAATATATATATATATATATACTTACCATGTAGTTTCTGCTGTGCAGAGGAAAAATTGTGATCCATTAGTGTTTTTACCAGCATTTGCCATGGATAAAATTCCTGAAATGCAATTGATTTGAATGTTAATTTATTTTGCAATTTCGTCTTCCACAGGTTATGGTAAATGTCTCTTAAAACTATAAAACATAAAACTATAAGACATGAAATTGAAAGCAAAACCAGGAAACAATAAATATTAACCCTGATTTAGAGAATACAGCATTTTACAGAACTTGATGACACATTTCTTTTTTAAGTATGATATTCAAGTAAGATGTCATTATCGATTATGATTTCATTGACTTATAATTTCTATTAATTTGTCCAGGGACGTATATAAGTCCTTGATTTGTCATTGAGAACAAAAATGTTTCTAAAATTGAACAAATAATCTTTTAGTTCAATGTGTGTTGCATGCAACTCTCCTCACGCAAGGCGTTAAAATTTGAATTCCCTTTCAATAAAATTTAGTTGCTGAATATGTATACATCTCGTTCCCGAACAGTCATCCCTCTTTAGAATGACTTGTACTGATGACCATATTTCTACATATGACAGTGTGAACCTGTGGAGGAGATTGATCCTCCATTTCAAAAGTTTGAACAGAAATTCAAACGAATTTTTACCTGGACCAGTATGGTTCAGCTTGAAGTTCTCGTCCTCAAATTTATTGCCATAGATGCTTTTGCCGCCAGTTCCGTCTCCTCTGGTGAAATCTCCACCTTGACACATGAATCCTGGAATTACTCGGTGGAATTTGCTTTCTGCGAATCCAAAACCTTTTTCACCAGTGCAGAGAGCTCTGAAGTTTTCTAAAAATTAAGAACAGATTCTTGTAAATAAATTATTTTTCCAAGGACATAATACTGGTAGTGACTGGGTTTTTTTTCCCAGACTAGATTTTCTTAATATTGACTTTTCTGCAATTGAAAAAAATCCTGGAACACAAGGTTGAGCAGTAAATGTAAAAATCTCTTGTTAACCCTTTATTACATCAAATAAATTTAAGACAAGATATTCCTAAGATATTCCTTCAAGTTTTCATATTTGTTATTGGATACAAATTTTATCAAGTCTACTGCAGACACTTTGAAGTTTTAATTTTAGTACTACACAGACGTCATTATGGAGTATAGTGGGTGGCGTCAAAAGTCGTCACTATGCAGGAAAGGGTTAATATGTGTAAAGCTTTAAATATACGTTACGCACACATCATAATATCTTGCTAGTTTATAAGATACTGGCAAAAGGGACATAATCCATACCTCGTTAGCCCAAAATAAAAGGGAGCCACACCCTTCTGCCCTGACGCTGTTTTCCGAAAAACCCTTGCACTGTTTTTGGTAAAATTGCCCTTTGTTTCATCGATTTCTTATCAGAAGTTAAATAAAATATATGACACCTGGTGATTGCCCCCAGGTAACGAGGTTAATCATGTCATTACAATCAATTATTGTGGATAAGACTTCAAAGGTGCTATTAATTACTAGGTAATTTAATTAAGCGGTGCATTATGTTTGCGCGCATTTTTTGGGCAGGTAAACTCAGGTAATAATGCTTATTTATCTATTAATTTGTTCAATTATTTTGTTGTCTCTTTGACACCTTCCCCATTTCCATTGATGATTCTTAATGTTATCATAAGGCACATATTTTGAAAGTATTCAATCAGTATTTTTTTAGGGAAAATACAGGTAATATATGCTTATTTATCTATTAATTTGTTCAATTATTTACAAGTACAACAAATGTATCAGTACCCCTTCCTTTAGTGTAAGTCTCATAAGCCCATTCATATACATGTATTGTAACTTGACCGTATTAAAAGCTATAACAGAGTTTTTACTTGCTTTTAGAATTCAATATGAACAGTATATAATTTGACTGATAAACAAACTATTTTTTAAATTAATAATTGATTAATATGAAAATACAAATTTTTTTTAGTTATTTATAACTTAATATAATTTTTATTTATATTTTTACCCGAGATTACCTGTAAAATAAATGCGCGCAAATGTAATCAAAAGCTGCGCACAAATGTAAAATATTTTAATCCCCAAATGCGCGCAAACGTAGTGCGCCCTAATTAAGACAATGTACCTTTTTGTCATAAATATGCTGAATGGGCATTTGCTTTTCAATCTCCAAGTCACAATGGAAGAGTGTATGAATAAAGACTCATGAATTTAGAATTGAATTGAAGTAATCAAAATAAAACTATTCCTTCACAGAAACATCGTCCATCTCAACTTGTGAGCGACAAGCAGACGTAAACAAGTTGGAAATTAATTTTGGAGTTACTTCCCCTGAAAAAGCTTATTACAAAATTGTGCTGCTAAAATATTATCAAGAACTAAAAATAGGAAAAAATAATCAATTGAATACAAAATTATATATAAGAATGTTACCTTTAGGATATTAACTGTCTTTAAACATACAAAAAAAATATATTGCAATTTATTTTTAATAATCCTACTTTTGGCAATCCATGTTTTATACATTCTCAAGAAAGAAATATTAATAAAGTTATTGTTTGGATGGTGTCAAGCTATCAACTTAAAAAATTGGAAGTGTGCAGTTAAACTCTCATAACAAATGAAGCTACACTAAATAATACATTCCTGAAAAAGGGTTTTGAGGGCCAAGCTCTAGATAAAAATTTTGAAAATACAACTACTCTGTCATGTACATGTATGGTAAACTAGGAGATGTTTAGTTTATGTTCTTTTTTCTTTTTGGAAGGAGAGGGGGTGGGGGATAATAGTAAGTTTATTTTGCCTCTTTTGGTTAAAAGTATGAATGTGTATTGCCATGTTTTATGAACAAGTAGTATGAATGACTTTTCTTCTGCAAATTTTATAGAATAAATAATCAAAACAACAACATATGCATCTTTACTAACAATATATACTGTAAAAAAATATGTGAACTCGGTGATACACGCAGGGACGTAGACAAAAGAAATGAGCAGTGGTTTCTCCTATCATAAAAAAGTGCCCTGCCTTCCACTGGCACCCTGTCCCTTTTGAATTCTAGCTGGAGCACTGCATACAATATAAATTGATTGACTCTCTTCTGAACGCTTATTGGTCTAGTGTTGGATTTCATTTCATTGTATTAAATTTGAAATATACAAGGGTTGTTCAAAATAAGATTTTCCATTCCTATCGGCAAAAAATTGTGAGAAAATTTAAGTTGCTTTTCTTCTGATTGGATGTTGTTAATAGTTATAATGTTGAGAATTTCAAGATCAATGTCTTGCGGTCACCTTCTGTTTTGACCTCACTCAATTAAATAGAAAATTGAAATATACATACCTGCTGTTTTTGGCACAACATCAGCTCTCAACTGAAAAGAGAAATATATGTTAGGCTGTAGTTTTATTTTATTTCAGGAGAACAAATTTGGATGCTTTAAATTTTTTGAAAAAATTCCAAGTATTGAGAGCAATTTTAAGATTTGGCCGCCTCAAAAATTAAGGGAATGTTTCATCCCTCCCTGCCAACTGTCAATATAAGCTGTAGATTTCCACCATGAAAGCTGAACTCCCAGATGGAAATTTTGTAAGAGCAGTTTTGACCACAATTTTAAACAAAACAGTAAATTTTACAATGCCAATGGCTATAGGGTTTTAAAAGTATAATGTATGAAGTAGCTAAACATCATTTAAATACATTTGAACACTCCTTTGCCGATTTTAAGGACTTTAAAAGAGCTCTCTTGCACATAAAACTCCCATGGGCATTTTTAAAAGTTGGCAGGTAATTTTGTTGTCCTTTATAGCTTGTTTCGGTGTGAGCCATGTTCCGTGTTGAAGGCCGTACATTTAGGTAAAGGAAGAGGAAGACAGGTTTACAGCAGTGACCAGAACAGCTGATGTCTATTATATTTTGTCATGTTTCTTTTAGGTCATCTTCGCTAGCCAAGGGTTACGATCCACTCCCGCTCTCTTCACCCTTGGCGGATTGAGCCAACATTTGTGATAACAATGTTGCGCCATCTATCGGAAGATAAAAATAACGCCAATTCTGAATACATTAGTCTTGACCAATGGTAGCACTTGAACTCTTCAATTTGGAGGTAAAAACACGGTAGCGTCTAGATTCTACACACTTGGTAAAGCCGGAAATGGAAGCATACGTCAACATTCATGCATTTGTGCATGAAACATACACAGGAACTTCTATTTGTTGATTAAAAACATTCAAGTTTTCACTAAAAATAGTCGTATGTTTAGGGATGTAAAGGCTTGTTGCACAAAAAACACGTGGCAATTGTTTACAAACATTTTCTACATTTACACGTGATCATGTTATAGGCGTATTTTGATTGGATGCAGCGAGTTTTGACTGCAACCAATAAAAATCCTTACCTTGTGTCTCCGAAATGTTATCTCAATCCGCCAAGGGTGAAGAGAGCGGGAGTGGATCGTAACCCTTGGCTAGCGAAGATGCTTTTAGGTAAAGGCAGAGGAAGACGGCCTATAATGGTTTACTTTTATAAATTGTTATTTGGATGGAGGGTTGTCTCATTGGCACTCATACCACATCTTCCTATATCTATGATATATAAAGAAGAATCAGGTATCTATGGTTTAATATATATGGTATTTTCAAATTTCCATCGATTCCAAAAGTTTGACATCTCTTTCCTGCTTTGAGTATACAGAAATAATGGTGATGCAAGCCTGACACTGGTGAAAGACAGTAGTTCCAGGAGAGGAAGTTGGGTATCTTCTGAATAGACTAATTAGAACTGATAAAGAGATTTATAGGTGGTCAAATCAAAACCAATCGGGTAATGCACAGCTTCATCAGCCACTGGGGACTCCATGCCACTGTATGCCAACTCATGGTGAGGATGGCAGAATCTCAAAAATGCTCCTGATTAGGAATCCAGAAAATAATTCATCTTTAAAAGCAAATTTAAGTTGAAATGGCATGTTTTTAAGTTTATGCCTCCAAAGAAATTGATAGACAGATCTTTTTCTCATTTCTCGGATAGGCAGAAAAAAGGGGGATATCAAAATTAAAATTTTGGCTTAGTAAAATAATTTAGAAGGGCATTTCAGTGATTACAGGCACATTAAATATGAGGTAGATTTCTTTACTTAATGTGGAAAAAACTTTGAAAAATAGGATTCAAATATGAAATCGCCAGTCATGCAAAAATTATGCGAGACATTACATTAAGTCAATACTTGTGTGAATGTATGAAGTAGATTTTAAAGTGGCTCTGCCGTGCATGATAATCCCTTAGAAGGTCTGATGTACTAAACCGGAAGAAGAAATAAACACGCGGTACAAGCAACGGGTGAAAATGAATATCCAATCCGCGCAGCCTTCACCTTGTACATAGTCGGCACTTATTTTTTGTTAATTCTAATTAATTGTAATTCGGCAGCTTTTTTATACAACTTCATACACGGTCTAATTCAAGTGCCGAAAATTTAACAAAAATATTGCGTCCGCCTTATACAAGTTTACAACGCGATTCTTTCACTTTTCAAGAAAGCCGGCTACCTTCACTTGCATGGTAACACAACAAATACCGCTGGTTATAGAAAATAACGTAACAACATACCTCCATAACAATTCTACCAGCTGGACTGCCTCCAATTGACATATCGAAAAAACATTTTGGGTTTGCCATACTTGATAATCTCCTGAAAATCAGGTGAAATGAATGAGTGAGCGGAATTGTGATGGCGGGATTCTCGAAGCCGGTAGAAGAAGGAAGCACGTGGTTTCTCTAGAAATGAAAACGAGTTTGATGAAACGAGATTGATTTTTATAGTCTGTTTCATATTTGGGTTTTAAAAGGGGTCATATGAACTGTTTTCATTATAGTTTATAAACCCTCGCTTCGAAATAGTATCACCACTACATTGTACAACCACAATTTTCATACACTGTAGATTTCTTCTGGTGTTTTTTTTAAAATATAAACTGAAATAAGGGTAAAAACTAGATCTGAATTTGTTTTTTTCCGCAGAAATCTCAAATTTTGAGAAACAACATTTTATACCGAATTTTCAACCAATATTGATACAAATGTTATGAAATGTAATTAAATTGATTTCAAATGATCTAGCTATTATAGTGGAATGATTTATTTTGGTCGTAACATTTTCGTTATAAAACGGCTTAAATTTTTTGGAGCAAATTTTGTTTTTGCTTGGATCGCACAGGCACTTGTCTCAAAAATAAAATAAAATTCCTATATACCTTAATATTAAGGTATATAGGAATTTTTTTTTTGAGACAAGTGCCTGTGTTGGATCGCCATGAAAATTGATAAAGAGGTATATTTCAAAGCGAATACTTAGAAATTTTGAAAATGTTGTAAAACTGCCTTTCTTTTGTGAAATCCCACATTTAAAAAATTGAGGATTATCTTTTTAGGATGTTAGGATTTCGATCAATGAAGACTGATATATAAAGGTATATTTGGCATTGTACAAGACCATAATTTTTTTCTGATTGTCAATGAAGACTTTACACGAAATCCGGCGTTATCGACCAACTTTTCTTACGGTTCAGAAGCATCGTTTCTTCTTAAACATTTTCTCGCACAATGTCTGGACATCGGTGGACATGCAACCTTGCCAACAAAACTCGCACCAGAACGAAACAGCGCTTATTTCAAATATTCCCAAAATTAAATGCAGTTTTTTTTTAATTAGACAAAGGTCCTTCAGTATAAGAAAATTCAAGTTTGAAACAAAATTACTAGATTTACAAATGAAAATCAACACTTATACTATATAAGGTCATAAAGTAGACAATCAATGAACAAAAGACAAACCCGGGTACATATATAATAATACACATAACTGTACTAACAATAGACCATCAACACTTAAAACTATATTCAAAAGTGAATTAAAAACATGGGTCACGGAAAACATGCAGGGCCGACATCGGAGAGTGAAGAGTATTGCTTCTTGCATATGACACTCGCCGTTAAAAAAAAATGATATGAAGACGAGCTTTTGTTTCAACTTTTAAATTTCCAACATGAGGCATTTGTCTCCATGTAGTTACGCTTTAAAATCTGTGTTCCCCCCATTTCACCTCTGACCACACAGATGGGACTGATTTGAATCTAACAAGTCATTTTTTAAGTCGAACCATTTGATTAGATTGCTCTCTACTCCTCATTGCACAGTGAGCTTCTCTTTTGTTTGCTGTTTGTGAATGTGTATTGTATGCGCGTCATCATCATTGTCCTAAATTTTCATTCTTTTTAACATAAATAATGTTATGGCGTGAGGATTTTATGACAAAAAAATATGTTTTGTGATTTAATTTCTAACCGCAAAATGTGCATTGCATGTACGCACATGTAATGCAATTAAACATTATCGATGATTTGCCTTGAAATGGTGAACAGGAATAGAATCTTAGATGGATTGTTCAAACAGAATTTGCCCATGCCATATCCCATGCCAGCATATTCCACTTATTGAAAATTTAAATACTGCCCGTGTTTCACCACTATATAAGTAAGCTTTTTAATATAAGGACGATATATATCATCTGCCACAGCACATCCTCACGAAGAGCGACTTCAATTCTATTTCGGATTAACGGTCTGTCGGACCGTCGGACTAACAGACTGTCAGACTATCGCACCATCGGGCAACTGGACTGTAAAAATTCTGGGGTATGGATTATAGCTATATATACGCTCCCACTTAATCCATAATGGTTTATATGTTAGTCTTGGATACACATGATTTTTTTTACTTGTTATTGGCTTTGACTGACTAGATAAAATTGAGAATGAAATAGATGCACTCTTCAGTGGCGGTGCTGTTTTTGATCTGGCGAGTTCATTAAGCTCTCTTCAAATATTTTTTTGTTTAGTACAAACATATCTTATTAATTAAATTGAATTTTAATAGTATAAACAATTTAGCATTAGCAGATTAATTCAAATGAATAATATATTTGATACGGAAACAAACTGTTAACTTGTTCAACCCCTCACATTCTGTATGTGCCTGTCCCAAGTGAGGAACCTGTTATTCAGTGTTTTTTGTTGTTGCTATACATCATTTGTTTTTTGTTTAATTTATTTTATTGTTATGTACATTAACAAACAGAAAAACAGTTAGGTAGTTTTTCATGATTAGCTATGCGGTATAATGTTACTCATTGCTAGTGACTTTTGACGCGCGTTTTGTTGCAAATACATAGATTCTTTTCTCGCCCAAACAGGGAACAAATTCTTGGAAATGTAAACAAGGATTACAATCTTATTAACATAGTTCTCATCACTTGCTCCTCGATTTTTTTATATTTCGCCGTGTGACACATAAAAAAATCGAGGAGCAAGTGATGAGAACTTATTTTAATAAGAATGACCGGATTAATGGTTTGAGTACGATTCATAAATGTCGTTTGACTTTGCTGGTAAATGGTGCTGCTTAATACCAATTACTTGCCTTTCAAGACACACAAAGCGCCTTTGCCCTAAACTGATCATGGTACATAAACCCAGCATCTTGAAAGAGGAATGGAAATGCTTGTTTATTTCACATTGGATATATGTATAGGGGGAGGTTATGAATATCACAAAACATGTTCCACCGAATTATGAGTCTGTCCAAAGTATGGAACCTCCACGGCTCTAGCCTGTTTTCTCCTTGTGATGTTTTTTTTTTAAATTTGGATCTTTTATATGCTTCTCATGGAGCAGTTGAGGCCTTCCTCCGATTGCTGGATTTCTCTCTGCGTTGAAGACACAATGATGGCCTTGGGGTGTTTTCTGCCCTTTGGTCCGTCTGTAAATTGTCTCTTTGACACATTCCCCGTTTACATTATTATATAAATTATATCCTGATGTTTATTATATATATTTAGAAAAGGTTTCAAAATAACAAACATAGGCAGTTACCACACTGTCAACAAGCACTTAACAAAGCTATTATTAAGCTAAAACCCAAAACATATTTTCATGGAGTGTTTAATAAAGAAAACAAACGCTTGCAATTGTATATAAAATCAGCTCGCTATTAACGAGACGCAGCAAGTTTTACTTTAATAAACTAATCTTTATGTCAATATTTTGCTCATAAGCCGTGTCAATTCTACAGTCTACAACACTCTACAAAGATCAAATTTACATATTTACTTATATATTTGACAACAGTTTTACATTCATTTAAAGATGAGTGGGACTTCATAACGAACTTTCCTGCACAAGCGTAGAGCTTAGAATAACCAACATAATAATAGCAGACTTGTTTTTGTATTGTTACGAATCACAGTTTATGACTAAACTCAGTAAAGACCCATCGAAATTGCCTTTAATTGATAAAGTCAACAATATTTACCGTTATCTTGATGATATTTTTTCAAGAATTTACTTAATATACTGCTGAAATTTAACCCAAGGAACTTACTTTAAATAAATCAAATTTATTCGGTAATAACTTTCCTTTACTGGATATAGATATTTCGGTTTTAAACGGGAAACTCCACACTAAAATTTACGACAAAAGGGACGATTTTTCGTTCCCATGGTTAATTTTCCATTTTTAGATGGTGATGTTCCATGGCACCATCTTCCGGTGTTTATATTTCACAGCTCGTTCGCTATGCCCGTGTCTGTTGTGACGTTTTTGATTTTAATGAACGCAATCTATGTATTACATCTTCTGACATCAGACTCAGACTTCTCTTGAACTGAATTTCAATGTGCGTATTGTTATGCGTTTACTTTTCTACATTGGCTAGAGGTATAGGGGAGGGTTGAGATCTCACAAACATGTTTAACCCCGCCGCATTTTTGCGCCTGTCCCAAGTCGGTGCCTCTGGCCTTTGTTAGTCTTGTATTATTTTAATTTTGTTTTTTTTGTGTACAATTTGGAAATTAGTATGGCGTTCATTATCAATGAACTAGTATATATTTGTTTAAGGGCCAGCTGACGGACGCCTCCGGGTGCGGGAATTTCTCGCTACAATGAAGACCTGTTGGTGACCTTCTGCGGTTTTTTTTTCTTTGGTCGGGTCGTTGTCTCTTTGACACATTCCCCATTTCCATTCTCAGTTTTATTACTGATAAATTATCAAACCAGGGATATCGTTACCATAAATTACTTAAAACCTTTACTAAATTTTTCCATAGATATAAAGATTTGGTTTTGAAGTTTGGTTGTATCTGTAGAAAACTTATTTCAAACGGGATAGCACTCTTCCTCAGGCATGGATTACCTTAGCTGTATTTGGCTACACTTTTATGAATTTTGATTCTCAATGCTCTTCAACTTTGTACTTGATTTGGCTTTTTTAGACTTTTTTGACTTGATGAGTCTTTTGTAGACGAAACGCGCGTCAGGCGTATACATAAAATTTAGTCCTGGTATCTATAATGAGTTTATTTACAACCACTGGGTCTATGCCACTGCTGGTGGAGATTTATTTCCCCGAGGCTACCACAAGCCCAGTAGTCAGCACTTTTTGTGCTGACATGAATTATCATTGATATTGTTATATTTATAAATTAACTGTTTACAAAATTTTGAGTTTTTTTTAATACTAAGGCTTTTCTACCTCAAGCATGGATTACCTTAGCTGTTTTTGGCATCACTTTTGGGAATTTTGATTCTCAATGCTCTTCAACTTTGTACTTAATTTGTTATTTTTAGACTATTTTTTATTCGAGCGTCATTGGTGAGTCTTTTGCAGACGAAAAGCGCGTCTGGCGTATGAATACAATTTAGTCCTGGTATCTATGATGAGTTTATTTGCATAATGTAAATGGTAGCCATCGTTATTCAAACTGGCTAAATTTCTACCAGTATTTAAAGATAAAGGTTAAAAAAATAATGTTTTTTTACTACAGAACTATTGCAATTTTACCATTACTATGTAAAATCCTTGAGCGAAACGTAAACACTCATTTGATGATCTTTCTAAACAAATATAATCTTTTGTTTGTCATGCAATCAAGCTTTCGCGCAAACCATTCCTGTCAAACTGCTATGAGTTCTTTGTTAGATAAATGGTTAAAAGCCGTTGATGAAGGAAATTTAGTAGGGACAGTATTTTTAGATCTGTGTAAAGCTTTTGATCTTCTAAATCATAAACTGCTCCTTCAAAAATTACAAAAATATAAATGTTCTTATAATTCAATTCATTGGTTTACTTCGTATTTAGCTAATATATATCAAGTCGTATCAATTTCAAATTCTTTTTCAGATGTATCTATATTAAAAGCAGGTGTACCTCAAGGGTTCGTTTTAGGTCCTATATTATTCTTAATATTCATTAGTGATTTGCCTTTGTGTAATCCTAATTATAATCTTGATCTTTTTGTTGATGATAGCACTATTTCTGTAATTGGTAAAGACAAAAGGTATATAAGTCCAGCACTCAATGTTGTATTAGAAAATATGTATCATTGGGTTGATGAAAACAAAATGTTAGTTAATGTGTAAAAAACTAAGGCAATGTGTTTTGGTTCAAAACAAAAACTGTCTGTGATGTGTAATGACACATTAGATATATCCATTAATGACCAAAAGATGAATGAAAGTCACTGTGAAAAAGTCCTGAGTATTTTTGTTGACAAAACTCTTTCTTGGTATGATCAAAATAATCATATAATCAAAAAATTTAATTCTTCATTAGCTTTATTAAAAAGGAATCAAGAAATACTTGAATCAGAATGCACAAATTCTATTTTACAATGCGTATATTCTTCCCCATTTGGATTACTGTTGTTCAGTATGGGGAATCTGTAACAAGTTTTTAGTTTTCTAAAATTGCAATAAAGTGCAGCTATGATTATTTTAAACAAACACAATATTCGTAAACCATCTATCAGACTGTTTAAGGAATCTGGAATTGTTCCTGTTACTAAGAGAATACTTTACCACAAATAATTATTAATGTATAAATTGAAACACCAACTGGCACCAAAATATTTATCCAATCTTATTGTGCATACAAGTAGTAAACAATCGTACAATACTCGACTTTCATCATCGGATAATTTCATTGTCCCTTATAAATCAAATACAGAATTATACAAATCAAGTTTTTCTTTTAGTGGTCCAAAAGTGTGGAATTCACTGTCCAATGAAAAAAATAAAAAATAAAAAGGTATATCTGCATTCAAACACTCTTACAAGTCATTTTATTTTTAAAAGTGTTAAATTTATAAGTTAACCACAATGTATACCATAGGTGTTTTTGATTTTTTCATGAAAGTCGAGTATCCTACGATTGTTTTCTACTTGTAGGCACATTAATGATTAAACAAAACAAATACTATTTTAGATTTTTTTTAAATGTCTCGTAGCTAGTGCCCCTTTAATCTAGTCCATTTTTCGAGCTGCAAGACATCACAGTAAGTCACGTCATTGGCGACAGAAGTTAGTTACATTGTTATCTGCATGGTGAAAGTATGAAAATGTTCAAATCTTTGCTTAAAGATTATTGTAGTGTTGAATACTCTTCACATTTGATTATAATTGGGACATGATTTTGTCCCTCAGAAAAGGTGCAAAAATTGGGAAAATTGACATTTACTAAGCTTTAATTTTTTCATTATGCACATTGATTTTGACCCTAGTAAAAGTATCATGTATTGTTCTGTATAAGATAGGGAACTTATTCTATTGAAGCCATTCTGTTCTTTAACCAAAAAAAGGCACCAGGTCGTCAGAATACCGTATAGCGTATATTCCCAAGTTTATACAAATAACAATAAAGTAGATATAAAAATGTAATGATATGGTATGACTGAGAATGATCTCGAGACATCTATCAACCATTGATTCACCGCATGACCTTCACCAAGCTAATCAAGAATAATGTTAGGTTTTACATTTTCAGTTCGTTTTGTTTTAGGTACACAATAAAATCAAAGCCCATTTAATACTTCCTATTGAAAGAGTAACAATATGTGACCCCATACCAAAGAAATATTGAAGCGGATAATAACAAACGGATGACTCAAAATCAGATTATCCATTCGTTTGATGTGTTTAAGAATTTTGATTTTGTCATTTGCGTAGGGACTTTTCGTTTAAAATTTCGTCGGAGTTCAGTATTTTGACATTTCATTTTTTTGGACCAGTTTGTATGATAGAAATTAGAAAAGACTCTATAAAGATAACAATCTCTTATAGTATACATGTGTACGGCAGGCGCACATTTCGTCTACAGAAAACTCCTCAATGACGCTCGCATAAAAAAGTTCATAGGCAATATCAAGTACAAATTGAAGAGCATTGAGGATCCGAACATTCCGAAAGGTTTAGCCAAATACAGCTAATGTAATATACTCCTTGGGTAGAAAGTGTTTATAGGTTCAAAACAGGGCAGCTAGGATTATTCTAAACGAAGACGATATTCGTAAACCATCTATTGGACTGTTTAAGGAATCTAGAACTATTTCTGTTACTAAGAGAATACTTTACCACAAATCATTATTAATGTATAAATTAAAACACCAACTGGCACCAACATATTTATCCAATCTTATTGTGCCTACACGTAGTAAACAATCGTACAATACTCGACTTTCATCAACGGATAATTTCATTGTCCCTAAATCAAATACAGAATTATACAAATCAAGTTTTTCTTTTAGTGGTCCAAAAGTGTGGAATTCACTGTCCAATGAAAACATAAATAAATAAAAAGGTATATCTGCATTCAAACACTCTTACAAGTCATTTTATTTTTAAAAGTGTTAAATTTATAAGTTAGCCACAATGTATACCATAGGTGTTTTTGATTTTTTCATGAAAGTCGAGTATCCTACGATTGTTTTCTACTTGTAGGCACATTAATGATTAAACAAAACAAATACTATTTAAGATTTTTTTTAAATGTCTCGTAGCTAGTGCACCTTTAATCTAGTCCATTTTTCGAGCTGCAAGACATCACAGTAAGTCACGTCATTGGCGACAGAAGTTAGTTACATTGTTATCTGCATGGTGAAAGTATGAAAATGTTCAAATCTTTGCTTAAAGATTATTGTAGTGTTGAATACTCTTCATTTGATTATAATTGGGACATGATTTTGTCCCTCAGAAAAGGTGCAAAAATTGGGAAAATTGACATTTACTAAGCTTTTATTTTTATCATTATAAACATTGATTTTAACCCTAGTAAAATTATCATGAATTGTTCTGTACAAGATAGGGAACTTATTCTATTGAAGCCATTCTGTTCTTTAACCATAAAAAGGCACCAGGTCGTCAGAAAACCGTATAGCGTATATACTCAAGTTTGTACAAATAACAATAAAGTAGATATAAAAATGTAATGATATGGTATGATTGACAATGATCGCGAGACATCTATCAACCATTGAATCACCGCATGACCTTCACCAAGCTAATCAAGAATAATGCTAGGTTTTACATTTTCAGTTCGTTTTGTTTTAGGTATACATTAACATCAACGCCCATTTAATACTTCCTATTGAAAGTGTAACAATATGTGATCCCATGCCAAAGCAATCATGAAGAGAATACCAAACGGATGACTCAAAATCAGATTAACCATTCGTTTGATGTGTTTAAGTATTTTGATTTTGCCATTTGCTTAGGGACTTTTCGTTTAAAATTTCGTCGGAGTTCGGTATTTTGACATTTCATTTTTTTTGGACCAATTTTTATGATATAAATTAGAATTGAATCAAAAAAGATAACACTCTCTTACAGTATACATGTGAACGACAGGCGCACATTTCGTCTACAGAAAACTCATCAATGACGCTCGCATAAAAATGTATATATTTGTTTAGTGGCCAGCTGAAGGACGCCTTCGGTGCGGGAATTTCTCGCTACATTGAAGACCTGTTGGTAACCTTCTGCTGTTGTTTTTTCTATGGTCGGGTTGTTGTCTCTTTGACACATTCCCCATTTCCATACTCAATTTTATAGGCAATATCAAGTACAAAGTGAAGCATTGAGGATCCGAACATTCCGATAGGTTTATCCAAATACAGCTAATGTAATATATTCCTTGGGTAGAACAATTTAGTTTTTCGAACAATTAAAAATTTTGTATACAGCAAAATTAATAATTTTGACCATATCTATGATATGCCATGTCACCATAGTAGTGCGGAACCCATTGCTAATCAAATACTATAGCAATTCTTTTTATCAACAAGGAACATATTTAAGTACTTCAACGGTATTACAATATCAGAATCGCGTGACATTTGACATATCTCTAAATATGAGTAAAAAAAATTACTAAAATAAAAAAAAATAAAAAAAATGCAGTAATACACAATATTCCATTTAAGTTATCATAAAATGTCCTGAATGTTAAGCATGTGAGGCTAAAAACGTCTGCATTGAAGAGGGACGAAAGATACCAAAGGGACAGTCAAACTCATAAATCTAAAACAAACTGACAACGCCATGGCTAAAAATGAAAAAGACAAACAGACAAACAATAGTACACATGACACAACATAGAAAACCTAAGAATAAACAACACGAACCCCACCAAAAACTAGGGGTAATCTCACGTGCTCCGGAAGGGCTTAACAGATCCTGCTCCACATGTGGCACCCGTCGTGTTTCTTATGTGATATCAAATCCGGTAAATAGTCCAATTTGGTAGGTCACATTCATGAACGGGAAGGGGGTTGTAGTTACGACGTAAGGAACATATCCGATATCCTTTGTGAAACGGTTATACCATAACGGCCAACCAACTCGTGTCCGTAAAATTTACGAAGGGATGATTTCAACTTCACCATTTGAAACTCTTGGTTTAATAGCCTCCTTGTGAGCAGCAACCCTCTATCATGAAAATCATGATAGGAAATGGGAATATCGTATCAATTGGGAGATATATAACCCCGTAGGCAGATGCTGCTGGAATGATGCTACTTAGAAATGGAAAGTTCCCAATTGAAAAGCTGAAATCATCTCTTTTGTCGTAAAGTTTTGTTTTCTACCGACCCTCATTGTCAATTTCTAGATGAAAGTCAAGATATGAAGCCGACTTAACAGTATCTGTAGTATCCTTCAAGTTATCTCTAGTTCAATGGGATAGATGCGTTCCACATAGTCACCAAATTTTGAATTATTAAGTGAAAGAACATCATCTTTATAGCGGAAAGTAAAGTTAAAGGATATTGCTAACTTCTTATCTTTCTTCCTAAGAAGTTCAAGCATGAAGTCAGCCTCATTATAATAAAGAAATAAGTCTGCAAGTAGAGCGACACAGTTTGTTCCCATTGGAATACCGACAGTCTGTTGAAAAACACGTCCTCCGAACGTAACAAATATGTTGTCAATCAAAAAATCGAGCATCTTGATAATATCAGTCTCAGATAATGTTTTGTTTGAATCAGAGTGATCCTTTACATAGTAGGATTTATTCCTTCCCAAGATAAGATACTTGTATCTACGTTGGCCATTCTTTTTTTATGAAGTAAAGCAATACCAACTCTTTCAATTTGTCTTTTAGTTTAGAATGTGGAATACTTGTGCAAAGAGTAGAAAAGTCAAATGTTTTAATACTGTTACAAGATGAATAAAGGCAACAGTAGTATACCGCTGTTTAAAACTCATAAATCCATGGACAAAAAAGCAAAATCGGGGTAACAAACTAAATCCGAGGGAAACGCATTAAATATAAGAGGAGAACAACGACATAACACTAAAATGTAACACACAGAGAAACGGAATTTTTAAGTATCTCAGAAATGCTAAGAATCTAGAATGATGTCTAAAGCCACAATAGCCTTGACATATCAAACAAAGCTAAAACAAATCCAAGGTTCTATTAGGTTCTACATGTTCTATAAGAAAAAAAGTCTCCTTCCCCGTATGTAAACTACAGAATTAACCGGAGCAACTCGATTGGTACCACAGTTAGAGCAGAATCAAGTTAACCTTCTGGATCATCTGATGTAAGAGTCGAACACCAACCAGTATATTGCGTGACGACCTACTCATTTGATAAAGCTTACCAATTAAATAGAAATATCTAGACGGGTGTCATAAGTGGATCAGGATTTTCTTACCATTCAGGAGCATCAGAAATCACCCTTTTTTAGTGAGATTCGAGTTGCGCAGTGTGTTATATGTTCTATATACGGTTGTTTGTCTTTTGTTGCTCAATACAGACAACAGTAGTATACCGCTGTTCAAAAGTCGATTGGGAGAAAACAAAACGTAGACCGTAGGAAACACATCAATTATGAAACAACAGAACACTGAAGTGCAAAGAAAAAATGACAATGCAACATACATATATCCGAACTATTAGATACCAACTGCCTTATTCCTGACTATGTAAAGGACATTTAAAAGAAATGGTGGGTTGAACCTGGCTTTGGGGTTTACCAAACATCGCGCTTTATGGCAATGTTAAATATACTGTTAACATGAGAACATTACATGACGGGAATACAGTACAAATAAATACAAGAACACTGATGACAGAGAAATACATAAATAAACAATATCAAAGTACATTTCGAAATGTTAACTACAGAACAACAACGGATAACTAAAAAGACAGTACACAAACACAGCTTAAGGTGGTACCAAACACCTTAACTAAAATTAATTTGGCTCGTTTAATTTTCTTAAAATTTTGACGAAGTCTTTACTTTGACCCTTTGACAAAAATATAAAAAATTCAAAATATTTGAACCAACGGTTTAACCAGAAAAATTACACTGGTTATATAGCAGTTTGACAAACACTTATTTTTATCATTGAGAAACTTAACAACATTTAAACGTTCTGTTGATTTTACAGAATTATCTCCCTGTAGTGTTAGGTACCACATTAATAACATTACCCCGTGTCTTATATGGTCTGTATACTGTTGTTTGTCTTTTGATCGTTTTATGTTTTTTGTCAAGACACTGTAAGCTTTTTTCGTAGAAGTTAGTTGGGATATCCCTTGTTATCGTTGGACTCTCTTCCAATTAAAGTAAGAAACAAACAAAGAACGGATGACTGAAGCTCAAAAGCACCAAAACAAAAAGACACACATACAAATAAAAATAAAATTTACTTCTTTCAAAATACAAATCATTTAATACATTTGAACACAATAAAAAAATATACATTAAATAGAATGACTAAATTGTATGCAAAAGTATCAAAATTACAGACATTATAAGAACTTTTCTCTCTAGATTATAAACTTTTTACAATATTTTTCTGAATGAAATGAGATCGCTAAAATTGGTATATTACTTTGACATCATTTGAAAATTTTCCGTAGCATACTGTGCACTTATATACTTTCATTGTCATTCACGTCTTCATATCTTTCTGTCACAATTTCGCTCCAAACCTGTATTTACTCAATGCGCATCTAAACTACTTTGTCATATTCATCTAAGTATATATTTTTTTTAAAATTAAACTGATACATAAACCGATAACAAGTACGCAGTTCAAATTGAATACATCTTGGCATCCTGTTTACCTAAATAGCGTAAAATAATACCATTCTTAACGTTTTTAATATCTTGTTTACTGAAGCTATGGAGTATTGTTCAATCACGAGACACAACAAAAAGAAATCATATGTTCAACGATTTTACATTCATTCATAAATAAGAAACAACATATGCAAGAAAGGGCAAGAACATTTTTTGTTGACAACACGTACACACAGTTCACACACACACATACACACACCTGGTAGATAAAGAGCAGTCTCCGTATGCTTTTCAATGCGGCTATGTAGGACGAAAAATGAATGCGTTTCAACTGTTCATATTTGTTTTAAAAAAAAAAATCTTTCGATATAATGTGTGAAATTGTAAAAATGGATGATAAATGAAATTATCCCGATTTAGAGTAATTTCTCGCAAATTGATTGGCTGATATTGTCCTAATTAATTTCAGTACAATTTTTTATTACGTCAATTTGAATAATCTCCCTTATACCAATAACTTTAAAAAACAATTGTTTTTTAGTTGCTTAATAGTCATTTAGATCTCTAAATATATTTGGTTGATTGTGTCCTAATAGTTGAATTTGAATATAATAATATGTAATATAACAAAATCGGGATAAATTCGTTACACAGTGTACAAGTGTCCAAATACGGAATGTATCGGGTCACCCGATATGAATTTTATTGACCCGATACATTCTCGTATCAGGACAATTGCACACTGTGTTACTAATAATATTTAGTAAAATACATAAACAAAAAATACTGAACTCCAGGGTAAATTAGAAAAGTAAATTGGAAAAGTCCATAAAACTTACAACATTAAATGTTCTGACTTTATCGACCAAAACAACTATCTTTTTATCTGTATCTGGTGGTTTATTGTACAAACAAAAAATACATTCATTTTGAATCCATATAAACCGGTGTAATATTTCCTTGTTACAATAACGAAATCATTCAATTAAAATATTTTGCCTTAAAAAGGAAAATGAAACTGAGCAATATCAACAAAAGATAACTTTGTTGATTTGCATGATTTAATACTTTCTGCAGAAAATATTTGTATACTTAAAATTGATAGTTATAATGCCCAGTGAAAACACTATTTTGTAACAATATTTCACAGTCTACTAAATTTCTTTTAACAAAACGGATGTACCGGTGAGTATCAGAGAGTGACACTCATACCTTCACTTTAAAAATGTTGCTTATATGACTTTTGTCTTCTCTTTCCGTATTGTCGTAATTTTTTAGTACATAATTTATAAACAATAATGCACACGGTCCGTATATAGCTGCACAATAATGTCACGAGGCGTCGAACCAGACAATAAATGATCACATCTTTGTCATACCAGGTCCAGACCATGATTTACTATGTATCAAGTGATGTTCGGATGAATTTGTGGTTGGTTCGTTTGCAGCATCATCCTGGAAGAAAAGGAATTAATTCATTAAAATAAAAATGAATGAAAATAATTGCATCATAGATACCAGTATTTTTGTATTTGCACTAGACGCGCATTTCGTCTACAAAAGTCTACATCAGTGACGCTCGAATAAAAAATGGTAAAAAGGGCAAATCCAGTACGAAGTTGAAGAACATTGAGGACCAAAATTCCTTACAGGTTTGCTAGATATATACAGCTGATGTGGTATAAGGAAAACGTCTTTTATTATTATCAGGTAAAATAAATTGCGGGAATATTTGCATAAGTGCACATCAAATGAATATTTTCCTCATACAAAATTAAGGGAAATGCATTAATAGCAAATATATGTGTTGGAAACAAAGAAAACTTTTTTAAGTAATAAACAAATTTTTGTAACACAACTCTCCGAACATTATATTTCACTCAATTGGAGAGGAAAGGCGAACATAATTTGACAACGTCATTACTAAAAAGGAAAAGAAAAGGACAAACAGACAATCGCCAGTACACATTAAAAAATAAAGACTTAGCAACAAGAACCACATCAAAACAATGGGGGTGATGTCGTGTGATCCGGAAGAGAAAGCAGATCATGCATTATATGTGACACCCGTCGTATTGCGCATGTTACTACAAACCCGGTAAAAATTGCGATACTAGCGATATTAAATGTCCTTCAAAAGTGCTGACGTCTGGACTGGAACTACCCTTGGATACGAAACCTCCATCAGCAGTTTCATTTGAGTGGTTGTCAAACTTATCAACGATATTAGGCTGATGCTTTGGTACACCAGACGTCAGCACAAAACGAGTAATGACAATCCATGGCTGGCGAATAGGTTTAATCCACCATTTTCTACATTTGAAAATGCCTGTACCAAGTCAGGAATATGACAGTCTTGTCCATTCGTTTTTGATGTGTTTTGTTATTTGATTTTGCCATGTGATTATGGACTTTCCGATTAGATTTTCCTTTAAGTTCAGTATTTTTGTGATTTTACTTTTTTTTTGACAATTGACCTTCGCAATTCGATATTATTCTAATTCGTAAGAATTTCAAAAGGAAGCAGACAGAGTGACTGACCGAACACACAGTTTAATTCATTTTTATATCTCATTTCTGTAGTTATCATCTCACCCCTCGATACCATCGAAATAAATTCTTAAATAAATAGTTTCTAACCTATATATATATTGATGGCGATCCGATGGATACATCTGTTTCCACGTAATTAATATTGCCAATAATTAAGAAGTTCCGGGTCGAGTCCGATACCGATACCAATAGTATATTTACCTGTTACCTATTACCTTATCTGTACGTTCCGCGTCTGACAGGCGCACCACCAAACGGTGTATTCAGGATTAAAATGCTATATACACGGGTCATAATCACAGGGTTGACACTACTAAATTGTCAAATTGTTACCTATTGTAGCATTTTAATCAGTAAGACTTTCTAAGAGGTTAACAATACGAATACTAAAAATCTGGACTAAAAATAAGGCGTATAGGTAGTTTTCAATTTGTCAGCGGGTATGACGTTGAACAGCGAATCAAAGAATTCAACTTTATTTATAACTAATATAGAACAAATCTGTTGATAAAAAAATACCCCATTTCAGGACCTTTTGTCACGTTTCCAAATAATTAATATTACCAATAATTGATAAGTTCCAGTTCGACGGGTTCAAACAGAAAGATTTGAAAGCAGAGAAAACTGTGTATCTTAAAATCGGCATGACTTTATCAGATGACAATACTAATACTAAAATAAGGCTTGCGCATAGTTATATACTTTAATTCAGTCACGGACCCGCGATATCACGGGTGTGCTCTAGTATATATATATATATATATATATATATTTTCCAAAAGACCAAAAAAGTGAAAAAGTGTATTTAAACAAAACGCATTTGACTAACAGGTCGAACAACTGATGTTCTTTAACCCTGCTGACTGCCATTGGCGATTGCCAAATAAAATTGATCACAAGATGTAACAAAATGGATCTAAATAAATTTAATACTAAACAGAAAAACTTTTTAAACTTGTGGCCGCGATGTTATGCCACAAACATACGGTGTCAATATATTTTAGTACACCAGATCCGGATTTCGACAATAGATGTCTCTTCAGTGATGTTAGGGATCGAAACGGTATTTGGAAGGCCATATAAAGAGTATCCTCATTTTTAGAAAAAGTACCCTCATTTTTTAGATAAACTCTTGAATTTAAAGAGTCAATATAGGATGAACGGATCATATAAACCGGAGGGGAAATAGGGTCAGCAGGGTTAAAGAACATCAGTTGTTCGACCTGTTAGTCAAATGCGTTTTGTTTAAATACACTTTTTCACTTTTTTGGTCTTTTGGAAAATGTTGTTTGTGCTGTTTTTAGACCCTTCTACAACGAAATTTGTTTAACATGCACACGTATAAAAATTGCGGTTTTTATCCAACGCAATCATAGGTTTGAACGTAGTTTTCAATTTAGACTCGTTTATATTTTTTGTTTGGGCTTTGTATCATATTTCCCCTCCGGTTTATATGATCCGTTCATCCTATATTGACTCTTTAAATTCAAGAGTTTATCTAAAAAATGAGGGTACTTTTTCTAAAAATGAGGATACTCTTTATATGGCCTTCCAAATACCGTTTCGATCCCTAACATCACTGAAGAGACATCTATTGTCGAAATCCGGATCTGGTGTACTAAAATATATTGACACCGTATGTTTGTGGCATAACATCGCGGCCACAAGTTTAAAAAGTTTTTCTGTTTAGTATTAAATTTATTTAGATCCATTTTGTTACATCTTGTGATCAATTTTATTTGGCAATCGCCAATGGCAGTCAGCAGGGTTAAAGAACATCAGTTGTTCGACCTGTTAGTCAAATGCGTTTTGTTTAAATACACTTTTTCACTTTTTTGGTCTTTTGGAAAATGTTGTTTGTGCTGTTTTTAGACCCTTCTACAACGAAATTTGTTTAACATGCACACGTATAAAAATTGCGGTTTTTATCCAACGCAATCATAGGTTTGAACGTAGTTTTCAATTTAGACTCGTATATATATATATACCTTATCCTCTTTGTATTGTTTTTTCATTGGGTAAATTGTGGATAATAACTGAATTTTTATTGTGTATGCATAAATAATTGTTCACTTTATTTTAGAACCGGATTTAAAGGATTGATTGACATACTGTGTAGACATCCGCCTATTGTTGGTTTATTTACATCTTTTGGTATTTGTTTCGCTGTCCCTTTGATGTATACTATTACCAAGTATCTGTAAATGATCACATCTTTTTAATACCAGGTCCAGACCAAGATTTACTATACATCAAGTGATGTTCTGATGAATCCATAACTTATCAAATTACGAATATGCTTTTTAGGTCGGTTTGATATTATAATAAATGTTTGTATTTGTGTTGGTAATTTTTTGTCTTGGACCAATGCGGTCACACTCGACGTTCGTCTCTTTAAAAATATATGATGCCTTATACAACGGGCATACAAACAATGCCGTATTTGGCAAAACCTTTTCAACTTTTGATCTTCAGTGCTGTACAACTTTGTACTTTTTTCACTTTCGATCTTTTATATCTGGACGTCACTGGTGAGTCTTTTGTGGACAAGACGTGTTTTTGGCGTATTGAATTTTAAACCTGATGCTTTTTGTTATCTATTAATCATGCTTTTCTTTGTCTAATATGTTCTCCTTTTTATTTGTATTGTAGTCCTGTAATATTATGTTGTCATTTCAATGTTATATTTAACTTTGCCATTAAAGTGCGAGGTTTGGCATGCCATAAAACCAGGTTCAACCCACCACTTTTATTCCCCTTTAAAAGTGTCCTGTACCAAGTCAGGAAGATGGCCATTGTTATAATATTGTTCTTTTCTGTGTGTGTTGCATTTTAACGTTGAGTCGTTTGTGTTTTCTCTTATTTTTGAGGTATTGAGATAAGACGTGGCACGGTACTTGTCTATCCCAAATTCAAGTATTTGGTTTTGATGTTATATTTATTATTCTCGTGGTGTTTTGTCTGTTGCTTGGTCCGTTTCTGTGTGTGTTGCGTTTCGGTGTTGTGTCGTTGTTCTCCTCTTATATTTAATGCGTTTCCCTCGGTTTTAGTTTGTTACCCCGATTTTGTTTTTTGTCCATGGATTTATGAGTTTTGAACAGCGGTATACTACTGTTGCCTTTATTTATCTCCATTTTAAGAAGTTTAAACGTTATGATAAGAAGAACAGAAAAAACGTTTAAACGTTTTGATAAGAAGAACAAAAGAAACAATTCGGATGTCACTCATGAGCAAGAACTGTTTACCCTTCAGGAACACCGGAGTTCATCCTTGGGTTAGTAGAGGTAACGTTGCTCATTCTTTAGTTTTATGTGTGCTGCTTAGTAGACATTCTTTTTGTAGTTTTTTGTTTGACCAGGTTCTTGTCCTTAACCCTTTTGAATACACAAAAGTAGGAACAGTACGTCTTACCAAATGAAACGCTTGACAGCTTATTTGGATACGATATTTTAGAACATTTTGTTTTATCGTTGTCCCATAATTGTATGTAAACTTGCCTCTATTTTATAAGCTTCATTATTACTTTCCTCACTAGGATTGGTTGTGCTGGATTGCATATGCAAGTCTTGTGTCGAGCAGGTACTATTCATTCTACCCTCAGCTTTGGGAGACTTTTTCTTCGGTTTCATAATTGTCGGTATTTTTAATCGTGACCAAATGCTAGGTTTTTCTCTAGAAGAAGTTTTCTACATAAATTAAAATTTAAGTAATATAAGGATACATAAATCAATAAGATAACAAACAAATAAAAATCATAAAGTTGTCGAGTTTTAAAGTTTAAACTGATCGCACAATCGACAAACTTATACAAAGGGCGTAAAACTTAATGGAATGTTGTGATGCTGCAATTAATATGTTCAAAACATCCAGTAGTTTTATCAGAATGATTTTTTTTTGATGCGATATGAATATGAACCCTTCTCTATACCATACCGACACATGAATATGAACCCTTCTTTATACCATACCGACACATGAATATGAATCCTTCTTTATACCATACCGACACATGAATATGAACCCTTCTTTATACCATACCGACACATGTATATGAACCCTTCTCTATTCCATACGACACTATAACGACTATAGTCACATGAATATGAACCCTTCTTTATACCATACCGACACATGAATATGAAACCTTCTTTATACCATAACGACACATGAATATGAACCCTTCTTTGTACCATACCAACACTATAACGACTATAGTCGCATATATAACGTGCTAGTTTACAAAGTAGCAATTCACAAAAAGTAAAATAACCAAATTACCGACCTTTATAAAGACAATTCAAAACAGAAAGTCATTTAACAATCAAACGAATGAAAAACAAACCAAGTGTCATATTGCTGAGCTGGTACAGACATTTCTTTATGTAGAAAATGGTGGATTAAACACGTTTTTATAGCAAGCTAAACATTTCACTCTACAGTCACACATGATTCTAATGAACAGTCTTTTATCTAACTCCCGAATTTCATGACTGTAGCAGAGATGAGTAAGTACCTACTCTCAAATTTTTGGTTTCACAAACAACCATGTCATCGGAACGAGCATACAACGGTATCAAGAAATCACCTAGAAAGTACATAAATAAATAACACTTATGGGAATCAGTAAAACTAATTCTTTTAAGCACTTACCCTTTCTTTTCCGTTGTTTTCAATTTCTTCTTGAAATTCTGAAAGAATATAGAAATACTTTGCATAAACGTGGCTCTGAATAGGAATGGTGTGCAAAATATAAGGCCCCAAAAATAATGGAACATTCAAACTCATTAGTCGAAAATAAAATGACATCTACTTGGCTAAAAAATATGAATAAAGAACATTTTCGTGTTAAACATGCATGAACGTAAGACAAACAGTAACCATAGTATCAGAGTAATATGATAATGCATACACTTCTATCATTGTCGTAACAATTGACGCAAATCAAGCGCTGAGATAAGTTAGTTAGTATTTATACCGTTACGATTTTTGGAATAGGGAAGGAAATAATTGACAATTCTGTATTCCATAAGCGAAATAAATTTGAATTAAACATTTCCTGTCGAACAAATAATGCACTACCGAGTATACCATTAATACTTAAAATAATTCAATATTATACTCTACTGACCTGGTATTGTTGGAAGTTTCTTATCATCGACAATACCGCTATCTTTATTTCTCTGTATATTTCCTAAAATAAATTTTAAAATTAAATATATGAGTCTATTTACAACCATGCACTGGGTCGAAGCCACTGCTGGTGGAGTTGTCATTCCCTGTAGGGTTTTTGAAAAACTAAGGCTTTTCTATCCCAGGAAAAGATTACCTTAACTGTATTTGGCAAAACTGTTATGAATTTTTGGTCCTATGCAATTTATCTTTATACTTTATTCGATTCGAACGTCACTGATGAGTCTGGCGCAAATATAAAAGTTCAATTCTGGTAACTTTGATGAGTTTATTTTGTCAATAAATGGATAAACGCATGGGAAAGCAATTAATCAGAAATGTTGAGGACTGATACAGCACAAATTGATAATACTATTACATAAATTGTGACTCGAAACATTTTAAACAAAAGTAACTGCAGGTTTACTCTATTATTTGCTACAGAAGGAAATGTCTACACCAAGTCAGGAATATGACAGTTGTTTTCCATTCGTCTGATGTATTTGAGCTTTTGATTTTTGCCATTTGATAAAGGACTTTTCGTTTTGAATTTTCCTTGTTATTCTGTATTTTTGCTTATTTACTTTTTGTGTACTGTTTTATGTCTGTTGGTCTGTTCTTTTTTGACACGATGTTGTCAGTTTGTTTTCTACTCCTCGTATGCATATGTACTTATTGTACATATAAGTATAAAATGTATTATTATGATGATAATGATAGTGAATTAATATACAAAAATTAAACAGTATATAATTATACCTAATTTCACTAACCTTTTAGTGTTTCTACTTTCATGAAACTTCTAATCATATGAGCGAAATCAGGAAATTCATTGGTCTGAGCTATTGCCTGAGGGGTCTTTTTGTCCATGTTCATAGCAAAACAGGCATCTAAACTTTCCGGGAGCTTCAGAAGTTCTGAGCCCAATGTCTTCAAGTTGTACTCCGCAGCAAAATGCAAAAGTGTTGGACAATGGCTTAAATTACAATCTAGAAAACCAAAAATACATGCTAAGAAAGTTGACTGGTTGTAAATGTCATGGATTATAGTTATGAAAGGTACCAGGATTATCATTTAGTTCGCCAGACGCGCGTTTCGTCTGCATACTCATCAGTGACGCTCATATCAAAATGTTTATATAGCCAAACAAGTACAAAGTTGAAGAGCATTGAGGATCCAAAATTCCAAAAAGTTGTGTCAAATACGGCTAAGGTAATGTATGCCTGGGATAAGAGAATCCTTAGTCTTTCGAAAAATTCAAAGTTTTGTATTTATGTAAATTATTCAACTATAGATGCTTTGTACATTTTTAACTATATCGAATGAAGGATCTCTTAAAGTATCTAACTGATTTTTACAAATTATTTCATTTATTTATTAACAAACTGTCTAGGGTTTGGATATTTTAGTTGGTGTGAATTTTCATCTTTTCAGTTCAATCGATTTTAGAGCTCATTTTCATTTTAAAACGTTGGGAAAAGTGAGTCAGTGGATTTGATTGCCGTTTGATATTGCGTAATTACAATAGATCACAAGCACATACAAAACAATAAAAATACGGTTGTTTAAAATAGCATTTTCTCTCTCAACAGTTTCATTACTGTGAACATGTTTCGTTATTTATTTTTGTTCTTAATACATATAGTTATTTAAAAACTAAGTAATGGCTCTTTATTTCGGTGATTAAAACAGTTTAATTTACGTCAAATGTTAATGCCGTTTTCATTGCATCATTGCTAACGCCACTATAACTTTGTTTACGTTGTGATTTAATTATTTAATATGTTATAATATTGAATTGAAATTATATAATCAAACGAGATATTCGTTTACTGTTTGTCCATGTATCGAGGTTTCCCATCCGTCACACATCATGCATGTCTTTATAAATTGAATTGAAATGAATTCATGAACCCATGAGTTCCTATATAATTTATTTGACAGTAGTATTATATTAAATCTTAAAATGAAAAGACTTGATAAATTGTATACTATACAATGAACAGTATGCCTTTAATACAGTAATTTGGCTAAATAAAGTTAGTGGGTTACCATCATTGATCAGAGGTTTCCAATCATCTGAAGCTTCCTGGTCCTTTATCTGTTTATACTGAATGGTAACATGTTTATCTAAGAGTTCACTATGTGAATCTGTTTCTTCCATATGAGACAAACCCAGCATCTGACAAACCAATGGAATTGGATCATTTCCAAAACCTAACGTCTCTCTGATAATGTCTATTTTGGTCGGCACAGATTTAGAATAAAAAACATTGTCAGTTACTTCCACTAATTTTGGAATGCTGCCTGTTCCTATTGGGATATCATTATCTATGGCAACGAATTGGCAGTCTTCTTTAAATTCTGTGTTTTCTAAAAAGATAACACGCCATCCAGTTAAATAAAACGATAACGAGTTGATGAAAGTCATAAAAAAGGACTGATTTGATATAACCAAAAGAAAGTAAGATACGAGTTTACATAGTTAGCAGTACGAAAAATTCAGCCCAATCCTCATTAATCGTAATTTGTGTGTTATTATTTTCATTTCAGAGAACAGCTGATTGAACATAATAAACCTTTATAGTTAAAGTAAGTTTCTCTTATATTTGTTTCAAATTTATAAACGATTCTGCCAAATAAATTCAACAGTAGTACACCGATGTGCAATAGTAATAAAAAGATTAAGCGACAACAAATCTGGGTTACAAACTAAAACCGAGGTAAATAGTTATCCAATGTACCAGGATTATAATCAAATACGTCAGACGCGCGTTTCGTCTTCATAAGACTTATCAGTGACGCTCAGATCAAAATAGTTATAAAGCCAAACAAGTACAAAGTTGAAGAGCATTTAGGAATTTGAATTCCAAAAAAGTGGTGCCAAATACGGTTAAGGTAATCTATTCCTAGGGTAAGAATATCCTTTGTTTTTCGACAAATCCAAATTTGTGACATAAAATTTACAAAAATGACAATATAATTGATATTCATGTCAACACCGAAGTGCTGGTGATACTTTTGGGGATGAAACGTCCACCAGCTGTGGCATCGACCCAATGATGAAAAACGCTAGTAAACATCAACTATAAGATGAAAATCACCGAAAAAACAGGAACGAAAACAAACGCCAACATAAATAGGATTAGTATTTTTAAAAATAAGCTGTCGCGAGAGGACTTATATTTCATTGCACCGATTTGGTGGTAAAATTTGTTTCTCTTTGCTATGTGTTAAATAATATGTGACGTCGTCAGGCATGCTCGACTGTTTCACCACACGTGACATCACACTACCCCATCCAGAGGAAACTAATTTGAAATTAGACATACATCTTAATTGCACTCATACCACATCTTCTTATCTCTAACTCTATGGTTAGAGAAACTATTAATATTTATGGAGTGCCTTACTTAGGACTGGTAAATGAAGGAGCTTTAGTTGAGTGACAACTCACTTTACCTCTTTTCCATCGCAAATAGATATTAGCAAATCGCACATAAAAGTACACACAATAAAATCCCGATGCGGGGGTTCTAATATATCATAAGAATTTGTAATTATTTGCTTATAAAGTTTAATCCAATTTTTGAATGGTTTTCAAGATTGATATTTAAAAGAAGAAATAGCAAAACTACTAGCAATTGAAATAAGACACACATTTTCAAAATGTTTTGTGAATACGATGTGCATCCAAAATTATGCCAATTATACATTTATAACAACATATACCCCCATATCTTACTACTATGCCATGGGGTTAAATACGTTGATCAACAATCAGCAGTTATAGTTTAATTTCTGATAAACAACCATTTCTTGAAAATCTGTGAGATGATAACTTCTAACCTGGAATTTGTATCTGGTATAATGCTTTGTCATCAAGCACTGCTTTTGTATTAACTAGATCGCCTGAATTGTTTAAGGTGATCTCTATCTCATTTGAACCTTTTCTATTGCTAAGAATGAATACCTCAACGACCTGGAAAAGAAAATGAAACGTTAGAGGTTCGTACTTAACACTTCCTATTAAACATGAAAAATACACGCAATATTAACAAAAGACTTTACCAAAAGGTTAAAACTAAGTACTTGTTTTTATATTTGTGTCTTCCTGACTTGCATTATATGGGACAAAACGTCAAGACCGATTTATATTACAAAGCTTCGTAACAATGTAAGTACTATAAAAAGTGCTCTAAAATTGTCCACACTTTCTAAAAACCCCCTTTCCAATTGATGAGTTATTTATCTTTTTCAGATTTGCGATTACAAATATATTTTTTTCAATAATGATAATAGTCTTCATAATACACAGTTTGATACAAAAGAGTTGAAATACGTTAAAAGGAATGAAAGGAGGTATACGCCAATAAGACCGACAGGAAATGAAATAAAAAAACAAAATTAAATCTAAATTAACTCATCATAGATACCAGGAAAGAACATTTGTATTTTCGTCAGCCGTGCGTTTCGTCTACAAAAGACTCATCAGTGACGCTCGAATAAAAGAAAATTATAAAAGCCAAATTAAATACGAAGTTGAAGAGCATTTAGAATTTGAGTTGAGTTTCGGACAACTTTGCTTCCCACATTTCACTCAAGATTTAAAAGAATTCACCAAAATTTTTGAAATTAATCCGAATCGTACAATATATCATGTGTGAACCATTCATATATCATTCCTGTTTATATAAAGCAAAGAAGGTGTGAAGTATGTAGGTATTGAGATAATAATCCACCAGAACAAGATGTTTGTGATTTTATTTCGGTTAGATTGGCCATTTATTTGCAAGAAAGCTTTTTTTGTTGTCCATACAGTTTTAGTTGAATGTTGTTTGTTAACTTAACGACCGTGTAAGGGTCTACTCATCAGCAACAACTTTAAATAACAGAACGTTTCAACTAGAAGGTACAAAGAAGATGTTTGTAAATATGTCTAATATACTTTCTAGGTACAACTGGCTATATGAAAAAGATGATGCGGTATGATTGCCAACGAGACAACTCTCCGACAGAAACCAAAAAGACGCTGACAATAATAGCTAGCTATAGTTCACCGTAAGGACCTTCAACAGAGAACAAAACCCATACAGCGAAGTCAGCTTCAATAGGCCCCTAAATAGCAAATGTAAAGTAGTTCGTATGAACAAAAAAATAAAATCTCAATATGTCCTATTGATGCAGCCATATGTCCTTCAGATCCTCATTAAATGAGAATCGTTTGTATATATGTACTAATGTCGCCATGATTGCCACCACATACATATTAAATAGAGGACCAAGCACCCATTTCCAAAACATTTTGTATTGTAGTTTCATAGTACTGTATATGTGAAATGTTGCAAATCAGGATCAACGATTGCTACTGGTGGACATGTATTTCCTCCGACAAGAAGCACACGTAGAGCATGGACAACTGATATTCCATACAATAATTATGTAAGATTAATAATTACAATTGGACAAACTGTTGAAGATAAGAAGAAAAATGAAAAGTTAACGACCAACGAAAGTCAAGTGATTACGTGAAGTCTACATTATAAAATCTATCAGAAAAAAAACTGCAAATAGTTATAATAGATAATGAACTAACACTTAAAGTGACAATAAAAGCTTGTAATTTTCTTTCTAAATGTGCAACTTTACATAAATGATGTAATAATACAGTTCATGTAATTGTTTTGCAATTTGATCGATCGATGTCTCATTAGTGACGAATCAGTGACAGATTATCAAATAACAAGGGACTCAGTTTTGCGTTTATAGTATCAAAGAGGCAAAAGATCTCAGGGCAATGTCGAAGGCACTAGAACATCCGTTACCATCGATTCATCAATAATGACATGCTCGAAAACAAATATCTGATGAGAAAGAAGTTTGTTTTCCACTTTTAATGATATCAATATATGCATGTTTTATGACACCTGTTATATATACTATTTCAATGTTAGATATTAATGTCTAAATTACTTAAGCTTATTGCATTATCATATATCTCAAAACATGTAATATAGGCGCAAATGTTTAAACCGGATATAACAAAATGAAATCGAATCAAAATGAGCACGTGCACATGTTTACTACAAAACAAAGTATTCCTCAATAAAAAAAGAAGAATGATAGTATAACAAAATGACATCGAATCAACATGAATATGAACATGTTTACCACAAAACAAATGAGCCTTTTTTAAATAAAAAGAAAAATGACAGTAAACATTTTTTTCTTTCAATTATCTGCTAGTTGTATATGTCTGTTTTATTTAATTTGTGATTTATCAAGAGAGGCGAAAGATACTAAAGGAAAGTTAAAGCGTATTAGTCGAAAATAAATTGACAATGCCATGGCTGAAAAGAAAAAAAATAGTTATCAAAGGTACCAGGATTATAATTTAGTACGGAATATACATGCACACACATGATTTAATATGATATGATTTGATTTGAATTATTTTATTTATGTCCACATCGTGTTCTTGGATACTATGTAGCACGCATAACGTTTAGAAATTTATAGAACAGTTTATCTGTTTATGCTTTTTTTTTTTAACATATCCTTAATAAACCCGAAAGCAGCAGTAAATCAGCAGTTTTATTTATTCTTAGAAAAGCTTTACTGGTGTTCAAACTAGGAAAACATAAAACTTTGTTATGCAGAAGTATTATGATTTATTTCGAGGAATACGGTCAGTTCTGAAGATTACATAATTTTGATTTCCTCGTTCAGAGATAGGATGTAATGTAGGTCCAATTTTTGATCGAATATATCAACATATTGTCTTTCTAAATATAAAGTTATACTTTTTCACTTAAATATTACCGTTAAAGGTATCCTAATTATTCATTTACACTCTGGTCAAATATTAAAAAAAAGTAAGATTTTGTTTACTTATTACAATTGAATGAATTCATACAGAGTCAGGAAGAATCAGGAATGCAAATGCGTTCTGTACACATCACTGATATTTGTTTATAATGAATTGAAGTAATATAAATCTTATTTATTTGGCCTTTTAAACATTTTTTGATTCGAGCGTTAGTGATGAGTCTTTTGTAGACGAAACGCGCGTCTGGCGTAAATATAAAATTTGAATCCTGGTATCAATGATGAGGTTATTTATCATTCGAATAAGATTTTTACGTATTTTTTTGCTTTATACGATGATCAAGGCATATTCCTGTTATCATCTTGGTGAAGAGCTTCAGTTATGTTGAATACAAATTTGAATATATCTTTTATTGGTTGCTTTTTTGAGTGTCCCCAAATATTATTCAGTTTACAAAAATTTAACAGGTACTGTTTGTTGTAATTTTTTTAGAGCATTTGATAACAATGTTAACACTCGCTGCTATAGTGTTATAAATTAAATTTATGAAAACGCACCCCAGAAAGTAAAAACACTATTTGTACGGTGACATATCGTTGTTTATTTCTGTTTCATTTGGTTAATTGTGGAGATTTGTCTCATTGGCAATCATACCAAATCTTGTAATTGTTGTATATATTTATGAGTGACTTATCAAATCCCTCACGAAATAGGCAAAATATACTAATTTTAGGATATCGAAACCTTTTTTATTATAATATACCGGTTTAGCAGCGTTTCAGCAGTTTGAATTAAGCAGGGTACTGTAATTTTGCTAAAAGAGTTGCAATAAAATATTGTCTATCTGTGTATATAATTTTATCATATAATTAGGTAACACAAAACTTTAAAAGGTAGCAGATAATTTTCATTAGACCAAGAAAATGGCAACTTTGCTAAATTAGTTGCAATGAAATGTCAACGAAATTTTCATTAAATGAATGTTGAGTGTGTGCAGAACAAAATCATGCAGGTAATTAGCAATTCATTTTTTTATATTCGGAATAACGTTTTCAATGTTAAAAAAAAATTAATTTGGCATGAGGTATGAGCCGCTTTGAAATTGTTTATATCTCTTTATAAATTACAATACTAGATATTATGCACTTTTTGTATCAATTATTGATATTTAAATTGATTTCGTGGAAAGTCTGCAAAAATGTCTATAGTAAATGTATACATTGTTGGACACCTAAAGTATTGGTTTACTATTACGCATTTAAGTTGTATTACTATTATCCAATTACTATTTGTTACATTTACAAAGCATTGTTTTGATATTAACAATACTATTCAAATTGTACCATACATAGCAATGTGATAATTATTGTTTTTCAAGAAGAAATGTTTATAATGAATATTAAAAAAGTACCTTATCGAATTCATCTGTTGTGGCAACTTGAAGCTTTGGTGAAGAGACAAATTCTGATGGTTCTGCGTGGCGTAGTTTTGCTTGTGACGGACGTGGTGGTGGTAAAAAATCATACGCAGGGGTACTTGATGACTTAATGGCCGCTTCCAACTTTAACTGAACACATTCTACAAGTTCGGATACGGATTCCTCAGTCTGTTTAGTCTCAAAGTATTCCCATTTGTTTATTGTATGGTAGTTATGTTTTGCAAATGAAAGTTTAAGCTCATCCTTGTCAACTCCTAGTAATACCATCACGGAACCATCCGCTTTTATTGCTGTAATATTGTCCGTTTCTAAAATATCTAAAATGGCCGGTGTTGCCAGAACAACATTTACAGCATAATTTGATTGTGTGTGATCAGTTTCCAAACCTTCTACACTTGATGAAATTCCAACCGCAGCCAGTTTCACTTGCAAGAAGTTTGCCCAGTCTTTTCCATCGGAGAACATACAAAATATTCCAACGTCTGAAAACTCCATGGCTGAATTGAAATACCTTTTCAAAGTTTACGTTATGAAAATGAAAACACTTCACTATATGTTGCACATTTAAGAAGAAGAGAAATGTACTTTTAAGTGTTGTTTCTATCTATTCGCAAAACGGAGAAAATAAATGTTCCTACACGTGTCGGCTTTACCTATTCACGAAACACGGAAGTAATACCGTCTTCCCTGTTGAAATGGAGCATCATTCTCCAACTACGTGTTAAAGGGAAATATCACTTTGTTTTATGTCAGATATATATGTTACTATGATACCTGGTCAAAAGGTAACATTTGAATATATCTGATATATAAAACACATTTAAATGGACATTAAATCTTCTTACAACGTAAAATTTAGATGTAGAAGCATGTACGCTCTTATAAATAAGGAAATATTAACTAATCTTTTGACACTATTTCGTATCAAATCACCAGTATTAAAGTCACCTAACATTCCTTAAATTTTACAACAGGAAGTCATATAAAATATGGTTTAAAATTACTGTAAATTTGAAAAACGTTAAAATAATTGATTTATAACATGGACACGATGAACCGTAACAAATGCGAATAAGTAAATAATATTTTAATAGATGTACTAAAAACTGTCTACAGTCTCGACCGCATGTCAAATTTAAACTGGGCTGTTCGTTCCACACTATTAGCCACCGCTGCATTCGGTTTATTTATACTATTCAGCATTCAGTCACAAGAGAAAGTTGATATGTTACTGCGTAAAATTTCATTTCAAGGACATATGGCTGGCAAAACCGACATTTCTTAATTTATATTCTTAATTAATAATTGCGGTTTTGTATGAATCGAAAGTTGGCGTTTAGTAATTTCTAAATACCGTTTTTATATCATAAACGCGTGTTACTTATAAATGTATTAAAGGGAAGTGTACTATATTTGTATGAAGGAAAAAGTTAACGTTATTAAAAAAGTTCTTCACTCGGAATATCAAGCAAAATGAGCATTAAAGAATGAGTAACGATGGCCAAGTATTGCAATCAAATCATCAATGCAATCCAACATCATTTCGCTTGAAAATCTGTAATAAATCGGATGCATTTTCATAAGGCGGAAAAAAACCAGAAAAAATAGGTTTGTGAAAGTGATTTTATTAATAAAAAATTGGATACACTATGGCAACGAAGTTATGCAGTACATACAAATTTATTTCTATAAATTCCCCTTTAAAGCATATCTTGCGTTGGTTATTGCCCTCAAACATTTTTTTCATTGACCACGTACAATTTTGGTCACGTAAAAGAGCTAAAAAGCAATCTCTGTGCTATGATAAATTTCAAGTGCCTTTTTCTTTTTCTTTATATAAATATATATTCATTAACTTTCATGGTCATACAAAGAGGAACAATACACAGCATTTATCAATGAAAGTTAACCTATACATATTATTTATATTGATTTAAGTGAGTGATCACTTAAGAGGAACTTGAAAGAATGGTTTTGTATTCTGTTTTATTTAATTGAACGCTATTTCTTTTTTACTAGAGGATCTACCAAAAGAACATTAGACAAATATAATACTAATAGTGAAATAACTATATACAGAGAGAAAAAATAAACAAAAGATATATATGGGAGTATTACTGCCATTGCGTGAATATTTAGACCGGTTTGTTTGCAATTTATAAAGAAACCAGAACGTCAATGTTTAATTTTATTTTGATTTAAAAATATATTTAAGAACACGTTCGTTATCTTTTCAATAAACATACTAGATAATAAGACCACCAGCGTCATACTGAAACAAAGTGTCTTCATATTAAAGGATAACGGTATAATACGCGAAAGCTGCAAATTGAAATGGAATCTAGGATCTCCCATCGAAATACAAAATCAGTTGTTTACACCGACCGTCGTAAGGACAAGGATAACCATCGATAAATTAAACTTATCATAGAAACAAGGCTTACAGTTATGAACGCAAGATGTGTGTTTCGTCTACAAAAATTGTTATCAGTGCCGCTCGAATAAAACTAATTGAATTGCCAAATAAAGTACGAAGTTGAAATGTTTCTCTGAATAAGAATAAAACATGCGTCCAGATACAGCGATATGTCTAATGTGAACAGTTTTTACATTTGAGAACAAAGGTGAAAAATCAGTTGGGCATGCCTGTCTAGTATGATTTGACCCGATTTTTTAAAATCATATCGGGTTTGTCTATGTTCCCGCCGCTATGTTCTACACAGTTATAGATTACCTTAGTTGTATTTGACATAACTTTTATGAATTTTGGATCTTCGTTAATTGTTTGGCCTTTTCAACCTTTTTATTATTCTAGCGTTACTGGTGAGTCTTTTATAGAAGAAACACGCGTCTGACGCACACAATATCAATCCTTGAATCTATGATGATTTTATGTGTGTATAACTTCACGAATAAATAGAAGAACAAAGTTAAATGACATCAACACGTTTTAGTTCTAATCACTTACAAAAATAAGGAGGAATAAGTTTTGTAGATGATTTTTAAAATTATATCAATCAATAAAAAATTACGCAATGTCATGATTGGAAAGCTTTCAAATGATGTTTGCAAACCCAAATAACCGTTACTTGTTCGTTCAAAATCAACAAAAAAAGCGGCACCAACACCTTCGTTTGTATCACAATTGTTATCAACCAGTCCGTTTCTAGGTATGTTACTTCTTGTTTCCCTCGGTTTTAGTAAGTCTCTATGATTTGATTTGTTTAATCATTTGATGACTATTGACAAGCGGCATACTTCTGTTGCCTTTGTGTTTGAACACTACGACGTTTGCGGAATTTGCGAACAAGCTACCTCAAAACAATTTAAAAGCCATTGGAAAAAATAGTATATAGGGTGAAAAAGGGGGAACATAAAGAATTTAACCAAATTTGCTTTATTTCAAAGATTTTTAAGAAATTAAATCAAATATGAAGTTTTAAAAATATTCAATGAAGATTGATAGAATCCTAGGCCTTAGATATGATGACTCAGCATAAATTCACAGTTTACAGTATGCATAGTTCACTTAAAGTCCTGGATACAAAATTAATTCATAATATGTGCATATTTGTAAGTTAAATGGTTAAGAAGTGCTTATATTTACTCTTCGCAGTCATTGAAACTCATAGATCCTTCCTGAATATTATTTATGGAATATGTGTGTCCTTTTGATAACCCAAACTAAAGCCGCAACATCTTAATCTGCTTTTTTGTCACCACGTCATAATAAATACAAGCTAGAAAAACAAAAATATTTCAAGAAAACTTACAAAAGTGTGTTCTATCCTGAATATGTAATAAATATTCCAAATTGCTAGAAACAGCAGAATGATTTAGGAAATTTGAGGTCCCAGGGGCAAAAAACATAAGAAATTGCCTACCCCCTGGGTCATAAAACAAATAATTTAACTTGTAAATGCTATGATTTTATGATTTAAAAGTTCTTGATATAGAGAACAATAACTATGCTTGGAAGTTATGCAAAAATCGGATGTTAGCAGTTATATCTGCAATATTTTAAGTGAATATATATCTCAGACTGGTATCTGCATACATACAACTATTGCAAATATGGCTTTGTTTGAACACTTCTAGTATATATAGTAGCTAAATTGTGTCAGATATATGGTTACAGTTGATACTGTTGTGGCAAGAATTCTATATTGACCATTTGAGGCAAAAAGTGTGTTCTTTAATTGACAAATAGGCATACAGTAAGATGTGGACTGGAGATAGAGGCTGGATTGGATACTTTATATATAAACTTGAATGTTGCAAATGTTGACTGCTAACATTACATTTATAATATTCTGATATGCTTTCAATATGTTATCAAAACAGATTTTAACAGGTTCTAGTCATTTTTTATCAGAAAATATGCAAATAGGGTAAGCTGGCAATAATTAAAGTTTTGTTTTCAAATTTAAAAAAAAAATGAAACAGGGGAGGGGGTATAAAATTTATAGTAAAGAAAAACTTAGAGTATACGCAGTTATTTCTTTAAGACTATAATTCTAATAAATGAGTATAAATGTGAGAAAAACTGATTTTAGAGAGTTTTCTATTTGAATAAATGTCTGTATAGAACGATTTTGTATAGAGAAAAAGAAGTTCTGTCTCTTCTGTTCTGCTGATATGAAGAACAACATTATGTTTGTTTACATTCTGTATGTCTTGTCTTTCATTTTCGCTAATGTGTATTGTCTTTATGCCTTTTTGTGTTTCTTTGATACACATAACGTGGCTCTGTACTTATACACCTGTCATTATGTTATTGTGTTTTGTTGAATTTGGTATTCTTGTCTTTCATTTTTGCTAAATGCTTTGTTGCTTTTTGTGCTTCATTGTTACATATTTGTTTGTTTTATAGTGATTAAAATTAACACAATGTTGACTGCAGTACCCCGATTGTTGACATTTTAACCAATTATGTCTGTTTATGTTGTTCACACATTATTGTCAATATAATGAAATTTGATGCGACTGTGAGAGGTTTAGCTAGTAATAAGACCAGGTTTTATCCGAAACATATAAATGAACCAAAGATTTAAAAAAACCAAAAAAACTCCCAAGACTAACAAAGGCTAGCGTTTCCTAGGTTGTGATAGAAATGCGGCGGGGTTAAGCATGTTTTATGAGTTCTCAACCTTCCCTCTATACCTCTAGCCAATGTAGAATAAATAAACACACAGAAATGTGTACAAAAAAACTCAGCTGATCAAATGCCGAGTCCTATGTTAGAATAGGTAAGAGAAGAAACTAAGCGATTGCCTCATTGTAGGACTCATTTGTACATTGTTTCTGTATAATCATGCAGTGCTTAAAACTAACTGTTCCCCCTATTGATGGTTATCAGAATTACATAAACAATATTTATACAATTTGTACTTGCGATGATAATAGTTCCTATTTAAAACGATATCATAAAAGGGGTTGATATGGACAAGTAGTTTGATACCCTCTGAAATGTTATCTATAAATGTAAACATTAGAAACAGGAAGAACATTACACTAACTGAATATATATAAAAGCTTAATCTTCTAAAAACTGAATCTGTATTGTCTTTCCTTTACCATTTAAAATTTTTGATCAATCATGTTTCAAGCTGATGTTGTATCAGAGAAATTGCCACAGCTTTGAGGTGGACCAAAGAAATGATTCTAAAGTGATTTTGTAGAAAATGTTTTTGTCGAGCTCGCAGCATTTATGCTTCGAATATTTTTTTCGAAAAATTAGAAGTCTTGTTAACAGTTTATTTGAAATAATGACCTTATCAATGACCATTCCTGTCAACGTACATTTTGAAGTGCTGACTATTGAGCTGATGATACCATGGTAACTGTCAAACCGTCATGACATTTTATGAAAAACTTTTTTTATGACCAAATAAACAGACTTTTTGTTTATGAAACTTTTGCAGAAGCTATTTTCCTTAACTTGCTTGTAGGTGTACTTAGATTTTTTAACAGTTAATATTTGCAGACAATTCGGGATTAAATGTGTTTGACATGGTTAATTTGGATTTGCACTAAAATCATTAACATTTTTTATGTTTCGCACACTGGTCACGTGATTATGTCAAAAGGTTAATCATAGTTTGGATCTACAAAATTTTGCTTACATGAAATATCAACGTATATGTCATTTCATTTTAAAGAAAGATTAACAGCTATGGGAGAGGGTCGAAATAGAAGACAAATGCTTCTAAAAGACAAGCTATAACTGTTACCAATTATATTGTATTCTATAGATTTTATATTAACTTTATCACAAGTTAAATCTTTAAAAATTGCAGTAACTGAGCTAGCTTTCGATATATAACGACACTTATTTTTTTAAAGATTTGTTAAACCAACATTTAAAAAAAAAATTGGCGGTACATATTGATTCGTCCTTCGGCCAAGAACATTGATAAATAAAAAGTTGAAACAATAAAACATTCCATAGACTCCTTTACGAAATCAAAAACTTTCTAAAATTGACGAATAGGTAAAATACCGAGTCTTGAAGCTATAATAAAATTGAGAATGGAAATGTGTCATGTGTCAAAGAGACAACAACCCGACCAAATAAAAAAACAACAGCAGAAGGTCAGCAACAGGTCTTCAATGTAGCGAGAAATTCCCGCACCCGGAGGCGTCCTTCAGCTGAATGTTTTATTGCTAACTCACTTGTATGACAGTCGCATTAAATTCCATTATATTAACGACGATATGTGAACAAAGCAAACAGATATAATAGGTAAAAATGTCAAAAATAGGGGTACAGCAGTCAACATTGTGTATAAATCTTAGTCATTATATATAAAAAACAAACAAATATGTAACAAAGAATCACAAAAAGGGATAAAGACAAAGCACATTAATGACATGAAAGACACGCTGTTTCTTATAAGTATACAAAAAAAGGCAGCAGGAGCTCATATTTGTTCACATATGAATGCTTCACATATGGTCAAAACTATGTAATATCCTGCCGAATATTCTGTCGTGTTCACATCGCAATATTCGAACAAAAAGAAAAAAGCAAGTTTCATACTACATCATATGAGAGAGCCATAAGATTTCTCAGGAATTTTCCGATCATTTGATCAAAGATTATTCATACGCTTAGAATGCGATAAGAGAACACTTGTACGATCTTAAAACGATTAGAGCATTAGGAGAAGTATAAGTATACTCTAACGAGTTGCCGGAACAACTTGAATTTTAAAGGTTGACAATCATTTAAAGATGAACTACTAGTAATTGATACACTCGTAGTGGAGTTAATCTGAAGATGACCTTACACACTTAGATGTTTCTATGATACGAACCTTTCGATTTTTTTTATCAGGTTTTAATATTTGAATAAAAAAAGCTTCATGTATTTCAAAAGGTTATCTTATATAGATTTACTGGTATACAGAAATAAATATGACAATGATGCATACTGAAATAATTGATTGTTTTTAAGAACTTGCTTTTCTAAATTCATTTAGTTTGTCAATTCCATGTTAATTAGCGCAATAAATGAACGTTAACATAAAATAACATAGTCAATGTTTCTTCACGTCAAAGCTGTTTTGTAACTGATCTAATGTTTGATATTTTACAAACATATTTGAACAACACCACACACTTGTGTTACAGTCATTCAAAGTCCTTTCGGTATCTTTCATCAAATAACATATACAAACTGTATCCCGATTTTTTATTCCAAGGTTAAAATTGTATGTGACGTCCCTTTTTCTTGCGTTAATGCATTCGTGTGACGCATAGTTCAAAATTGTTGTATGCTGTATTTGTGTACTGTCTTAAAATTATTTAAAGTGTTCGTTGTTATTTCGTGGTTTGCATGTTGACTTGTACTATTATATAACTTATTTGTGAAATTTTTCTGTTTTTTGTTCTTGCATTAATTTGTGTTGTATTTCTGTCACGTAACGTTGTCATTTTAGCGGTATTTTTTTCAGCGTTGCAATATAAGCGGGGTGGGGATGAGGGCTAGCAAAAAAAACCAGGTTCGACCAACCATTTTTGTATGAATGTCACGTACATGTACCAAGTAAGGAATATCAGTTGTTTGTAGTTTTTCAGTGTTTCTGTTGTTTTGGTTTTTTTCTTCCTCTTATTCTTGATGTGTGTCCCTCATTTTTGTTTGTGATCCGAATTTGTTTCAGTTGAAACGATTTATGAATATTAAACAGCGGTATACTAGCTATTGCATTTATCCATGATGTGATGAGTATCAATATACTGAAAGTAAATGCAATAAAGGACGACTACACGAGGTCAATATCAAAGTAACAACAATCAAAATGCACTAACCAAAACAAACTATTACTAAGATCTTTATTTTCAATAAAAATAAGGTAAACATATTCATCACAGGACATTGTACTGTGCTTTGGCAATATATACATATTTACATCAATTTTGTATTATATAACATATATACATATATACATCAGTTTTGTATAAAATATATATACATATATACATCAATTTTGTATAATATAACATATATACATTAATTTTGTATAATATAACATATATACATATTTACATCAATTTTGTTTAACATAACATATATACATAGTTACATCAATTTTGTATAATACAACATATATACATTTGTGAATAAATAAAATAAAAATTGCATTTTTGTTTACGGAATATATACAGTGTCAACTAGTTTTTCTTGTAATACTGTCAGTAAATAATGCATAGATACTATACAAAGCAGTAAGTCTTGGTAATATGTAAATGATTTTAATGAAGCAAAAACGTTTCAATTAATTTGATACAATTAATTCTAAGAATGCTCAGATGATGACATTCTTAAAATTTATCATTCTCGATCAAAACTGTCCTTCTGGCGACTTGTTTGTATAACTTATTCCTCAGCAGTTTTAAGGGGTATAAGGTTTGTGCATTTTCCCTTGTAGACCTTTTTGTTATAAGAAATTAATGAGATTAGTTTCCTTTCATTTCACACATTTTTACAAGATAACTTGCCATGATCTTGTTTATATCTATGGTGATAACTTATGTTTTGACTTTTGAGGAAGAGGAAGTGGATTTATTTTATCTTCTATGACTTTGTTTATTCTCATGGATTTCCTTGTATCCTAAAATATAATTTGAATATTTACAATATAAAGAAAATAATATAGTCAAATTAAGATCAATGTAAATGATAGGTATACGCGGAAAATAAAAACAGGTCATATTCTTGCGTATAATAACCTTTTGAAAGCTATTATACGTGTGTCCTATATGTTCTCCCATTTATTTGTATTGAAGTTCTGTCAATTAATGTTGTCATTGTAATGTTATATGTAACATTGCCATAAAGGAGGAGGTTTGGCATGCAACAAAACCAGGTTCAACCCACCAATTTTTTTCTTGAAATGTCCTGTATCAAGTCAGGAAAATGGCCATTGTTATATTATAGTTCGTTTCTATCTGTGTTACATTTTAGTGTTGTGTTTCTGTTGTGTTGTAGTTCTCCTCTTACATTTGATGTGTTTCCCTCAGATTTAGTTTGTAAGCCAGTTTTGTTTTTTTCTCAATCGATTTATGAATTTCGAACAGCGGTATACTACTGTTGCCTATATTTTTCGTTATTTCATATGTTCATTATAAATCATTTTTGCTTGTGTTTAATTGTTTGTAACTTTAACCTACTCGAGACGATTTAGTGTATTGAATATACACATCTCTATTATTACAAACTCTATGCTGCCCTTGTCGATGTCTTTTAGTTATTTTGTCGTTGGGTAGAAGTCTAACTGACGTATACCCATATCTCCTATATCCGTAATATTCAATTTCCCCCAAAAAGTTACATTAAGAGCAACCTAATTCGACAGCTATAGTCCATTGTCGGTAATGTTTACCAAACTAATATAGGTAAAGTATTGGTACCGTTAATTTTATTGCACTAATAAGATATTGAACTTGACATGGAACTTTTAAAGTACATACTATTTGATTTCATACTTACTTTATTAAGAAAATGTGTCTTTTTCTTTCTGCGGTTAGCATCTTGGAATAGATCCACAGACTATAAAACAAAAACAAATCTCTTAAAGCTCTATAGGGCTCTAAAGTCTATTTGACATTTTGGTAGACCTGCTACAGTTCTCTTTCTTTTATTTCTTTCTTACTAATTTATATGTTTACTGATAAGTGCCAGTCTACTGATTGCCCTTGGAGAAACCCTGCAGATGTCAGTATAATGGTATTCTCGTAATAGCAGTAAAATTGTTGAAGGGGCAAAATTGAAAAAAAACATAATTAGGAAGGGACATGTAGCAAGTCTAACTTGTTAGTAGAGAAGATACTGAAAGCTAGTTCTAAGTAATAAATAAACCATTTTTTCTCAAATTATATTTTCTATCTGGATACTTATCAAAGGTACCAGGATTATAATTTAGTATGCCAGACGCGCGTTTCGTCTACATCATCAGTGACGCTCAAATCAAAAATATTTATAAACCCAAACAAGTACAAAGTTGAAGAGCATTGAGTATCCAAAATTCCAAAAAGTTGTGCCAAATACGGCTAAGATAAACTATGCTTGTGATAAAAAAAATCCTTAGTTTTTCAAAAAGTTCAGTTTTGTATACAGGAAATTTATAAAATGACCACATTATTGATATTTATGTCAACACTTGGAAACATCCAATAATCCAAGTTTTATATGAAACCGTATAAAACCTGCAATTTGGTATTTCGAAAATAACTAAAATTCAACTTAGAGATGCCAGAGTTCTCTTTACAATAAACTCCAATATGAATTAACTAGCATTGTCAGTTTTACTACGGAGAGTCGGTGGTTCTCTCACTGCGACTTCCTCCATCAATTGAATCTGTGCACCACGAAATACCATCATAATGTTGTAAGTGTCTTCAAACACCCAGCAATCAATCAATCAGTAATAGTATTTTAATATGTTGGTCAGTCGGTGATATAATCCGATGAGTTTTTTCTGACATACAGATAAGGAATGGCTGTGACCAAGTATATACATATATGGAACTAAATTGAAAGGTAGCCTAGAGGTTTTGACACCCCCCCCCCCAAAAAAAAAAACAACCCCAACCTATCTTCTACACTTCTTAATGTATATCGTATTATTTTCACAAAAACAAATCATTATATACTGAGGATACTATATTCTCATGATTTAATATTTACCTTAGATTTGTCTTCTCTGGAATGCATTACATTAATTTCACCACTTGACGTACCTATAAAAAGTTAAAATAACAATTATGCTTACACTTTTTGAAGCTATTTTAAAAGTCTTTAGGCTATGCATACATATCAAATTAAACTTATATATATGTAAAACTGACATTTTAGAGGACGAAGAAATCAGTTTAATTCAATAAAAAAATATCAACTTTGAAAAATTGCTAAGAATGAAAAGAAAATTCATTTAGAAAAAAGCCTGTTTTAAACTATAATCTTGTCTGAACAGAATTCCATAAAGTATTAACATTTAGGGATAATTTAGCTAGATTTTTTTCTTTTTACAACAATAGCGTTTTCAGTTTATTTTCAACTTCTGAGTTTGAATGTTCATCTAGAATATTTCGCCTCTCTTTTAGAGCTGCGTATTTTGGTAATACTTGTTAATGTAAGTACTTACTCGAACCACTATCTCTATTTACTTGAACGGCAGGAATACTGCCTCTTCTTCCTCCCTATAATCACAACATTGAAATATGTTAACTACTTGTCATACACAGCTTCAATAAGTAAACAGTCATACACAGCTTCATTAAGTAAACAATTATGTTTCTTGTTTCCTGTTTCTATATAGATTATACCATTTGTTTTCCCGTTTGAATTGTTTAACACTAGTCATATTTGGGGCCCTTTATAGCTTGCTGTTTGGTGTGAAGTCAATGCTCTGTGTTGACCTATAATGGTGTACTTTCACAAATTGCGACTTGGATGGATAGTTGTCTCATTGACACTCGTACTACATATACATCGTCTTATATCTTATTAGAAACATGTATTTATATGTATATGTTTAAACGACAAAGTGGTAGCACCACACGAATGAAAATCGTGGTGTACCTTTTGAAAGATCTTTCATTTCGAATCGGCTGATATTATAGGGTGTATCAGCCAAAGCCATTTTAAAATACAATTAATTCCTGTGAATTACCTAACACTAATAAACGACAGAACGTGAAAATAATATTAATCATAAATTATAGAATAATATGTTTGTACTGTGAAGTCTTATAAGGATAACAATATAAAATATATAGACTTACAGCTCTCGTCTGCTGGAAAGCTTTCAAATCCATTTCAGTAGGCAATGACATCTTTCTGTCTCTTTGTGGTGGCTTAGGATCCTTTTTGTGTTTTTTCCCAAATAACTTGAACTTTTTGAAAAATCCACTGTGTCTTTCCCCGTGCGGATGTGTTGGAAGCTAGAACATGAAAGATAAGGTTAAACTATATTATGTACGTTCTTCGTCTTGGAAAAAAACCTTTTTAGAAGTATTATAATGAAGTTGTTAGATTAATATACGTATGCTTTTATCTCATGGTAGACAGGTGATTAAAAATACATATGTTTCAAGAGTTAAACTTTCTCGTTGTTATAATCATGCATTCAAATGGCTCATGTTTACTCAAAATCGAGAGTATAGTTTTGTTAAAATGGTTCTGTTAGAAATAATAATGCAATCGTTGTCGGGGTATGCATATCCCTACTAGTAATTCAAAGGTTGGCGTTGTCAGTTTGTTTTAGATTTATGAGTTTGACTGTCCCTTTGGTATCTTTCTTCCCTCTTTTTGAAAAGTAATGAATATGAGTCAGACAGATCCGGAAAAAGGCTAAAATGTTACCACTGTCAACCTGATTTCCAAAAATGACCTCATTATGTAGAGTTAAATGAAAACAAAATATTAAGCTCACTCAACGTATTGAGGGGGAAAATCAAAGTAAGTAAGAAGCTAGAACATGTAGAAGTTAACTGGGATATCTGACGGGTGTTCACATGTTACAACTCATCACGTTCAAGCTGTTGATGAGAAATGATTTTATTCTATTTTAGAAGTACATGTCGAGAAAGGTGTGTTATAATACTGACATGTATAGCGGGTTATTTTCTCGGGGTGTACATAATTGTTTATTTTCGCGGATAGAATAAATTAAAATCGCCAAAATAAATTCCGCCAATTTAAAAGTGCATATGCAAAGGTATTGATAAAAGTTTTGAATCCACCAAAATAATAGTCGCCAAAACATTTCGTATACCTTATTTAAGGAAAATCGCGATTTTTTTACCCGCAAAAATAACCCGCTATACGGTAGATGTTGGAGGAACGCCGCTACTGGACTGGGACTTTCTATAGAGTTTCACTGATTCTCCTTATCTAGGTAATGAGGCTACCCGAAGACATTATACTTAATATTTTATTTTATATAAATGTAGTAAAAAATAATACCTGAACATCCTCGTGTATAACAGGCTGAGGAGATAAATAGGTGAGATTTGAACTGGAGCTACCAGTCGATTGCAAGTCAAACTCTATCGGATAATCTGGAAAATACGTTTAAGTTCTGATATATATCATGCAAAGTGTAATTCCTGATATTTTATTGAAGCCTATAAACTGATAATGGCGGTCAATATATGTATAAAGATAGAAACATTGAGTCCATATATTTGAAAAAAGAAACAAAGCTTCAGGAACTTGGAATACCATTTGAATCATGTAACCATAATGATTAATATATCAAAAAATTATAAACCTTAAGTAATATTGAATATTATTTGAATCGAGAAAAAAAATTGATAACCCAAATGTTTTTTAAGTAAGAAAATTAGAACAATTACATCTTTTTAACATTTCAATATGAATCGACTTAAAATAAAACTGACATCATTTATGATTCTAAGTGGCAGCGTTAAATCATCGTGTCTTACCATATTCCTCGTCTTCCTCTTCGTCGTCTGCATAGCTTTGAGACTGGCTATCTGATAATGATCTTCCTGTTGGCGCATGTTGCACCTGTATAGCTGTTGACAGAAATAAGAAAAAACATAAAAAGAGATAGTCATGCCGTGAATAATGTACATGCATAACTATAAAAAAAAAATGGGGATTTTACAACTAATAATTTCACTCTGTCATTTATATGTAGCTTTCAAAATCATCATTATATAATATTTACCAACTAGCCCACGGACTTGCGACGATATCTTATCAAATGAACTATAACGCTTTAAGATTCAAAGTAATTTTCGTGTAAAAGCATGTGTTATCTGACTGAATATGGTTTAAATATTTTTTTGTCTCCATATATTATGTACTTTTTTATTACTCATTTTGAATTTGAAAAAAGATTAGTCAGTGTACTTACTTCAGTGCGCTCAAAACAGCATATGAGTGGACATTGCCATAAAAAGTTTCAATAAGACAATATATGTATAACTTAAATGAATCTTCTGCTAACCTGGAAGGTTCGGGGCTGACTGTGTTGTGCCAAACGCGTTCATGTCCATGTATTCACTCTGTGTATCTGAATCACCACTAGATTTCGGCGGTGGACGATGAGGCTTAGGTGCAGGTGGTGGTCCTGAACAACGAGAAGGACTTGCGTCTCTAGTATTCATATACGTTGGTTGTGGGTGAGGCGATGGTGGCGGCGTTTCTTCCTTCTCGCCTGAGACTAAAGACAGTTAGAAAAAAATATTTTTATTTTATATATGATGAATTTTTTAGTCTTATTTATAACTTTAAAAAGTTTACTTCATCTAATTCAGTTATCTGACTGGTTAACAAAACGTTCGTAGACCTCAAATTCTAGTAACCAGAAGAAATAATTATAATACGGTAATAAGAAACAAACCATATGATATGTACAATGTAACTAATGAAAAGAATTCCTGTTTAACTTGTATAGTTGTGCCTTAGATTTAAAATTCCTGCTATCAATAACTCTTAAAGAATTTATGAAAAAAAAATGATTCAGTTAAAGTTCTAATAATGAAGTACTAGTATGGTATTCATTATCACTGTACTAGTGTATTTGTTTAAGGGCCAGCTGAAGGACGCCTCCGGGTGCGGGAATTTCTTGCTGCATTGACCTTCTGCTGTTGTCTGTTCTATAGTCGGGTTGTTGTCTCTTTGACACATTCCCCATTTCCATTCTCAATTTTACTAGTTATTTTTTCTAATGCACTAGTTGTTTACCTGGTTTGGCCATCTCTGACATATCTGTGTAAGATTCAGATGAACTTAAACGGTCGTCTTTTATCGGAACATCATCTTCTACAACTCCACTGTCTTTGTTACCTGGAACATTTCCTGTCAAATTTAATTCAGGTGCTATTAGCATTATGTTATCGAAGCAGGTAATAAAGCTATATAGTCACGTTTCCCGTTAGTTTTCATTAAGGAGGCAAGCAAAGAAAATTGCGATGAAAGATAGAAGTTACTGTTTATATATACCAAGTATTTCAAGATTTGTAAATATGAGATTTTTTGGTGAAAAAGTGAAAATGAGCGACACCATAGATGGTTGTAAGATTTTAAATATAACTTTGACATCTGAAATTACAAACAAGACAACTTGAAACCTCGCCACATTCTGTCAGTGCCTGTCCCATGTCAGGAGCCCGTGATTCAGAAGTTGTCGTTTGTGGCTGTTTGTCATAATTGTGTCTCGTTCCTTATTTTGTACAGAGATTAGGCCTTTAGTTTTTTTCGCTTGAATTATATTTGAAGCCATTCACCAGAAATCAAAGGAGTGTATAACTGCAAAAGCGCAATGAACTAACTTTTTACTGATATCAAACTGTATTAAAATTAATAGATTTGTGCAAAAGCTGGTATTAATAAATAGGTAGTATCGGACGTTTTTTGACTGCTTAATTAAGATTGAGAGAAGCATTGTATTACATGAGGTAAATATAACTTATTTGCTTCCAAAATTGTAACAAAATAGGAACGAAAAGAAAAGCTTAAGATTGAAATATAAAATATTAAAATTGACCAATCGATGAGAGACATAGATACTGTTCATAGAATTTGAAAACTAATTGTTGGGTGTAAGAACAAAAGTAGTATATCTTTTTTCTCTTACCCATTCAAATATTACAAGAGACATTAATACTTCCATAAATTAAAGAAACATTTTGAAAGAAATTCTCTTCCGGTATAGTTGCATAAAAAATGTCTCTTGTACGCAATTTATTAGAAGAGAAATTTCAAAAATTAAACACAAGCCTCTGATTATTCTCACACTCTTAAATTGTAACTCACAATTAAGAAGCGAATATTTATTTTGATTAAACTCACCACTTTTTATTGGTCTTTCCAAAAAGATTTCTAGTTTGTTGACCAGTTCATTGAAACTTTTTCGTTTTGCTATATCTAGTGGAGCTTCAGCGTTTTTGTTCATTTTCAAACAAGCATCCTCACTCCATGGTAACTTTAGTAACTCTTCACAAAATCGAGGTAGATTAAATTCTGCAGCAAAGTGGATTAATGTTGGCCATTTCTCGTTGCTATGACCTGAAAATGTATTTCACAATAAAGCATAACAATCAATGTTTAATAAATAAATTTTGTGTATTTACTGTCTTCTGATTGGTTAAAATTATTAGTTTTATTCTCAATGTTGTCAATTTTGATGCCGACACGCCAACTATGACGTTGTGTATTCATACGCCAACATGTGTGTACGTTGTTATTGTAAAGATAAATAATATAAAAAGTTCGTTGAGCCTTATTTTTGATAGAAATTTATTTATAATGAATGGCAATAATTTATTTTGATTCTATTGAACCATAAAACTAATTTTTGACCCTTCACATTTAACATAATCCGCTTCGCGGATTATTCAATGTGAAGAGTCAAAAATTAGTTTTATGGTTCAATAAATTCAAAATAAATAATAGCCATTCATTAAATAAAAGCCTGAAATATAAATCAGGAAAAAATATTCATAGTCAGATTGCAAACTTGAAGTCACAACAAAAGTATAGATAATCGTTTATAATGTTTATAAAGAATTTTTGAAAATTTAATGCAGGTTAAACGGTGTAGATTTCATACAAAACTGAAATTAATACTTTAAAATCTATACTACTTATGTAATCATCGTCAAAAAGATTTAAGATAAGACTTAGTCTAAAAAAACATATATTTTGCTATCGATAAGAATAAATGAGGTTGCTTACAAGGCACGTTGTAAATATGAATAACAATGTCATACAAATATATAAAACATAACTTGAAATACGATGGAGCAAAAAATTAAAATTCCTTGTAAATCTATCTGTGAAGGGTATACTGATGCCTGTTTTACACTACTTGTAGCATTGTACATCACTGAAAAAATGTTGAAAATCAACTCCGTTTCATTGACAAAAAATCTGAATTATTTTCTTTCCGAAATTGTTGTCGCATTTTATTTAAGAACATAAAAATTATAATTATTTCTGTTGTGTTTTATATTTTAACAACTAATTCGAGAAACAAAATAGAACCGAAAAATCAGTTCGAAATTCGGTAAATCGGTCAATGTCAGAGGCATCAAAACCAATCATGAAGCAAACAAAAAGAACACCTTCATAACGAGCTGTGTTTGAAATAGAATAGTTTTGACTATATATATATACTGAAGTTCAACTGTATTGGAAAAATTCTCTCCATCCATAAAAAAAAATTCAAAATGACTACTGAAAATATAATATAATGAGCAATGTTATCAAATATTTTAGAGAGTAATCAATATTTCCCGTTTATATATTTTTTTAATTTCGAATACACGTTTTGGCGAAATGACACATTAATCAACGAAATTCTTCCCTTTTCCTTACGCCTACAAATCTATTAAGAAATGCATCAAAAGAAATACTTCCCGGGTAAAATTTAATTACTTTGTTGTTGAATTTTCTACCACCTACCTGAACTTCGACGACCAATATTATCAAAAAATCCTCCATCAAATTTTCGAAGAGGTTCAAGACTCTGGCATTTTCTCGCCAAGTTCATATCCAATGCTTCTCTAGTTCTTTCCTCTATATTAAGTGCTTGGCACATGAGACAGACTGGGTCCTTTTCTTCGCCAAGGATATCTTGTAAAATGTCTAATTTTGAGCGCGTAGTCTTATTCTGTGAGTCAGGTTTTACACATTGAGATTCAGGAATTACAACTTGACCTGATCCAATCGTCAGTTGACCATCTTTTGCTATAAATTTGGGATTGGTCTTAGCTAATTCAGCTGTAAATACATAAGAAAAATGAAAATGTATGACAAAATAAACTGGCACAAACCTGATTAAATGATGAAATAGACTTAACCTTACGATGCCCAATATATAGATGTTAATATCCTTGTGAGCAGGATTTATAACCTCCAGAGCACCAGAGATTACCACGAATTTTTAGTTGGGTTTGTGTTGCTGATTTTTTTAGTTTTCTATGTGATGCATTGTGTTTTGTTGTTTTTTCTTCCTTTTTTAGCCATGGCCTTGCCAGATTATTTTCGACCTATGAGTTTGAATGTCCATCTGATATTTTTCGCCTCTCTTTTAATTTTTGAACCCATGACCCCAGTGTCTAAATCTCCATATTTGGCTTTGATATTTCTGTCCTGATCACGTTTACCATTTTCAACTAATTTTTCCTTTTTAGCATTAAGCTGTCATAGTTTTAGGACGATTCCACAGCGAACCCAGAGAAAAACTATGTAAAAAATATTAATATTTCGGTGAAGAAAAAAAAACGATCAATCGTATGTATATCTTTGTGTTTATATAACTTAACACAAATATTTAATCAGATAATAATCAAAATTTTCGAACAATAACGAACATATCTTGTTTAAGAAGACTGACTGACAAAACAGTAAACAATGAATACGTACCATCAACTGAGAATCTATATATAGCTTTATTTTCGTGAATAGCTTTTATTTGTCCCTGTCTATCTAACAATTCTATCTGTATTTCATCACTACCTTTTCTATCACAAAGAATAAAAACTTCCCTATTCTGTAAATAGATAAGAATAAAACATTTTACTCATTTTAATCATATACCGTAAAACAATTAAATTCTATTGGTTTTTTTTCTTCGTTATATATTAATTGTAACACATAACGTCAACCATTAAAACTATAGCAAAAACTAAATAAATAAATATAGGAAAATAATTGCGAGTATTTTACCCAGATTTTTTTCAAGTATCACCGATGTTCAAATCTCATAAATTGATAAATGAAAACGAACCAAGTTGATTGGACAAAAGCATGAAATCCTAATGGACCTAAACAGGACAAGCATATCCAGTTTATGTAATACCAGTATTCTAATGATACTTACGTTATTATCAAATGATACTGCGACTTTGTGGATAGTATTTATTGGTGCTCCTGTGTGTGGTTTTAGAGGCGGCAGTTTGTCATATACACCTTGTTCTGTCTCTTCGTCACTCGCTTCGTGCACGTGCTCGTATAACTTAATAATGCCAATCAATAAAGCACGTACACAATCCTCAGTCGCCTGAGTTTCAAAAAATGTAATTTTCAACATTGCAGGGTATTTTTGAGACAGAAATGTCTGAATGTCTGATGCGGTAGTTCCCAGAAGTACCATTATTGCTCTTTGTGGATTAATTCGATGTAAAGCATCAAAATTCTGGAGACTAAAAAAGTCAGGACTAACTAAAAGAACGTTTGTTTCATAGAAATGAGAATGACTTGTAGATGTCAGATCCAAAAGCATGCTTTTGATATTATATCCATCTTCATTAAGTTTCTGTTGTAAAAATTCTGCCCAATGATAACCATCAGATGGAATGAAATGTATCCCTAAAACACCATGTCCGGTCGCCATATTGTTGCAATCTTTATGAGAGAAAAAAAGAAGTTTATTATTTATAAAATTTATCTGTAAGTTTTACTAAAAGTTTTACTGAACTATAACTGAATTCTTACTGATTTTTTTTGATTTTTTGATTTATTTAACCTTTACCCTAGTGGCGTTTTTAAGCGAACTAAACTGTAATTATACCTCTTTTGTATTTATTGTTGATTTTTATTAGTAAGTTCTATATTATTATTTTGAAGCAGTCATGAATAGATATTTTATAATTGTGTGTACATTTTTAATGAGTTTTAAATCATGTAATGCATGAATATGCCTTTTTATAAAAAAAAAACCATTTTCCTTCAGTATAACTGTTATAGCTTTTATTTGTATATACAGTGTCTCGTAAGTCTTTATAGGCTGGGTATTGATCCTTTTTTTTATGATGTTAACGATTTTTATGTATTTCAATGTAGATCAATATGTGACACTTTAATAAACTATTATTTATCTTATCTTATCTTTATATTTGTTTCAACCAGGAAGTCCGATGAATTTCTTTTTTTATTCGTATCATGTAGATGTATAGGTATATACTTGTCTGAAGCAATATATACTTATTCAAATATGTTTTTAAAATTCTCAACCAGTTTTCTATTTAAATTGTTTGCTCGAGTTTAAATTGATTTGTGATAAAAGATCAAAACAGTTATATTTATATATACCGTAGTATTAAGTCTATTGCATAATTCTCGGTATTTTTTATCCATTCGACAGATGCGACATTTTGTTTAGACCATTAAATACATGCATAAGTACTTAATGACTAAAATTTTGAGTTTTCGTCGATCTTTAAATATGATTTATATGATATTATACGCACATGTTCGGGGAAATGTCAAATCTGAATATGTAGACTATAGCCTTAAAACTTATTAACATTTAAGTAAGTTTTGGGGTTAAAATATATTCAGCAGACAGTATAAATACAGTTTTGTTCTAGGCATTCATGAAATATTTGCCACTCAACGTATATCAACAATATATTCATTTTAATGCGGAGCTGACTTTTTTACATTTTGTTTTCTTTTGATTTTAGCAAAATTTAGATCAGTAACGGTAAAGTATGTCTGTTAATGTTTAATTATTCCTTAGCATTTCACCAGATTGCTCAATCAATTGTATATCATTACTTTCAAATAGGAGACTTTTTCATGTGACCTTATTTTTCCACCTATCGTTCTAGTGACTGATATCTATATGTTTTTAAAGGGTTATGAATAAAGAACACACAGACAAAATACAAGGCTAAATTGTAGGACGATGAAAAGGAGGCACCTATAAATATAAGCTTCAAACAAATATGTTAAATATAAGATAACATCGTAATTTTGTAAAGCTATGATTAAAGGTCAAAATTCGAAATTTTAAAACATTTTGAACAAACATTGAAAAAATGTTCATTCAATTTTAGATTTACCTAAGAGATTGAAGAAAAAAGATGTCAAATGATGTATTTTTGTAGGTGTGCACACAATTAACATTGACTAAAGTACCAGCAAAATATATTGTATAAATTTGTTTTTTTAAACTTTTACAATTTCGTAATAGAATATTATAGATATATACATATATTAAGTATGTATAAAAACCGAAAATTAGTATGACTGTATGTTAAGCACAATGGTTTATACTTTACGATTTATTGAAATAAAGAGAAACCACAAATATATCATACCCACGCCTCTCTACATCAAACCTAGAGATTCATCTTTTACGTTTGTATCATTGATCTACTAAAAACATGACGACTATGACACATACACACATGTATATATTTTAGATTTTAATTTCAAAGTTTAATTGTCTCTTAAGTACATCCTGACTCCTGAAATGCGGTCTACCAAATATGGGTTTTCAATTTTATAATTGTCATTTTAAACTTCTTCTTTTTTTGTATCTGCAACCGATCAAAATTTTGGGTTTCCCCTCATTTTCCAGACTTTGTACAACAGGATGAAGTAAATGCACAACTGATATGCATTAAAAAGCAACATATATTTTTATAGTTACTAGCTTTTAATTATTTTTTGTTACACTAATGTTGCTCGGTACGTTTAACCTGCAATGTGCTTATTTGCTCAATTTTCCTTTGAATTTGAAATTTCGTTATTTTACTTTTTTGTCAATAATCTGTGTATATATTTCAGCCTTTAACTCATCAATAACAATTAGGTATATGTTTCTATATATAAAATACTCCAGTACAATACTATGAAAAGGTAAAAAAAAAGTGGTGGATTTGTTTGAATAAAACATTACGGAAGGATAATAACTATAATTATAGTATATGTTTACCGCTCCTTACACAATGTAACGATTGTGGTATGTCAATTTAAAAAACTCAGTATCATATATCATTTATATGTTTTATGTACCAAAAAATACCACAAATTTTTATATAAGTCGTTTTTCACAATTCGGCAATGATATCATTTTGATTGGCTTAACGGGCCAGTGACAAATATTTCATGCAATATAAGTAATAGATTTCGTTAAACAATTCATACCTGAAGACCGTGCGTTTACCTATAATGGTTATTTTGAACCAATGATGATTTGGATGGAGGGATTGTCTCATTGGCACTCATATCACAATTTCTTATATCTACATTCACATATTTAATAGGTCCGAAGATATTTCTTTCCTTATGCATGTTATTGTTCAACGAATGCTACTGATTAAAGAAGTTCAATGCACTGTTTAACTTCCTTTCAATTAATCAAATTCGTAATATAGTTCATACGGAAAGCGAAATCACTATCAATCTATATACAGAGAAAAATATCAGAATTTCTCGTTATTTCAAGATTATAAAGGAGTGCAATTTGTTGAAAGTATTATGCGAGAACATGAATTTAAATTTCTTTATGAATTTAAAATACCTAATTTTCTGCTTAATTCATTCAATACATATATTTGTATTTAAAACAAGGTGCCGACCACTTTTATGTCAAGTTAAACTTACCTTATCTAAAACAACACTACCATTCTAAAAGATTTCCTCAAAATGTCACTGTTACTGTTGATATACCAAAGCAGGCTTTGCGTCTGGGTTTTTATCTTCAACTTCCTCCTACTATTTTTAGAACAGGGAATTAAGAGTTATCATTGTCAAAATTCGGGAATTTCCCCCAAGTGAAAATTCTCTACCTGTACTAAAATCTTTAAAAACTGATAAACAACATATAAGTATTTAAAAAATGAAATAGGTCAGATGACGGTTAACTAACTTCCTTTTACCTACATCATATACAAAATGTATATCTTACAAAAGATTTAAAATACCCCCATGCATATCCTTTGATATCTGAGATCTACATGTAATAGAAAACCAAAAACCTTACAAGAATGTATGTGTATTCATATGTGTTCATCTTTTCTTTCAGATTTATTTTTGATCTCGTGGTATCGTGCTCGCCCCCTGTGTGGGAGAGGTCGTGGTTTTAATACACGACCGATTTGAACACTTTTTGCTGCTTAAAAATAGTATACATTATGACAGATTGAAATTAGAATTATGTGTTCCCTTGTGGTGACATGTCTCCCCTGTGTACTGTCAATCTGTGAACTAGGAGGCACAACTGTCAGTCTAGTATACAAAGCATGATAGGTTACATTCATATAACATAAACATGTTATAGTCCTACTTAGATGTGATATTCGCCACTGAACGTTGAAATGATCCATTTTCATCTATTTTCGTGAACTTGGGATGAATTTGTGATCGGGAATAACTAAATTAAAAAAAAAAATGAAATAACATACAGAGAAAAAAATTGAATGAATGCTGTCGAATCATCTAGATTTTGATTTTTTTATGTTAAAACATTATCTCCAAAAAATAAGTCGTAAATATCATATATGACTTGTATGAAGATTAATTATGCAAAGGTAAAAATTACCTTGCAGAAGGCTTGAGCATAGTGAAGCAAACCTTAGATTTATTTAACAGAGATACTGTTTAACTTGACATCATTGTTCCTAGCAGAAACACATATTTGACGCAACTACAGTACTTATAATTTATTTTATTTTTCGTTGTTCCTCATTGCTTTTCCAAATCCAGTGGTGTGTATTACACTAATTAGAATCAGAACTGGGTTTTCGGTGAGAAGGAAGTATCAAGTATAAATATATATTATGAAAACTCTGATGTGACGATCTAAATCGTAGTTTGTGAGGATTACCCAACAGGTGTGGATCAAAGATTTTCAACAAAGGGGGGTGGCTATCAGGCCAACGTTTGGTGTGATACTTGTTAACAGTCTAAGCAATCATCATAGTTGAAGCATGATAAGGGAAGTCTGTGCCCCAACTGTCAACCCCAAATACCACCAGCAAACTCGTATCTGCACTGTATTTTGATATTATAAACTGCATGCGCATAAAGTATATTACAAAATATAAGAAAACGTATATTTTTATCAGAAAATGCTAGTTCATACAACAACAAAAAATGAATGTTAATCGTATCATGCCGAATGACATTCGTCGATTCAACTGCATGTCCCCCCCTAATTTTTTTAAAGTAAATATCCTTAACTTTTGTGTCCTTACGGGGTGGTAGGCGACGACAGCAGTGTTACCGTTGACCGCCCGTCTTTCCATCTTTCATTCCTTCCGTTTTAGAGTAATAACCTTTTTTAACTTTCAAAATTGAAAAGCTTGAGCGGGACATCCTACTTTCTATTTAAAGTATTTTCATTTATGTAATCCATAAGATAATTGATGAATAGAACTTTACATATTTTGTCGCTCTTTATATAATTGATAAGTGAACGACGAAGGCTCTTCTCTTATACATTTTATATGCCTCTTGTTAAAGAAATCAAAAATTATCCACTTTAATTCCAATCTAATTAAAATTAAATCCTTTAATTGCTCCTGTTCTCATAACTCTTTTTAGAGTGGCTCTTGTTTTATATTGTAATATTTAAATTGTAATATTATGTAAATGTTTTAGAAGAGGTGAGACGCAAATAAAATGTTGTCTTGTCTGATATGTCGCGCATCAAGGCCTTGATGCTTTAATTGCTCCTGTTCTGATATGTCGCGCATCAAGGCCTTGATGCGCCAAATATCAGAACAGGAGCAATTAAAGGATCAAGGCCTTGATGCGCCACATATCAGAACAGGAGCAATTAAAGGATTTAATTTTAATTAGATTGTTTTAATTCGTACAACTGAAATGAGTTACAAAAGGGAATTGTGAAAAACGTGCAATTTGCACTTAAAAGCTCAAAAGTCTTACTATAGGTAACTGTATATGATTGCACACACTGTTGAATAAAGGTACAGAAGTATCACACTAAGGTATTTTAATAACAAATTTTGCGCAGTAACTTTTAAAGCAACGTGTATTGTTTCTATTTTAGTAGTTCTCTCAAGTTCCAGAATATATATGTGAAAGACGTTAGTTTACACCCATTCTATTATCTAAATACACAATAGAATTGGATGTAAGATATAACACCTGAAAATAATCCTCTTTAAATATTAACAATATACAAAAAGTCAATGTATATTGACTGGAGTGCCAAAAGAGAACAAATGATCGTTGGTTGGGAGGATGATGACAATTCTAATAAATTTAGAATGGAGTCTGAACAACCTGTCAAATGCAGAGTTCGATGTAAAAAAACGGTTTTCAACACAGAGTCTTCGCTTACACCGAACAGCAAAATATAAAGGGTCATAAAAATAACTGGTGTAAAACCATTCAAACAACAAAACCAACGGTATAATCTATATATAAAAACGAGAAATGTGAAACACTTATGAACCACACCATAGGTTTGGCAGTATGCACATGCAATGGTTGTTTATCAAGCGTTTTATTTTTGGCGTTATGGACAGATACGAATTATATGACTGAGTTGATAGCAAAAGCGTGAAACATTTCGTTCGAATATCAACAAATAATTTGTCACATTCCTAAAAAATGTCATGTATCGTCGATTAGAGTAATAAATCTACGTTCTATTTCAATAATACAAAATCTTCCGGTTCCAATACCAAGAACCGAAGATATATGCAGGTTTTATCATAAGGAGCTTTGTGTGTATTTGAGTATACAATAGGATATATAGTGTTTACTTATAGCTGCGCTTTCCATTATAAAGCAAACTGGTATATAGTTGTAATTTATGAAGGCTTTCTGATAATAAAATGCAGTTATGAATGTAATAAATAACGCATATAAGAAATGTTTTATTTACTGATAACCAATACAATATTACGATCAGTGAAGGAACTATAAAATTGATTTATTTCAAACAATTTGGAATACAAACTACGAACTATATTTGACTTAATAGTCCACCATAACTCTTGAACAGAATTATTATTTTACACAATTTATAATAAAACGAAACCACCATAAATGAGGGTCTGGGATGGGGTTTACAGAATAGAGAATAATGGATCAATACTACAAAAATGGCAAAACAAAAGACACAAAAAAAAATTAGACACACACATATGGAGTAGAGAATAACAGGATGATTATATAAAAAAGAAGAGAATAATGGGCAAAACGTATTATAAAGAGTGAAAAAAGTTCTAAAACTTAAAGAATACAGAGTTGTAGACCCCTCCATTCATACCCTCATACATTATAAATACGCACAGGAAGATTTGCTTTTAAACTTATATTGAGTTACTTATTCTAAAAAGAAATCATCTTGTTTGTTTTTAAAACAAACATTATAGCTGTATTGAAGACTGTATACAATACCTGTGCAAATATTTTCGACTAGAACCTGTTGTTATGAACTATTTTTAACAGTTATTTACGAAACCAGGATGCCCCCTTTTTTCTAAAGATACAAATCTTAATAAACTGATGTTCTGAATTCACCTGTAACAACCTGCTTATACTGTTAATAACCTGCAGCTACATTACCTACTCTTTGTTAACACTCACCTGCGACCAGGAAGTCAGCATCACCGTCATGTGATTTATATATATAAGTATATTGATACTTACATGGTATACTAGGATATTATATTTCTTATGTTATCAACTTTTTAATGAACTACTTAAGGTCATCTGCATCAACGTTCTTCCTCGTTTACGATTTAACTTGTTTATTTATTATTTTGTTTACATCTTTTCAAAATTGAATATTGAGGAAGAACAAACTAAAAATAATGAAGTTACTGAAATTAAAATTGAAAAAAAATTAATTCGGTATCAATTTTTTTTTTATCAAATAGTAAAACAATCATTAATAATTTCTTATCGTCCTGAACCTGCAAGCAGTATTTCCCACTGGACGTTAAGCAACCAACAATCAATCAATCAATCAATCAATCAAAAATTATTTATAACCTTCGATATTGTTTGTATTCGCCTAATATAACTTGTCTTTCCGTATGCAAAAAAGTAAAACTCAGTATACACTTTCTAAAAAATTATTTTTTATTTTTTAATCTGTAAATAGATGTCGTTTATACCATTATTCCAATATTTCCCCCTGGACAGAAGTTCACTTTCAAATGTGTAGGATAGTCGTATGAGTCAGTTAGGCATACAACCTACACCATTATAACAAAAACTGATTTAATTTAGATTAACCTTGAGATACATTTGTCAATATTTTTTTTATTACATTTCTCTAATAATCACTCTTGACTAATGGTACAAACCCACTTGTTAAACGCTTCTGATGTACATGTATGCAAGTCTATGTATGATGCAGGCATATGTTTGCACCACTTGAATATTTTCTGAATTTGATATAGATAATAATGTAGATTTTGATCAAAAACTCTTCAAATATGTACGTAAACAAGAAGTGAATAATTGGAAAGAAAATATATAACCAGACACAGTTTTAGATGGATAATACTTCAAATAAATTAGAATTATACAAATAAATTAGAATTATACAAATAAATTAGAATTATACAAATAAATTAGAATTATACTTTATAAATTTCATGAGTACGAAGAGATTTTTCAATGTGAACTTTAAACTGAAATTTAATAAGCAGACCATCTATTATAAGTATTTTGAAAAATTTAAAAGTCTTCACTTATTAACCAAGTTTCGTGTAAATGATCACAATTGCAAATTGAATTAGTTCACTATTTAAAAAAAATCTAATGATCTATGACCCCTATCACCTTGTGAAATGTGTCATAGGAAGAAGTGTACTATTACCTTCGGAGTCAAACAAGTACCATTATAAGAAAAAAATATATGATATTTTAATAAGGAAGCTTTTAAATCGAGATTTCCAAGTGGTGAAGTTAAAATCAGTCATTCGTATATTATTTGGACGCCATCACGCGTTAGCTGACCGTTATTGGATATCGGTTTCACAGATGACAACTGATATGTTCCAAACTACAATCGCGTCCCTTTTCCCCAGAATATTACTTACCGAATTTTACTTATCATTGGTATTAATGGTACGAACATGAGCAACACGACGAGTGCAACTTGTGGAGCAGGATCTGCTGCAAGATCGCACGGGTTTTTGGTGGGTTCTTGTTGTTCAATCGTTGGTTTTCTATGGTGCTGTTTTTTCTGTTGGTCTTTTATTATTTTAGTCATGACGTTATCAGTTTATTTTCGACTTACGACTTTGGCATGTACTAGTATCTTTCTCCTCATAATAATTTTATAGTTCTTAAAGTTAACCAACTGACAAAGATAAAAACTTAAATTCGATAAACACAATCCCCCCTGTACTGTTGACTTTTACATAAATCTTTAGAATTGCAAAAGTGAGCTTTAAATTAGTCAATTATATAATATACTAATGCATAAATATGATGTATGTTATAAAATTGTAATGTTGTATTGTATTGCTTTATAACCACTTTGAGTGTTCTTTCTGTAATAAAATATATATAATAAAGTTATAAGTACATTTACGTCGAAGATGTTCAAACGGGAAGTTAAAATTCAGAATTATGTTTTGTGTAACGTGGGAAAGTCTAAACAGATCAAGATTTATTTATTTGACTATATATATTTGCAAAGAGCAGAATGATCTCTTAATTTTTACAATACTCCAATACTTCGTTTGAGTACAAGTTTGAAAACCTTCACAATATTTAGATAGTACCTATATATATATAGCTAATTGTGAAATAAGATAGGCAGTTGTGAAAAATGTTTTAACTGTAAATATTTACACACAAAAAACTTTAAAAAAGACATATTCGGTCAAACGAAAAAAAATAACCCATAGCAAAATCCATCTGTAAGGCTTTAAGCAATCTCTCGGTACTTAACCTGCTGATGTCAAATCATGCCATACCCTTATACCGGTTTCTATACTTCATATAAACTCAATTCAATAATGTATTACTAGTATTATAAACATCACAGACAGACATGGTATTGAGCAATGTCTTGGACAAACGGTACAGAATTTGAAAGTAGAGAAACAAAAGAAACAGTCTTGATAGTATTACTTTAACTACAATATCAAACACAGGGCAATAACTGTTATCTTAATAAATTATATTACAATTAAAAGCTTGAAGATAAATACAACTTTTAATCTAATTCCAGCAGTTTAGATTCAAACTTTCAAAATAACTCTGTATTTGTTATATTAGGTTTGAAGGAACTTGCACTTTTAACAATTTCAAAATATTAGCATTTAGAAATTTTTAAAGGTCGTTCACACCACAAAATAAACGGAAGCAAAAATTATTGATTACAAAAATAGTTTACCCAATTTTAAGCCTTTAAAGAAAATTCCTTCAAAACACAAAAAATCTTCCGCATGTCAAATCTAAGTAAACAAACGTATGACCCTGATAGAAAGGAAAGTGTTTTATTCCTATTTTAGGCTTACCGTATCAGGGATTGTTGTGTCACATTTTGCAATTATCCTCAAGCACAGACATATAATTGATCTCGGTATATGATATATGAAGAGTTTGAAAAACTTTTTCGTTAAAATATAATTGACGTACAACTGTGGCATAAAAAAAAACCCACCATTTATATTTTGTCCATAGTATACTTTATCTTAATTTTTGGATAAATTGTTTATATTGTGTTCTTCTAAATATCAAGAAAAGGGAAACAGCAGCATTTCACCTAATTACTTGATGATGATGGATGAATGGCTGATTAACGTCCTGTGGCAAATTTAATATATATTTCGGCCGAGAACATATTAAGAAAATGAATAAATACCCTGCTTTGTACAAGACCAACACACTTAACCGAAGTTTTAACTTGTCCATTAACTAACTTTCAGTCCGGTAGGAATAAATGTTACCCTACCCGGACACCGTATTCTGACCCGACCAGAGTGAGAAGCCTCTGACCTCCCGCACTCGAGGCTAACACACAAGCTTGAGACCACCGAGGAGGTTTTTAACTACTTACAGGAATAGAGAATATTAACATTATAATTATATTGATATAAGCCGTAATATGTAAATAAATAAATGTTAAAATTAAAAAAAAAAGACTGAAGCCTTGGTTTTTACCTTTCGATGTGCAGTCCTTTTCCATAAGTGGGGAATCTATGAACTATCTTTGGTACGTTTTTAAACCCTAATATTTTAAACGATAAAATGCGTGTCAAACTGTAAAAAATACTACTACGCGTACCAAGAGTACAGAACAAAGCATAATTAATCATGTAACACAAGTCTAAGTGAATATAGAACTGTAATAATTAAACTGCATTATCAGAAGTAAGTTCGTGATATAATTGGAATTTTTGCCCAAAGATCAATAACATTTCAAAAAGCAACAAAAACTGTTTTCTTTTGTGTTAAGTGCTGAGGCTGATTCTGCATTATTCATTGGTGGTCATGGGTCAGGTGACTGGTATTTAATTGTAAGGTAACTACAAAAGATAATTGTAAGTTCAAAGTTTTATGAATTGTTAATTGTTGCGACAAAATACATTAATGAAAAGTAAGATTAATGTTGTTAAAAAAATTCTAAGTATGTTTTTATATTAAATTATACTTTGAATATGCGTAAGCATTAAAACTCAATATTGATTTCTTCGTTGTTGACAGCTCTAAATTCAAGCATGGTTTTGGAAGTATTATTTATTTTTATGGCACACATCATGCCAAGGGCGTTATTTGGTTTGCAGATTTTAATTTAAAAATGTCCCAGTGATGAGTAACCTATTTAAAACTCAATATGCTATTGTTCCCATCAGAATTAAATTGGGAAGTTTACTTTTAATAAGACTGTCACAATTTAATATTTAGAGACTTTAAAGATACATTAAAATCAAAACGAGTGGTATAATTTAGTAAGACCTAACTTTCAATTTTATTTTTTAGCTCAATTGAATTTGAATGCCGATAAGTGTATTGCCACGAATTGCTTTGGTATTGATTGCAATTATTTAACATTAAATGAGACCATTATATCCTAGCTAACAAAAAAAGAAATCGAAACATGGATGCATGTATTGTACCCCAATATCTGTATATTGGCAAATCAGAAAAACAAATTCTCATACTGCTCTTTACCATCATCTCTTTCTTGGTTCAATTTAATTTGCGAAGTTGACAACCCAGTAGTCAGCACGTCTCTGTTGACATGAGTTATCATGTATATGGTCATAGTCATGAATAAACTGTTTACAAACGTTTGAATTTTTAGAAGTAGTGATTAGCACGAATATTTATTTAGTGAAATTTGGCATAACTCATCGAAATTTTGGATCCTCGATATTTTCCTCTAACTACGTATTGGCTTTTTAAACTTTATTTTATTCGAGCGTCACTGAGGAGTTTTTTGTAGACGAAATGTTCGTCTGACGTACACAATTATAGCCTGGTATCTATGATGAGTTTATTAATATTAGGAGATAACATTCAACAATGCCGATCCCACATTATGCAATGCTTTCTAGACACTACTTGACAAAGAAAAAAAAAATTGGAGGGAAACTGAAAAACACTTTTAATTAATATATCGAAGATCTTTCCCAAGCTATCCGTACTGACTTTGTCTTTGACCAAATCCTATACATGTACATGCTTCATTAGTGAGACAGGAATTTGCCCATAACGGTTTTAGAAAAGGAAGTTAGAAGGCATTAGACGTTATAAAGAAAATAATATCTTTTCCAAGTATTTCCGTGTTGTGACTGTTTGTGACAAATATGTCAAAAGGATTAATGTATATAGATATTGACTTTGAATCTGGTATTCTTGTTCCCTATCCCATTGATTTAATTTAAGTTTTTCCTAAGCCAGTTAAAAAGTTTCCCTCCACCGTCTATTGATGGTGAATTTGTGTGATTCTCGAGATGACCCTTTTTTAGTCGTACATTGACCTCAAAACGTCTCATTGGTGTTCATCTCTTATCTCCACTTATACTTTACAGAGAATTATAGTGCAGATTTACATAGCAACCTATCTCTTATTGAAGTGTTATAGATTGATACCTGTTCTTAATGTTATCATTTGTGACACTAGGTTAACACGCGGATTAAATAGACTTTGGAAGAGTGTTTAATTTATTCCTATGAAATATATGTAACAAATAGAACATATTCGTACAAGCGACAGACTATAAGGAAACGAGTCACTTTGATATTTTAATTAGAATCTTGAATAACTAGTGCTAGATTTTCTTTGTAAATTATTTCATACATATTACAATTTAGACTATTTTGCTCCAAATGTGACTCGTTGGATTTGAACATACATGGATCTAGAATATGACTATTATACTTTTCACTGGACATGTAACAGTCTAATGAACAATATTTTTTTCGACTGCCTTGAACAATAAATTTTGAATATTTCAATACCGTATTAAATTTGTTTTGAAATTCAGTAAACTATTTGTAGGAAAAGAATAAAGACGATATTTAGCATCCAGCTACGGGGCGCCGAATGGGACTCTTGTGGTTTTGTACAAAATTCAATTCTGTCATAACAAAATCATTTTTGTCTTACAAAACTATGTGCTACAGACTTGTTTTGTGAGAACTTCAATTTGTGACGACAAAATTCATTGTTGTGACGACAAAATTCATTGTTGTGACGACAAAATTCACTTTTGTAACAACAAAATTTACTTTTATGAGACAAAATTGACTTTCGTGAGTCAAAATTGACTTTCGTGAGACAAAAATCAATTTTGCTGAGACAAAATTCAATTTTGTTGAGACAAAATATTTTGTCAATTGTGTTGTGACAAAATTCAATTTTGTCAATTTTTTTGAGACAAAATTCAATTTTGTCAATTTTGTTGAGACAAAAGTGAATTTTGTCAATTTTGTTGAGACTAAAGTGAATTTTGTCAATTTTGTTGAGACAAAAGTGAATTTTGTCAATTTTGTCAATTTTGTCTCACAAAAGTCAATTTTGTGTAACAAAAGTCAATTTTGTGTAACAAAAGTCAATTTTGTATGCAAATTAGTTCACAGAAACCAAACTAAACTAATTTGAATACAAAATTGACTTTTGTCGCCCAATTTTCAAATTAGGTAACAAAAGTCAAGTCTTTGTAACAAAAATGAATTTTGTCCGCTGATAGATAATTTTGTATGACAAAATTTTAAATTTGTAGTATGATACAAATTTTGTTAAACTGAACTTATTTTTGTTGAACAAAAGTCACTTTTGTCCGTACAAAATTGAATTTTGAGTACAAAACCACAAGAGTCCCATTCGGCGCCCCGTACCAGCGGCATACTAATTGAATATCCAGGACAAAAACAGACACGCTGAGACAGATTGTGCACGTGCGAGTTTGACTCCAAGCTAATCCGGCAGTTTTTGCTCTTACTCGTTACTGATGAATGGTTAGTGGAGATGCAGTAAAATAAATAAATATTATCTTTAGTTTGATACTGCCAGGGTTCGAACTCTACCCCTACCAATGACACCTCTGAAGCGGTCACAGAACTTGAGACTTACAAAAGAAACAGAAGAAAAACAACAACGAATTACACTTTGTCCTAAGTTGAGAGCTATTAAAACAAACTTTACGTTGTTACAATATGCTCACAATGCTTTGAACGTGTTTTAAAAAAAAAATATACCTCACGTTTTATATTGCATTTACCTCGTCAATCCGTTCGCCAAATACATATTTCCCTCATTTTTCTATCAAGTACTACTAAACAGGATTTCTTTAATTTGTTTGAATGTACTTTTTTTCTACATACTTATCTGAATTATAAACAAAATTACAGATTACATATTATTGGTGATGAGTTGTAACCTGTGATCATTTCTCTGATCTGTCGAAACGTCTCCCTGGTATCTGATATACTGAATTACGAGTGAGATACGCTAAGCACGACAACACATGCATTTTTGTATAAAATAAGTTCAAATGCAGATTCAAAAAGTTGACAAATTTAGACAAATTTAGACAAATTAAATGCTCGTGTTTTCTGCATGGAGTGACAATCTACTAATTTTTGTAACCTAATATGACCTTCTTTAGATTTTTTATTTTATCCTCAAATATGGCGACTATGTTTTATAGATATGCATGAAAACACTTTAGAAAACAAACACATGTGTAATAGAAAAAATAAACATTCGATAAGTTAACAAAACAAAATTAATGTCTTATAAAAATCAAGAGCTAACAAAATTACTTTCTTCAGCATTCTGACTACAGCAGCAGCAGCACAGTCTTTTGAGACACGTTCAAAAACGCTTAAATCTAACAGCAGACTTTCGGGAGTGTTCGATGGTAGATTCTGTGTGTTTTGGATCGGAAATTTTAATCTGCACTAATTTGTATCCCTTGACTCAGCTAATAGGCTATTTACAGGCTCTTGTAAACATAAGTTGACAGGTGAACTTGGGTTGAGGGATCCAGATAGATGGTTATGGCTTTTAGATTGACCAGGATCTTGTTCCACCGAAGAATAGGATATCATTAGTGGACTTACAGCGTGTAAATGAAACTCCGCAAACATCTTTATCTTTACTTGTCTTTTCCTCATGCGTGTGTTGTCTCTCTCTTCTTTCCATTTTCTCTCTCGCTCCTTTATTGACTGAAAGAATGCTAATCTTTCCTCCTTCCTTGTGTTTCTAAAAAAAGCAGCTCGCTCCTCTCCGTTTGCTGTTACTCCAACCTTCTCTGATCTCATGTCTATGATATTTCCTTTGTTTGACATAAGCCTGCCAAGCTCTTTGCTTCTTATGTCTCTAAAGACATCAGTTCTCTCTGCTTCACTTGCTGTTTCTTCAATTTCTTTATTTGTCTCCAGTGTTGTCTTATGCAATGCCTCAGCTTCAGATTCGCTGCAAGCAGCGTGCAATACAGAAAGGATAAATCCGTGCAGGTTACGTTCAAAATTCACCTCGTCCATTTCTGAAAAAAGAACAAAAACGTTATAACGACCTGGTTGATGACAAAACAAAAAACTAAATCTTAGTTATTGCCTAACAATTTGTGAAGCTTAACGGTTAGTTATTACATGAAAAATAGTTACGCTTAACTATTATTTATTAGCTGAAAATTAGGTTAGCTTAACTCATAGTCATTGCCCCATAATAAGGTATATGATTAACGCTTTGCTATTGCATGCAAATTAGGATTTACTCTAAGTTATTGCCCCCCCCCCCCCCCCAAAAAAAAAGAAGTTACAATTAACTCTTAAGTTATTAAGTTATTCCATTTTATTGTTAACAAATAAAAAGTAATGAAAATATTATACTTCAGGATGTAGCGGTACCAATTTCAATCCGACAATCGCATACGTTTAAAAATATATATACTGGTATAGCAAAAAGAAATAATGAAACTTTTAAAATGAGAATGAATAAGTTAGTATACTTACTCAACTCTTTAATTTCCGGAATTGGCTTCTTAATATATTTCTTCCCTATCTTCGGTGTGCTTTTAAAAGGATAAACTGTTTCGCTCAACAACAACGTTGCTACTGAAGATGTTGTGACGTTAATTTCCTCCTTCCTTCGAAACGGAGAGAACGCATGGTTTATGGGACAAATAATCGACGGTGGCGTATGTTTCCAATGAATTGCATGCAGATTTTAAACTGCTCGCAAGAAAAACGAAAATAAAACCATCCCTAAAGTACATTTAAATGGTAAAAAACCTCATATCTACATGATTATTTTAGCAGTTATGGCACAACTTACACTGGGTTATTAAAATTTCAATAAAATCGTACGACCTCAGTTGACAGAAGTTATTGCTCTTCAGATATCCATACACGATTCGCGATTCGACCGGACATATCTATACGTACATTGTAGACAAAAGTTTTAATAATCTGAACACTTTTTTAACGCCCTTTTGTAACACTCCTGGAACACGTAACAAGTGTTCTTAATATTGACATTGGTGTTCCAGTTTTTAACTTCATGTGTGTATTTTTCAAACGTTATGTGTGTTATTCTTGAACAGATAGTGTGTTCTCATTGAACGCCTGGTGTTTAAATCTGGAACATGTTTTTGTGAGCTTTGTTACACTTCTGGAACGCTCGGACTGTGTTTCAGAAATATGTGTTATATCCAGAAAACATGGAACACATTTTTTTTTTACATGTTATAGAAAAGAGTGTTCCATTCTTTGAAACATTCTTGTGGTCTTGCAAAAATAATAAGTTAACTGCTTAAAAAGTCTTCAATCTTATATACTGTGTATTTGAACGGAAACTATACCATTAATAACTGTGTTCGACCGGTTGTCTTGTTTAGTGAAACAAAATTTCAGAAATCCTGGTATTGTAGTTACTGAGAAAAACGTGACGAAAATTTTCAATTTGGCTACTGGTGTGTAAAATGGTGCAACTGTTAAGTAATTAGGAAGTGGTGTAGCGATGAATCAGAAAACGCACCACACGGTATAGCTGACTTATATTAATCCTGCAACCAAATTTTAGAAATCCTCATGATGTGGTTCCTGAGAAAGATGCGACGAAAAACATCCATGCATGGACGGACGGACAGATTTAAAATAGTATACCCCACTTTTTTTTTTTATAGCAGGTGCATGATAGATACATTTAAACTTAATGATAATCTTTATTAGTTCTTTGATCTGAATCTTTGTTTCAGAAATATGTGTTATATCCAGAAAACATGGAACACATTTTTTTTTTACATGTTATAGAAAAGAGTGTTCCATTCTTTGAAACATTCTTGTGGTCTTGCAAAAATAATAAGTTAATTGCTTAAAAAGTCTTCAATCTTATATACTGTGTATTTGAACGGAAACTATACCATTAATAACTGTGTTCGACCGGTTGTCTTGTTTAGTGAAACAAAATTTCAGAAATCCTGGTATTGTAGTTACTGAGAAAAACGTGACGAAAATGTTCAATTTGGCTACTGGTGTGTAAAATGGTGCAACTGTTAAGTAATTAGGAAGTGGTGTAGCGATGAATCAGAAAACGCACCACACGGTGTAGCTGACTTATATTAATCCTGCAACCAAATTTTAGAAATCCTCATGATGTGGTTCCTGAGAAAGATGCGACGAAAAACATCCATGCATGGACGGACGGACAGATTTAAAATAGTATACCCCACTTTTTTTTTTATATAGCAGGTGCATGATAGATACATTTAAACTTAATGATAATCTTTATTTGTCATATATAAGTAACATTATACTTGTGACATAAACAAAAGTAACAACAATAAAATAACTGAGTTGAACACACACATCTATATACACAAGTAAATCTAACTAAGAGTCCCCTGTCCTCAGCACTAAAGACTGTTTTATAAAGGAAGCCATGTCATCAAAAAGTTTTATACGTAAAACATTATTAATTTGACAGTAGAGGAGAAAGTGATTTTCATCTTCTAAGATTTTACAAGTTGGACATGTTCTATTGTCTCGAGGTATTTTTAGATATCTGGCCCTTCAACGAGCAAATTATGGTCACTAATTTTATATTTTTTGCAAATAAACGTCTAGTTTCAAAATTTGGATAATTTGAACAGATATATCATGTTATGGAGGGGTATTTGCAAAAAATACATGTCGAGGGACTTAAATTTCTCGAGCCACTAGGCAAGGGAAATTTTGTCCCAAGACTTGTATTTTTTGCAAATACCCCTCCATAACATGATATATCTGTTTAATTACACCGAATAAATTTTGATTTAAACTCCCTGTAGTAGGAAAAGGAAATATTTATTTGAGGACTATCATAAAATATACCGCGGGAACTATACATGTACGTATACGCGTACGGGAAGATGCTCGCGAGGGTAAAAAAGGAATATCCAGAATACAGAATAAAATGGAAAATACCATGGTATTTGAGGCATATTCACCGGCAGTGGTGAAACACAGCCGGATTCGTTTGAAATGAGGAAAAAATGTTAGAATATGCGAAAAATACACTGGCTATCAGCCAATCAAAAGCTGGCATTCTTATATAAGGTGTAATTTTGTTTGACTTTAATATTTTTTTGTAAAGAAAAAGTTTGTTATTTTCGTTCAAACTGTTTATATGTTTATTTTATTTTTCAGTAGTTCTGAATAAAATTTGCTTGTAATAATCTTAGTTTTTAGTTTGTTAACTTGTTCCATATTTTGACAGGACATTATTTTTTGTATATCAATATTCATTTCTTGTGTTGAATCTTTGATAAAAGTGGATCAAGTTTTAACTCCTTGTGAATCAAGGTGTTTACTTAATGTATCAAACATATGTTCTAAATGATTAGAAAACAAGAATGTGTCCTAAGTACACGGATGCCCCACTCGCACTATCATTTTCCATGTTCAATGGACCGTGAAATTGGGTAGAAAATCTAATTTGGCTTTAAAATTAGAACGATCATATATCATAAGCAACAAGTGTACTTAGTTTCAAGTTGATTGGACATCAGCTTCATCAAAAACTACCTTGACCAAAAACTTTAACCTGAAACTCGCACTTTCATTTTCTATGTTCAGTGGACCGTGAAATTGGGGTCAAATTTCTAGTTTAAAACTTTAACCTGGAGCGGGACGAACGAACGGACGAACGAACGGAGGCACAGACCAGAAAACATAATGCCCCTCTACTATCGTAGGTGGGGCATCAAAAACCCGCACAAATGAAACGGATCTTTATTATTTCACTGCGTGTAAATTATTTTCTAAACTTATGAAATTGTGAACACACATACCTTCAGTTGACGTTAATTTAATTAGCATGACGTACAGAATAAGAATAAGAAGAATACGAATATTTTATTTCCAGGGCCCGATGAAGAGCTTTCATGACATTACATACAAGTACATATGATTAGACATAAATTAGAGACATATAATATAAGAAAACAACATTGTTTAGTACTATAAAAAATGGTATCAAAAGCCAGAACAGACCCAGACCATACAATTTAGATCTTTAAAATATACCATTTAAAATCATATACCACTCAAAATATGTATATTTGTGGCTAATTTGTATTCATTATTTTTGAACTTCTCCTTATCTCTAGATTTTAAGATAAATACTTTCCTAAACATTTATACATATTTAAATTTTCTTGTGTAAATAGCCATAAAAACTTTGAAAAATTGTCTAACGATTGAAAATTATTACAATTTAGAGATATTTCAGTAAAAAAAATCATTTCTGTTATCAATATATATAATAGTGGACATTCTTGTGTTGAATCTTTGATAAAAGTGGACCAAGTATTAACTCCTTGTATTTACACGTAGGATCGGGAACCTGTCGTGAATTTAAAAATGATGAAACAGACTGCTGGTGGTCACTACTGCCGTCTATCGAAATAAAACCGTTATACTAAATATTGATTTTGTCACCACAGCTATTATGTACGTATCATATACATGTCAATATACAACACTACGATTCAAGATTCTGCCCTTCAAAGTAAAAGAGGGACGAAAGATACCAATCTAATTGAAATTAAATCTCTCACTCGCTATTTTTTTTATTCTTGGTCGCTGCGTGGGAGCGACCAAGAATAAAAAAAATAGCGAGTGAGAGATTTAATTTCAATTAGATTGGAAAGATACCAGAGGGACAGTCAAACTCATAAATTAGTAGTCTTCACGTTTTACTTATATAATGATCATAATGGGCCAAAATTTTGACCCCGTGTCAGTTTTGGGAAGTTACAAAGGCCCATTGACACAGAACTTGTAAAAAATTATCAGCAGTTTTGTCTATTTAACAAATTACCCCATCCACATTGTTGATCTTTTTCGTGATGTAAACGGTACGGAAAATGTCCGGAATATTACGGTTCTTTTCCTAATTTTGCATGACGTCACTGCAGTGCTAAATAAAGCGTGCATACAACTGGCATTACAGTTATAAGCAGTTGAGATAGGTAAGATGATAGAAGTTTGTCGTTTGTTAGACGCATATTTAGTCACAAATAAAAGCTTTCTCTAACCTAGACCTATGGTGATGTCACAAAATATTCAGGCACTTGTTTAGAACACAAAGGTTCCCGTAAAATGCTGACGTCACAATAAAAATTCAAAATGCACTTTTGATATTGCTATAAATTCCGAATCTGTGCCGCTTAAACTATTGACGTCATACAACAATCACTTTTCCATTGTAGTGTCAGCATGTGGTTGTCAGATATTTTGTATTTTAAAGGAGTAAGTTCGGTATAAAGGGCCATATTTGGCCCCAATTATAAAGTTCATAGTTATCAAAGGACCAGGAAACATAGAGCGCAGGCGTCGACAAGCTTAAGATTCAAATAAGACATGTGAAATGTCTTTACAAACATTATTTTAAAAGATCTTTGTTGTCGACGTATGCGCTCTATGTTTCCTGTCCAATAATCTATGGAAATTTACCCATTTTCTTTGATATTTTTATGTAAAATGATCTCTAAAATCAACAGGAGTACAACTTGTGACGTCATAATGAAACGCAGAAACGTAAAATGTTCAACAAAATGGTTTATATTCTAGCTATAGTGTCAATGTATTAGCTATAATTTATCGTGATATTGGTCGATAAATCCGAGTTTGAAATTTACGCTAAAAAGGGGGCCATTTTAGGACCTTATCGAACATACTCCTTTATTATACTTCACGTTAAAATGCCATATTTTGATTGGCTAATATGAGGGTGTCAATTTACTCTTATCACATGGCTGAGAGGGTGACAATTTTTTTGAATGTTACCCTCTCGTCTAAACTAATCAAAAATCGACAATTTAAAGGACAATGGATTGAATTTACATCAAGTAGTTGAGTACACTGCTTTTAAGTTTTACGTTTTGGCTCAAATTTTATTATTTAACTGTCAAAATACAAAAACAACAGCTGGCTTAATTTTGTTGTTTTTTTCTAATACTCGTAACGTTGTTATGTACGTGACGTCATATGAAATCATTTTGAAATAAAATTACATTTATCTGTAAAAGACAAAAATGGTAGGACGTACGTTCAGTATAATAAATTAAATAACACATAGCTGAGAGGGTGATAGAGCAGATTGGTACCCCTTGAAAAATCTGATCAAAATTTGACGGGAACTTGTGTGATGGCAAACCATATATATCAGGATGGTGTTTGATTAATAACGACTTGGCTATCAAACTTGTTGTAACAAGATATCTAAGTTTTTGGCTGGTCATTTTGAAATCAAACATATAAAATTTCTTGACCCCCCCATCATTGACGGATCCAGAAATTTTCATAAGTGAGGGCCCACTAACTGACCAAAGAGGGGTCCCGCTCCAGTCACGTTTCAGTGATCCCCTATATAATCAACCAAATTTTTTCCCAAAATGGGGGGGGGGGGGGGGTGTGGATCCCCTGCTCCCCTTAATCCGCCTCTGCCCATAATATTTCACTATTTTTATTTGATCCCCCAGTAAAAACATTTTTAAAAAATGATCCCCCCCTCTATTTACATATGAAAATTTTAAAATAGTCCCTAGATCGTTTTAACGAGTAAGCTAAGTTGTTTGAACGAGTTAACTAAAAGTTGTGTAAACAAGTAAGCTAAGTAGTTAAAACAAGTTACCTAAGTTGTTATAACAAGATAAATATGCTAAGTCGTTATAACAAGTTAGCTACGGTAAGTCGTTATACCGACTTAGAATAAAACTCCACCCTCACACTAACCGACTTCCGTAAATAGCCTTTTAAGGATGTACTTAGGTGAGGTTAGGTGAAAATTAATAAATTAAGATTAAAATTGATACCATAAGCCGGTAGAGAATTCATTAAGGATAAAAATAAGCTAAAAATATTGATAGGTCATGGACCTCCTTTTCGAGATTTAAAATATGGCGGGAAAAGGCTGACTCGGACTTTTACCTTATGTCTGCATTGGTATTGTAAGGTCTCAAAACAAAAGAACGAAAATTAAGCATCTTCTTTAATTTTGGTAATTGACCTTACATGGGCTATTAAGTCTTATATGAAAAAATAAATGGGTGTTATGAGGCAAAATATTTTACATTGTCATTTTGACTATCACTATCCCAGACAAAAAACGGTTGAAAAAAATGCCATAATATCCCTATGATAATGTGCCCGCTTTTGCATGTATTTCTGATAAAAGATATGTTTAAAGGATTATATATAAAAAAAAAGTGTCCTGGCCTGGTCAAACCAAAAGGAAATTTATTTTCAAACAAGTGCCTGTGCTATTCAAGTATTTTATCCCCTTTTCCTCCGGTTCCCGCCCCTGACTTCCGTTTTCCTTCAAACTGAATCTACTTATTTTCGTGTTAATACTATTATACATCTGACTTAGTTGAGTCGACTTCAGTTTGGCAATTTTCACCTGTACACTCGAACCTCGACAAAAACATCTAAGAACGTGAATGCGAAAAGACAAGTTCAGATATGGAATTGTGTATCTTCTTCACGGAAAGTATCTTAGTATGTATAGTTCATGCGTAGTAAGTTTATTCAAATTAAAACGACTAAAACCATGCATTCAATAGTGAATACAATTTAAAAAAAAAAGATAAAACCGGGCACATTCAGGTACCCGTGGCCTACATTCTACTTTTTTTATAGCTTTAAAAATTAAAGTCTTCTTCTTTCACCCCTTGGGGTATTTTGTTACTTCAGGTGAAATTTTCTACACAGATTCGCTTGAGATTGATATTAGGAAAATAGGCATGGGAAATTTCAATCTCTTGACTGGTATTTTTTGCAAACACTCCTCTATAACCTGATACATCTGTTCATAATTTTTCTGTCTTTTGTGACACTGGATTTCCCCCTCCCAAGATTAGGTTAGGATTAAATATTATGTAAACGGTAACTGGTTTTATTTGAATCGATTCAGATTAGATCGAACAGAGCGGAATCTGAAACGTTCTTTTGATATAGTGTCTAAAACCACTCGTAAAATGGCCACAAAGTATATACCTATTGAGTAATAAAAAGCAGAAGAATGTGTAAAAACTTTAATCAAAAGTTCACATGAAGAGCAGGATCTGCCAACCCTTCAGGGAGCACCTGCATGATACAATCACCCCCCCTGTTTTTTTGGTTTGGTTCATTTTAGTTCTCAGTGTTGTGGTGTTTAGTACATTGTCTGTCCTTTAGAAGTTTTTCGTTCTTGCCATCGCGTTGAAAGTTTGTTTTGAAAGACGGGAAACGAAAATAATATATAGATATCATCATAAACATATACCTATCCTCTTCCAGACAAACACGGTCTAGAATTTGTCCTATAACATATGACCTCGGGGGCATTATTCGCTATTTCTATTTGCTGTTCTGATATTTTCTTTTTACTATCAATGTGCCACCAGAATAAAAAACGCCAACAGAGCCAAATTAAGTACAAAGATGAAGAGCATCGAAGACCAAATATTTCAAAAAGGCATAAAGACAACTATTCACCAAGACGATGAAAAAAAATAAAAAATGAAAATATCAGTATAAAACGTTAAAAATTGAATAAGAATGCGAAGGCATGTTGTAGGACTAGGTCTAGAATATGTATTATATATATATAAAATATACCCAATATAGGCCATTTAATGCAAAATTTGTCCCTTTCTCTCTATTCTTTCTTTTTTTTCCAGGTTCATGACATGCATAAGCATATGTTGCAAAAGATAATTTTTTTATTGACTTTTCTTCTGGACGGATCCAAAGCCACACGTAAGTTTATCATGATTTAATGTAGAAAACTCTGACACGGATTAGTAACAAATATATGCAAAGAGGATTGGCATACAGTACCTGGCCGAATTTATTCGTTTCCTACATTTTTCGCTAAATATATATTTCATATAAAAACACATTTAAAAAAAGGTGATAGTTGTTTGATTTTGACTACTCTTTCAATCAGTTAAATTGAGGCCTAAGGCTGGTATGTCAGTACTACTACTACTACTAGTAGTCTTTTGTTTTATGTATCATTTTGTTTAGTTACTTTTGTTACCTAGGACCGTGTTCACATTGACCTAAATTCGGTGTTGTGTTAGTGTAACTCACACGTAAACTAAACACAATTGCGTTCCAATTGATAAAACTCAATGTTTACATGGTTTATTCCTTGAATGCCAACATCCTTTGATCATTCGACAATTTGCCTGTAAAATTATGTTGGCGTTCAAGGAATAGGTGCAAGTAGTTATTACAACAAAAATGAAAGCTTACATGTATAAAAACAATCATACTAAGGCTGTGTTCGCATTGACCTAAATTCGGTGTTGTGTTAGTGTAACTCACACGTAAACTAAACACAATTGCGTTCCCATTGATAAAACTCAATGTTTACATGTAGTTTAAATCATGTTTTACCTACACACAGTCGATAGTCAATGTAGGTCTTGTGTAGGTTAAGTGTACACAAAACTAGGCATTTAGGACAGTAGTTTTATCGTGTATATATTTAAGGAGGAAACTATTTTTGGGTAAAATTGATATTTTTTTCATAATTTTATTTTACAGATTTTATTTGTTAAAAAAGTTAACGTACTTTATTGACCCCTAATTAAGAATCAAAGCAGCATCATTGCCGAACCCTTAAGGCAGCAACCAATTGATTTTCGAGGGGGGGAGGCTATTATAGTTGAGTATAAAACATAAAGGCAAGGGGGTGGGGTGGTGAGCTATGGATTTTGTTTTGGAAACAAAAAATGTTCTCAGTTTTTGGCCCTGAAAAAAATATTGTTTGTTTCACCCTCAGCTGCCACTACATATAATGCTAAAATTGATTTCGACTTTTCACCAAAATTTGTCCTGAAAAAAAAATCAATAGCTCACGCCCCCTCTCCCTCAACAAAAAATGTAAATAGTTGCTGCCTAATTCATTTGAAAAGGTCTTCCCGAATCGACTTGACGTACACAGAAATATTCGCCACTGGTCTTTACTCAAAAAATGATTCAATTATAAATAAATGCACGACTAAAAAAAGGGTGAGGTAAATGCTATGTTTGTCTAGTATCTCAGATCCGTTAAATAACACGTAAAATAAATTAAAAAAAACGTTACTCTTTTCCTTTACCAAATACTCCTTGGGGGAAGAAATACCATTTGAAACGAACAGAAAAGATAAAAATGTAGTGATTCCTAATATCTCAATCCTTTTTTTTTTAGGCTGTAAGCACGCTGTTGCATCTAACGTTTTATAATGCGTTATTGAGACATCTCTAGTATATTCAAACTACTGCAAATTATAAAAATGGCTTTCATAAAGTAGCAACCACTTAACTTAAAAAAAGGGGGAGGGTTATTTTTTTATCTGAGTCTGCGTACATTTTTATTCCTTTTTTTCGATGCTGGTGATCAAATACTTTTTTTCAATATTTAACACTATAATGTATGGGGAGACTCTTGATTCAGAATAAAAAAAAATTATCATCTGTATGACAATTTTTTATCTTATCAAATTGGGGATCGGAATATTTCCATTCCCATCCCCCACCCCCTTTTGAAGTCAAATAGTTGTTCCCTTACCGCTAGAAAAAAAAATCCAAATTCCAAATTCAGTAATGGACATTTAAATGACATATAGTTTACAAGTGGGAACAAATCTTATGTACAGGTAGTTAAACAAGGTGTATAGATGTGAACAAATGTAATGTGAAACCAGTGTACACTACACTAAACTAATTGTAAACATGTTTACTCTACACGGCGTTTGGTGTGAACACGGCCTAATTAAAACAGATAGGTAAATACAGGTAGCTAAAACAAGTTCATCTTTTTCAAGTTTTTGAAAATCATGTGTTGCTGTTATTGCATTTGTACTTAAATAAATATGGATTTGTTATCTTAAAATGAAACAAAGTCAACATGCGCATATTGTCATGAAATCCAGTTTGCTCAAATTCTCTTTGGACTTCAAAGTTTATTTTTCAACATTTATATAGTTGTGTGTGCTGTAATATTCTCCCATATTACTTAATGAAATTTCTTGAAATTTTAGTTGACTATGTTTTATTTTCTTCAGTTTTTTCAGATTTTTTTCTTGTTTTTAATATTTCTCCCTTTTTGTAGAGCCTGCAACTTTTGTCGCAAAAGTGATACATAGCCATCCTACATTCCGTCGTAGTTGACAGTGGCCTCTACAAATATTCATTCTGTGGTTAAAGGTTTAAAAATGATAATAACTTTCTCAAACTGTCATTGATTTCTGCCAAACTTTGATAGAACCTTGTTTATGATCAAAAGCTAGTATCTAGTTCCGTAGAACCTTTTAGAATTGTCTATAGTAGGGTTTCATAGAATAACATTGTGAAGGTGATTCGTTAAGGTCACAAATCATCAGAATTCTTGTTACCCTATTTTATTGATTTTCTTTAAACCATGTAACATTTACAGCTTGGAAGTTATCAAATTTACTTTTAAATCAATTAATTCTGATGATTTTCAAAGTTAAACAAATTGTTCAATTGAAATCTTCGTATAGTTTATATTAACTTATAAAATATTCAAAACTAATAAGTATTATGTAAATAAACACCTCCATTCTCAAATTATCTTTTTTTAATAGAAAGCAAGGAATTGTAAAAACGTTTTAATTTTATTTATTTATTTAAAATTTTTCTACATGTAATAATTTTAACCTTAAAATCTACCATTTTTCTTATCAAAAAGTAAAAAAATGTTGCAATTTTATCAAGTTCACTAATTGTCATATTTTATACTTTTAAAAACATTTAGATAGTTCTAAAATCACCTATTGTTATTATATAAACATCTATTAAAAAAAAATTGTTGGCATTCAAGGAATAGGTCACATATGGAATGTTGGCATTCGAGGAAGAAGACACCGGTTACATGTAGTTTAAATCATGTTTTACCTACACAGTCGATAGTCATTGTAGGCCTTGTGTAGGTTAAGTGTACACAAAACTAGGCATTTAGGACATTAGTTTTATCGTGTATATATATATTTAAGGAGGGAACTGTTTTTGAGTAAAATTGATATTTTTGATAATTATTAGTAGTCTAAATTTTACAGATTTTTTTTTTGTTAAAAAAAATTAACGTACTTTATTAACCCCTAATCAAGACTCAAAGCAGCATCATTGCCGAACCCATAAGGCAGCAACCAATTGATTTTCGGGGGGGGGGGGGGGGGGCAATTATAGTCGAGTATAAAACATAAAGGCAAGGGGGTGGGGGTGGTGAGCTATGGATTTTGTTTTGGAAACCAAAAATGTTTCCAGTTTTTGGCCCTGAAAAAAATTTTGTTTGCTTCACCCTCAGCTGCCACTATATATAATGCTAAAATTGATTTCGACTTTTCACCAAAATTTGTCCTGAAAAAAATCAATAGCTCACGCTCCCTCCCCCTCCACAAAAAATGAAGTAAATAGTTGCTGCCTAATTCATTTGAAAAGGTCTTCCCGAATCGACTTGACGTACACAGAAATATTTGCCACAGGTCTTTACTAAAAAAAAACGATTCACGCATAAATGCATGACTAAAAAAAGTGTGAGGTAAATAATATGTTTGTCTAGTATCTCAGTTCCGTTAAATAACACGTAAAATAGATAAAAAAACGATACTCTATTCCTTTCCCAAATACCCCTTGGAAAAGAAATACCATTTGAAACGAACAGAAAAGATAAAAATGTAGTGATCCCTAATATCGCAATCCTTTTTTTTTCGGCTGTAAGCACGCTGTTGCAGCTAACGTTTTCTAATGCGTTATCGAGACATATCTAGTATATTCAAACAACTGTAAATTATAAAAATGGCTTTCATAAAGTAGCAACCACTTAATTTAAAAAAAGGGGGAGGGTTATTATTTTTTTTATCTAAGTCAGATTTTTTCGCGCGTACGTTTTTATTCCATTTTTTTTCGATGCTGGTGATCAAATACTTTTTTTGTAATATTTAACACTATAATGTATGGGGAAACTCTTGATTCAGAATAAATTTTTTTATCATCTGTATGACCATTTTTTTTTTTATCAAATTGGGGATCGGAATATTTCCATTCCAACCCCCCACCCCCTTTTGAAGTCAAATGGTTGTTCCCTTACTGCTAGAAAATTTTCCAAAAATTTTGAATTCAGTTCTACGTAATGAACATTTAAATGACATATAGTTTACAAGTGGGAACAAATCTTATGTACAGGTAGCTAAACAAGGTGTATAGATGTGAACAAATGTCATGTGAAACTAGTGTACACTACACTAAACTAATTGTAAATATGTTTACTCTACACGGCGTATGGTGTGAACACGGCCCTATTCTGACTTCGGACTCAGACTTCTTTTGAAATGAGTTTTACTGCATGTTTTTTTTTTCTACATTGGCTAGAGGTATAAGGGGAGGGTTGAGATTTCAAAACAACATGTTAAACCCCGCCGTATATTTGCGCCTTAGTCCAATGTCAGGAGCCTTTGGCCATTGTTAGTCTTGTATGAATTCAATTTTATTTCATTTATATATATTTAGGAGTTTAGTATGACGTCCATTTTCACTGAACTAGACGTACACATTTTTATTTAAGGACCAGCTGAAACACGCCTCCAGGTGCGGGATTTTCTCGCTGTATTGAAGACCCATTGGTGGCTTTCGGCTGTTATCTGCTCTTTTGTCGGGTTGTTGTCTCTTTGACACATTGACCCCATTTCATTGAATTCTCAATTTCATCTAAGGGGTGTTTTAAAGCTTTTTTACAACTTTTCAAGGGATATCAAAAACTATTATACTTACAGAAATCTTTTAAATAGTGAATAATGTTTGTGAGATTAAGACACAACTTTGTAGTTTGTTATATTTTGCCTTACGAGTTTTGAACTAGATACGTAAGGGACATAACCCCCATTAACGGTTTCTGGAAAGAAAAAATAAGCGTCAACTCTTGAATATAAGGTCTGTACCCAATGGTTCTTTTGCAAAGAGATCGTATACCAATGACGTTGACAAATGTCAAAGGTCAAGGTCGTGTTCCTATTAGCAGATTTTTTGGCCATATTTTTTAGGGTTTTAGGTGTTTTATAGCTTATCAATGAATTATAGTACACCTGTTTTAACATATTTTACATGACGAAAATAAAAAAAAGACCGCTCAATAATTGTAAAAGAACGATTGACATTAATTTTTTTTAAATTTTTCGTATTTTCTGTCTATTCGTATAAAAATATCAACGTTACCAATATTTAACACTGAAAAATCCAATGTTTTCCTATTTCAACTAAATCCCGATTGTCACTATCAACGTTGATTTGGTCCAATTCATCAAAAACTTGTTCATAGAAAAGCCTGAATTGTGAATGGATAATTCTCGCCCATGCAAGTTACACTCGTTTACAACTTAGGAAATAATTCATATTTCATGTCTGTGTGATAAAATAAACATTTAGAAGTAAAATTGCTTGAGTATGTATTACTAATCCGCTGGTCTTTTCTATTTCTAAGCTCGAATCAATGAAGACAATATGGCGACACATCTTTAATAGATGATTTATTGATTGATTGTATTGGAAATTCTAGCACGAGATGAGTAATTCAAAATAATTCGATGAGATGCAATACATTATGTACCATTTAGTCCAAATTAATCATCATCCTCTGGAAGTGAATCTTTTGACTACAAAACTGCATGTACAAAGAGTATTAGTTTAAAATGGATAAAGGTATAAGAACTCTTGAATCTCAGATTATGAATGACTGTAGATAGACTACTTAGAGTTAGGCCTCTTGATTACCGAATCCCGTGTCAACAGACTACTTAGAGTTAGACCTCTTGGTTACCGAATCCCTTGTCAACAGACTACTTAGAGTTAGACCTGTTGGTCACCGAATCCCTTGTGAACAGACTACTTAGAGTTAGACCTCTTGGTCACCGAATCCCTTGTGAACAGACTACTTAGAGTTAGACCTCTTGGTCAACGAATCCCTTGTGAACAGACTACTTAGAGTTAGACCTCTTGGTCAACGAATCCCTTGTCACCAGAATACTTAGAGTTAGACCTCTTGGTCACCGAATTCCCTGTCAACAGACTACGTAGAGTTAGACCTCTTGGTCACCGAATTCCTTGTCAAAAAAGGAGATTTGATTTCGAACCCCGCTTTCGATTGTGACAAGGTGCATTAGACTTATATTATATGTTATGTAAAATTATTCATATTTTATGTTGTAGCAAATTTATCAAGAACTGTCGGAATTCCAAGTGCAAATGTCGGTACTATTAGGTCTACATTGAAGCATTCAATTGATGGGAGAGTGGAGACAAGTTGTACTTATATGGATAAAGCCAGATATTGGCACTGGTTTACAATCCAGCTAGATAAACAATATATGATAGAAAAAGTGGTTTTAAGATATGCACAAGGACTAGCCGGTAAGTACCATTTTTTCAAACTTAGGGTTGGAGGTCGGGGTTTTTCAAACTTAGGGTTAGGGTTTGAGATTTCATACTTAGAGGTAGGGTGTGGGTTTTTAAACATAGGGTTAGGGTTGGTGCTTTTAAACTTAGAGTGAGGGTAGGGGTTTTCAAACTTAGAGTTAGGATTGTGGTTTCAAACTTAAGGTTAAGGATGGAATCTTTAAAACTTAAAATAAGGGTTGGGATTACAACCTTTGGGATTAGTGTTTGGGTTTTCAAACCTAGGGTTAAAAGTTGGGGTTTTAAAACTTAGGGTTAAGGGTTGGGGGTTCAAATTTAGGGATAGGGTTGTGGCTTTCAAACTAAGGGTTAGAGTTAAGGGTTGGGGTTTCAAACTTAGGGATAGGGTTGTGGCTTTCAAACTAAGGGTTACAATTTGGGTTTTCAAACTTAGGATTTAGGGTTGTGGATTTCAAACTTTGAACACAACCTTTACAGCATTTAATAATTAAACAAATTTAAGATTTAATTTAAATAATTTAAATTCAATAGCTTGAGTGCTTGATCGGGATAATCTTCATATAGTATTGACATCCTTACATTATTATTTATAACTTAAATAATAAATGTCTATTTACAAGATTTTGGTTTGAATTCAGATTTTCATTATAATAATATCCTGCAGTAAAATTTGTTACTCATGGTAATATTTTGTTTTACAAACTTAACAAACATTTGTGAGTCATCATTATAATGATAACAAGGTCAGTTCAAAAGTGTCTACTGCTTCATGTAGTGATTAAGGATATATGTGTCAGTCCAAAGTGTCTGCTGCTTCATGTAGTGATAAGGATATATGTGTCAGTCCAAAGTGTCTGCTGCTCCATGGAGTGATTAAGGATATATATGTCAGTCCAAAGTGTCTGCTGCTTCATGTAGTGAGAAGGATATATGTGTCAGTCCAAAGTGTCTGCTGCTCCATGTAGTGTTAAGGATATATGTGTCAGTCCAAAGTGTCTGCTGCTCCATGTAGTGATTAAGGATATATGTGTCAGTCCAAAGTGTCTGCTGCTTCATGTAGTGAGAAGGATATATGTGTCAGTCCAAAGTGTCTGCTGCTCCATGTAGTGATAAGGATATATGTGTCAGTCCAAAGTGTCTGCTGCTCCATGTAGTGATTAAGGATATATGTGTCAGCCCAAAGTGTCTGCTGCTTCATTTAGTGATAAGGATATATGTATCAGTCCAAAGTGTCTGCTGCTCCATGTAGTGATTAAGGATATATGTGTTAGATCAAAGTGTCTGCTGCTCCATGTAGTGATAAGGATATATGTGTCAGTCCAAAGTGTCTGCTTCTCCATGAAGTGATAAGGATAATTATATGTGTCAGTCCAAAGTGTCTGCTGCTTCATGTAGTGATAAGGATATATGTGTCAGTCCAAAAGTGTCTGCTGCTCCATGTAGTGATAAGGATATATGTATCAGTCCAAAGTGTCTACTGCTTCATGTAGTGATAAGGATATATGTGTTAGTCCAAAGTGTCTGCTGCTCCATGTATTGATTAGGATATATGTGTCAGTCCAAAGTGCCTGCTGCTCCATGTAGTGATAAGGATATATGTGTCAGTCCAAAGTGTCTGCTGCTTCATGTAGTGATAAGGATATATGTGATACTAGTCCAAAGTGTCTGCTGCTCCATGTAATGATCAGGATATATGTGTCAGTCCAAAGTGTCTGCTGCTCCATGTAGTGATAAGGATATATGTGTCAGTCCAAAGTGTCTGATGCTCCATGTAGTGATTAAGCATATATGTGTTAGATCAAAGTGTCTGCTGCTCAAAGTAGTGATTAAGGATATATGTGTCAGCCCTAAGGGTCTTCTGCTGCCTGAGGTGATTTGGAGATCTGTTTCAGTCCAAATTATCTACTGCTGCCGGAAGTGATTAGGATATCTGTGTCAGTCCTTAAGGTCTACTGCTGCCTGAGGTGATTTGGAGATATGTTTCAGTCCTAAGGTTCTACTGCTCCATGTAGTGATTAGGATATATATATATATATATATACAACTCGTCTAAACATGTTAGATCTGTAAATTTGCTTTCGCAATGTTTAGACGAGTTGTATATACATTATGTACACAGCCATGTATCACCATCATTGATGGCGATCCGATGGATACATCTGTTGTAGGGTTGTCACTGACGCAGACGTACTTATGTATATATATATATATATATATAAGTACGTCTGAGTCATATATATGTCAGTCCTAAGGTTCCACTGCTGCCTGTAGTGATTAGGATATATGTCTCAGTCCAAAGGGTCTACTACTGCCTTAGGTGATTAGGATATATGTGTTAGATCAAAGTGTCTGCTGCTCAAAGTAGTGATTAAGGATAAATGTGTCAGTCTAAGGGTCTACTGCTGCCTGACATGATAAGGATATATGTCTCAGTCCAAAGGGTATACTGCTGCCTGTGGTGATTAGGATATATGTGTTAGTCCAAAGAGACTACTGCTTCATGTAGTTATTATGATATATGTCTCAGTCCAAAGGGTCTACTGCTGCCTGTAATGATTAGGATATATGTGTCAGTCATAAGGTTCTACTACTCGAAGTAATGATTAAGATATATGTGTCAGTCCAAAGGTTCTACTGCTGCCTGTAGTGATTAGGATATATGTGTCAGTCCAAAGGGTCTACTGCTGCCTGTAGTGATTAGGATATATGTGTCAGTCCAAAGGGTCTACTGCTCTATGTAGTGATTATGATATATGTGTCAGTCCAAAGGGTCTCCTGCTGCCTGTGGTGATTAGGATATATGTGTCAATCCTAAGGGTCTACTGCTGCCTGAGGTGATTAAGATAAATGTGTCAGTCTAAGGGTCTACTGCTGCCTGTAGTGATTAGGATATATGTGTCAGTCCAAAGAGTCTACTGTTTCATGTAGTTATTATGATTTATTTGTCAGTCCTAAGGTTCCACTGCTGTCTGTAGTGATTAGGATAAATGTGTCAGTCCTAAGGGTCTACTGCTGCCTGTAGTGACTAGGATATATGTGTCAGTCCAAAGAGTCTACTGCTGCCCGTAGTGATTAGGATATATGTGTCAGTCATAAGGGTCTACTGCTGCCTGTAGTGATTTAGAGATATGTGCCAGCCTTTAGGGTCTATTGCTGCCTGTAGTGACTAGGATATATGTGTCAGTCCAAAGGGTCTACTGCTGCCTGAGGTGATAAGGATATATGTGTCAGTCCAAAGGGTCTACTGCTGCCTGAGGTGATTAGGATATATGTGTCAGCCCTAAGGTTCTACTGCTGCCTGTATTGATGAGGATATATGTGTCAGAACAAAGGGTCTACTGCAGCCTGAGGTGATAAGGATATATATGTCAGTCCAAAGGGTCTACTGCTGCCTGATGTGATAAGGATATATGTGTCAGTTCAAAGAGTCTACTGCTGTCTGAGGTGATTAGGATATATGTGTCAGTCCTAAGGCTCTACTGCTACCTGTGTTGATTAGGATATATGTGTCAGTCTAATGGGTCTACTGCTACCTGTGTTGATTAGGATATATGTGTCAGTCCAATGGGTCTTGTGCTGCCTGAGGTGATTAGGATATATGTGTCTGTCTAAAGGGTCTACTGCTGCCTGAGGTGATTAGGAAATATGTGTCACTCCAAAGGGTCTACTGCTGCCTGAGGTGATTTGGAGATATGTGTGAGTCCATAGGGTCTACTGCTGCCTGAGGTGATTTGGAGATATGTGTCAGCCCTAAGGGTCTACTGCTTTGTACGAATCACATAAAGTTTAACTTAGGGTGAAGAGATGAGTATGCGAGTTATCCATGTATCTATCTTTTATTCTTTTATAAAAATCATATGGTCGCTAACAATCGCTAACAATCGATTCTCTACAAATAAAGAATAGTTTCACATAAGTAAAAATACATAAATTATAATAAGATGTACATGTTTAAGTATTTATATTAAACTAAACAAACAATAAAACCCATTTCATTCATGTATTATAATTAAGTTCTCTCGTAAGTTAAATTACGTTTAAAATAATAATTAAAAGTTATGCATATTTCTAATAAATAGTATACAATGTTTTCTCTCTTTAAATAAGTTTTGATATAATAAAAAGATAGTATACATAAAAAGTTTCTTACCAACTTTAATCTGTTTAATAAAACGATGTGCATCCGTATGTTATCATAATAAGGTCTAGACGACGAAGCGCACGTCAAAGGCGTAACGTCATAAAACAGAAACGGGGAAAATGTGTTGTTCAAAAGAGCGCAACGTTACATTAGCGCTTTCATGAATAAATAGTAAAAACTGTGTTTCGTATTCTTACAAGAATAAATGAATATATTAGTTAAATATTTAATAAAAAATAAATTTGTATTTAAAATTTGAATATTTCAAATCTTACATGCTGCCTGTAGTGACTAGGATATATGTGTTAGACCAAAGTGTCTGCTGCTCCATGTAGTGATTATGATATATGTGTCAGTCCATTCCAAAGTGCCTGCTGCCTGTAGTGATTAGGATAAATGTGTCAGTCAAAGGGTCTACTGCTGCCTGAGGTGATTTGGAAATATGTGTAAGTCCAAAGGGTCTACTGCTGACTGTAAAGATTAGGATATATGTGTCAGTCCAAAGGGTCTACTGCTGCCTGTAATGATTAGAATATATGTGTCAGTCCAAAGGGTCTACTGCTGCATGTAATGATTGGGATATATGTGTCAGTCCTAAGGTTCTACTGCTGACTGTAATGATTAGGATATATGTGTTAGTCCAAAGGGTATACTGCTTCATGTAGTTATTATGATATATGTGTCGGCCCTAAGGGTCTACTGCTTCATGTAATTATAATGATATATGTGTCAGCCCTAAGAGTCTACTGCTGCCTGAGGTGATTAGGATATATGTGTCAGTCCAAAGAGTCTACTGCTCAGCTGCCTGAGTTGATTAGGATATATGTGTTAGTCCAAAGAGTCTACTGCTCAGCTGCCTGAGGTGATAAGGATATATGTGTTAGTCCAAAGGGTCTACTGCTCAGCTGCCTGAGGTGATTAGGATATATGTGTTAGTCCACAGGGACTACTGCTCAGCTGCCTGAGGTGATTAGGATATATGTGTTAGTCCAAAGTGTCTGCTGCTCCATGTAGTGATTTGGAAATATGTGTAAGTCCAAAGGGTCTACTGCTGACTGTAAAGATTAGGATATATGTGTTAGTCCAAAGTGTCTGCTGCCTGTAGTGATTAGGATATATGTGTCAGTCCAAAGGGTCTACTGCTGCCTGTAGTGATTAGGATATATGTGTCAGTCTAAAGGGTCTGCTGCACCATGGAGTGATTAGGATATATATGTCAATCCAAAGTGTCTGCTCCAGGTAGTGATTAAGGATATATGTGTCAGCCCTGAGGGTCTACTGCTGCCTGTAGTGATTTGGATATAATATATATCAGTCCAAAGTGTCTGCTGCTCCATGTATTCATTATGATATATGAGTCAGACCTAAGCCTAAGGGTCTACTGCTGCCTGAGGTGATTTGGAGATATGTTTCAGTCCAAAGGTTCTGCTGCTTCCTGAAATGATTAGGATATATGTATCAAAAATAATAAATGTAGATGAACAAGAATATAATGATAAACATGATAAATTAGAGTACCACCATGGGCACAGAAAGTAGAGTCTTTAAGTTTTTTTGACCGAGGACTAAAGTGTAGTCCTATACTGCCAACTTTCTGAGCTTTGTACAATAATAAAAGGTTACTAATGGGAAATAGATCTTTGTCACACATTGGCTTTGCTCATTTTTAGCTCACCTGGCCTAAAAGGCCAAGTGAGCTTTTCCCATCACTTGGCGTCCGGCGTCCGTCGTCCGTCGTCGTTAACTTTTACAAAAATCTTCTCCTCTGAAACTACTGGGCCAAATTAAACCAAACTTTGCCACAATCATCATTGATGTATCTTGTTTAAAAAAAATTCTTTTTACCCGGCCAACCAACCAAGATGGCCGCCATGGCTAAAAATAGAACATAGGGGTTAAATGCAGTTTTTGGGCTTATAACTCAAAAACCAAAGCATAAAGAGTAAATCTGACAGGAATAAAATTGTTTATCAGGTCAAGATCTATTTGGCCTGAAATTTTCAGATGAATCAGACAACCCATTGTTGGGTTGCTGCCCCTAAATTGGTAATTTCAAGGAAATTTTACTGTTTTTGGTTATTATCTTGAATATTATTATGGATGGAGATAAACTATAAACGGCAATAATGTTCAGCAAAATAAGATTAACAAATGAGTCAACATGACCAAAATGGTCAGTTGACCCCTTTAGGAGTTATTGCCCTTTATAGTCAATTTTAAACCATTTTTCGTAAATCTCCATGAACTTTTACAAAAATCTTCTCCTCTGAAACTACTAGGCCAAATTAAACCAAATTTGGCCACAATTATCATTGATGTATCTAGTTTAAAATTTGTGTTTTTTGTGACCGGGCAAACCAAACAAGATGGCCGCTACGGTTAAAAATAGAACATAGGGGTAAAATGCAGTTTTTGGCTTATAACTTTAAAACTAAAGCATTTAGAGCAAATCTGACAGGGGGTAAAATTGTTTATTTGGTCAAGATCTATCTGCCCTGAAATTTTCAGATGAATCAGACAACTCGTTGTTAGGTTGCTGCTCCTAAATTGGTAATTTTAAGGAAATTTTGCTGTTTTGGGTTATTATCTTGAATATTATTATAGATAGAGATAAACTGTAAACAGAAATAATGTACAGCAATTTAAGATTAGAAAATAAGTCAAAATGACCAAACTGGTCAATTGACCCCCTTAGAAGTTATTGTCCTTTATAATCAATTTTTAACAATTTTCATAAAATTTGTAAATTTTTACTAACATTTTCCACACGGACAAGTTCATTATAGATAGGGATAATTGTAAGCAGCAATAATGTTCAGTAAAGTAAGATGTACAAACACATCACAATCACCTAAACACAATTTTGTCATGAACTGTCTGCTTCCTTTGTGTAATTCACATATACCAAGATGAGCGACACAGGCTCTTTAGAGCGTCTAGTTAATTTATGTGTTTGGTCTCTTTTGAAGAGTTGTCTTATTAGCAACCATACTGCATATTCTTTTAAGTATATACTATCTGCTTTCTATTAGCTGAACTATTGAGGACCATATTTTACCAAATATTTTTTTTATGTTTTAGATGATAACTACATAAATACGGTAACGTCACCATTTACAATTTTCATCAAGAATTCTTTCTCCCCTAGTGCAGTAGGAAGTGGTCCAATATGTTACAGGGACAACGGAAAGGGCGAGAACGATCCAAAATATAACGCATATGAATGCAATAAGCTTGGGACATACGTCGTGTGGTATTTTCAACACCTTTTCTGGATGAGAATTTATCTTCCATGTGAATTTGAAATCCGCGGTAAGTTCAGTTATCAATGTAATCATATATAAAATATAATACTCTTTCAGTGATTTGAACGGGTAGTCCATGACGACGATAGATTGACTAGTCTGTCAAATTTACGCATGTGTAGAAGATGGACTATAATCTTGCAGTGATGCAGACTTATTGGTCACTTGTGTAGGCGATATAAAAATGTCTGTCAGTGTTCAAAAAGTGTAGACGATAAACCAGTTTACCAGTGATGCACTCGTATAGACAAAAGACTATAGTATTCTGTCAGTGATACACTCGTGTAGACGATAGACTAGTCTGTCAGTGATACACTCGTGTAGACGATAGACTAGTCTGTCAGTGATACACTCGTGTAGACGATAGACTAGTATGTCAGTGAAACACTCGTGTAGACGATATACCAACGTGTAAATGAAAGATTAGTCTTTCACCAATTTGCAAACGTATTAACGATAGACTAATCTGTCAGTGATACACTATTGTAGACGATATACTATTCTGTCAGTGATACACTCGTGAAGACGATAGACTAGTCTGTCAGTTATACACTATTGTAGACGATAGACTATTCTGTCAGTGATACACTATTGTAGACGATAGACTATTCTGTCAGTGATACACTCGTGTAGACGATCGACTAGTCTGTCAGTGATACACTCGTGAAGACGATAGAATAGTCTGTCTGTGATACACTCGTGTAGACGATAGACTAGTCTGTCAGTGATACACTATTGTAGACGATAGACTAGTCCGTCAGTTATACACTATTGTAGACGATAGACTAGTATGTCAGTTATACACTAGTGTATGTAGTATCCAGATTAACCCGGGAACTCACATCATACACATCCGCAACTCTTATTATTACGTTACGTTGCTACGGCATTATTTGTATATTGTTTTGAGACAGCCATTATTAAATTACTATCTAAAGAAGCTAGTCTTAGATGTTTCATTGGCGACGAGGATGAACAAAAACTGACGATTTTGAAGAAAGGAAATAAAGAAGAATACGTTAAAAGCCGAAATCAAATCAGGAACGAATTTACCTAAATACCAAAAGACGAAAATGGACGGCGGAGACACGCAACGGATCACAGTTGTAACGGAGACGAGAAATTTAAGAACAATTCCATTTCTTCAAAGTGATGATCCATTATCTACTGGAAAACAATGGGAAGACTGGTTAGAAGGAATTGAAAGAGAATTTAGATACTTCAAGATAACACAGCCTGAGGATAAAAAGGATGCACTTTTGATTTATGGAGGAAAGGAATTAGTGAGATTGGAAAAAAGTTTAAAGAATGATATAACAGCTGGGACAGATGAGTATGATGTATTGAAAAATAAGATAAATAAATATTTTTTGCCAAAGAAGAATAAACATCATTCAAGATATATATTTTCAAAAATTAAGCCAGAGAAAGGAGAAATGATAGGTTGTTATGTATCTAGACTTAGAGAAAAAGCAAATAATTGTGAATTTGGAAACACAACAGAAGAAAGAATACTTGAACACTGTATACAAAATATTGAAAATAAAGAATTGATTAGAAAAGCCATTAGTAAAGGTTGGGACTTGGATAAATTTATTGAGGAAGCAGCACATGTAGAAGACACAAATCTTCATCTGAAAGAAATGAGGAAAGAAGAACCTAATGTTGTATATAAAGTGCAGAACACATTTGAAAGGAGACAAGACAGTAACAGACCAAGAAGAACAATGGAAACAGATAATCAACTTTCACAAGATTTGTGTAACTATTGTGGATTTCGTCATGAAAGCAGAAGATGTCCAGCATATGGAAAAGATTGCAGGTCTTGTGGGAAAAAGAACCATTTTGAATCAATGTGTAGATTTAGGAACAAACAGGATAGTAACTATAATCAAAGTAAAGGAAGAATGATGCAGAATATAAACAGAAAAAATGTGAAAAAAACTGTTGAAGACAATTTCAGTGAGGATTCCGATCAGTATGAGGAAGATGATTATTTTGATGAATATGTAAAATATGTTGCAAGGATAGGAAAAGTGAAGTCAATTTGTAGAAAAGGTCACAATGAGAAAACTGTGAAGATTCATTTAGGAGATGTAGAGATGAAGGTTGAACCAGATAGCGGTGCAGATGTGAATGTTATGGATGAACATCATTTTTCAAAATTAAGGAAGTTATCTACACATAAACTAAAATTGGAGAAAAGTAAAACAGTACTTAGTACACTTCAAAATTTACTTCCCGTCAAAGGAGAATTTAAAACTATCGTACGGAACGAGACATGTGGAATGGAAACAAAGTTTATCGTTATTCAAAGAAGAATAAATTCACCACCATTGCTTAGTAGAGCAACACTTAAGAAATTAGGAATGATGGAAATAAGACCAGATGGGTCATTTGCAGAACCGAATGATCTTAAAGTAACAAACGAGAAAACTAACAAATTAGAACCGCATATGATAAGAGCATGTGTCGACATGAGGATACCAAACAAATTCATGGAAAGGAACAGGATAATCCAGAGCCCAGTTGATGATGATGATGATGATGATGATGATAAACGTGTAAAGAGAGACGACAATGATGAGGATGATGATGACGATGATGACAAACGTGATGCTGATGATGATGATGATGATGAAGATGATGACGATGATAATGATGATGATGATGATGATGATGACGACAAACGTGAAGCTTTCGACAATGATGATGTTGAGTTTAAACGTGATGCTGATGATGACGATGATGATGAGGATGACAAATGTGATGCTGATGATGACGACGATGATGATGATGACAAGCATGTTGCTGATGATGACGATGATGATTTTGAGTTTAAACATGATGCTGATGATGACGATGATGATGAGGATGACAAACGTGATGCTGATGATGACGACAATGATGATGATGATGATGATGATGATGATGATGACAAACATGATGCTGATGATGACGATGATGATGACAAACGTGATGCTTACAAAGACAAAATAAAACATCAAGCTGAGAACAGAAATACCAGAAAACACAATTTAAAGATATGCGATTATGTGTTATTGGAACAAAACAAGAGAGACAAATGGACAACAGCATATGAACCGGCATTCTATGTAGTTTTTGTAGTAAATGGCTCAACCATAGGTGCAAGAAGAGTAACAGATGGAAGAGAGATTCGTAGGAATGCTAGTAAATTTAAAATAGCTAACAAACTGGTAAAAGAAGAAGAATATGCCCCCCCCCCCCCCGCAAGACAGGCGCGGGAGGGGGCAGAGGATACAGAATATGGGCCCCCCGCAAGACAGGCGCGGGAGGGGGCAAATTTGATAGAGGAACTGCTAAGGAATACAGAACAAAATAATAATATTAACAATGAACAAAGTTAAATCAATTGTCAAATCAGAGACCCCAACGCGAACGTAGGGTACCAGAATATTTTTATGTCACGGAGATAAACTGACTATGATATGAAAATACAAGTGAATTTATACAGACTGCTAATCAAAGACAACACAAACAAAGTGAAATACTTTTTATTCATTTAAATTCAAACTTCTATTTTTTTATAAGTTAAGGAGGAATGTAGTATCCAGATTAACCCGGGAACTCACATCATACACATCCGCAACTCTTATTATTACGTTACGTTGCTACAGCATTATTTGTATATTGTTTTGAGACAGCCATTATTAAATTACTATCTAAAGAAGCCAGTCTTAGATGTTTCAGTGTAGACGATAGACTAGTCTGTCAGTGATACCCTCGTGTAGACGATATACTAGTCTGTCAGTGATACCCTCGTGTAGACGATATACTAGTCTGTCAGTGATACACTCTTGTAGACGATAGTCTGGTCCGTCAGTAATACACTCGTGTAGACGATAGACTAGTCTGTCAGTGAAACCCTCGTGTAGACAATATACTAGTCTGTCGATGATACACTCGTGTTGACGATATAATAGTCTGTCAGTGTAACCCTCGTGTAGTCGATGTAATAGTCTGTCAGTGGTACACTCGGGAAGACGATAAACTATTCTGTCAGTGATACACTCGTGTAGACGATAGACTAGTATGTCAGTCATACACTCGTGTAAACGATAGACTAGTCTGTCAGTGATACACTCTTGTAGACGATAGACTATTCTGTCAGTGATACACTCGTGTAGACGTTAGACTATTCTGTCAGTGATACACTTGTGTAGACGATAGACTATTCTGTCAGTGATACACTCGTGTAGACGATATACTAGTCTGTCAGTGATACACTTGTGTAGACGATAGACTAGTCTGTCAGTGATACACTCGTGTAGACGTTAGACTATTCTGTCAGTGATACACTGGTGTAGACAATAGATAAGTCTGTCAGTGACACCCTACTGTAGACGATGGACTATTCTGTCAGTGATACACTCGTGTAGACGATAGACTTTCCTGTGAGTGATACACTCGTGTAGACGATAGAATAGTCTGTCAGTGAAACACTCGTGTAGACGATATACTAGTCTGTCAGTGATACATTCGTGTAGACGATATCAATGTCTTTGAGTTATATGCATGGAACTGCATTAAGTCAGGCACTTACTAATATACTCTAGAACTTTAGCCATATTTTGGTGAACCTTCGCTTAGGTTTCTTGATTAACTGGTGGCTGTCGATTATCGTACACTAGCGCGAAAGTAGATATGCTGCACATAAAATTTAGAATGGAAATGGAGAATATGTGAAAGTGAAAATTAACAACCCGACCAAACAGCATATATGATATAGCAGCCGAAGACCACCAATGGATCGTCAACGCAGCTAGAAATCTACATGTACTATAATAATACTATAGAGTAAACCTTTAGATAAACTATACTGATATATATATATTTGGACATGTTAATTTCCGTTTTTTTAGATTAACTATATTTTTCATCAAACCAGCCTAAAACCTACTAATTTTATTTCACGCTAAATAACATCTTACTTTAGGTTGTGAGCCGGGAAAATATGGTGATAATTGTGAGCATACTTGTTCACCTAACTGCGAGATTGGAATGTGCCGTGGTGCTAGAGAGGACTGTTATTGTGGAGTAGCCTACTCAATGAGTGACACAAAACACTATTGCCATAAACAAGGTATAAACATATTACTTCACTATAAATGTATTTTTGTAATTTAAGTAGTTATCTTCCGGTTTTCTTGTGTATTTATTTTACTTTAACTTTTAAAAAGCCGTATTTTTTTATCATTATATTTAATGCTTTTCGTATTTTCACTGGTATATTTTGAACAGATTCTCTATGAAAAAAAAGAGAAACATAATGATTTGTGAATTGTAAGTAAGATTACTGTGCTTATCCAGTGACCTTTGGGGTATCACATAAGCAAAAACTAAAACAGTTTACCAAATTGCAGTTAGATTTCTACTCCAACTAAATAATCAATAGGTAAAATATTTTAGCAGATTGCTCAAGTGAAATGTTGTTAGTATGAAGTGAGTGCTGTAAAATAGAAATGTAATACTTACCATCCAGAACCTTTGTCAATTATTTTTAACAAAAATAATATCTTACTATAGTATGAGTAACTGAATAAAAAGGTCTAATTTTGATATGGAAACTTCTATCATAAATAAACATTATAAATGAATAGTTCCAAACATTGTTTTGTAGGTGTATATTTTATAGCTTTGTCTTCTAAGAGAAAGTTATTGTGCAATTGTGATTCGAATAACATTTTCTATACAAATAACAGATCTGCTGGCATTAAAGGGAAATAATTTTTATTGAGTTCAAATGTACACTAATAATTTAATCATGAATAGTTTGACCTCATTAATCCGTATTCATGTGCCCTTCAATTGAACCTCTTAACTAGTAAGAGATTGGTCACGCACGAACTAGTCGTGACAGCTAGTATTTTTTGGGAAACCATTGAAAGTGAACAATAGTAAACAATTTTATTGACTGATACGATCTACAAAAACTCATTCTTATACAGGTATATACGAGTATACCTATTAAACATACTAAAAATTTAGCTTACGCCGGACAAGGAATAAGAGCGTTCGACGTGGGAGATAAATAAATGATTAATTATGTTTATGCCAGTACTGAGGTACTGTCTTCAAGGCAATTGATGCTATAGGGACTGAGAATTGAGAATTGAAGTCGAATTGGTAAACACAAATTTGACATGTAGCGCTCCTTTAAGCAAAAATTCTTTGTAATAAGTAAGGCCAAATATTATTGATTGTTAATCGTTTTATTCAATCATTCATTAAACTTTTGTCACTACTGATTTTTACAAACAATATGAATAATTAGTAGAAAGTGAACGGGAATAAAGGTATGTATGCCGGAAACGAGACTTACCGCTTCATTTTAGAATTATGTTAACTGTCAGCAAAAGTGTACCTTGAATGACCACCATAATAGAATTGAGAGTGTAATCGTGGAATATGTCAAAGAGACAACAACCCGACCATAGAGCAAAACATGACACAAATCTGCAAATGGGTCTTCAATACAGCGAGAAAATCCATAACATATTGTCAAACCCGTAAATAATGTCGTCATGGTCCGAATTAACCAAATTGAATCTAAGTTGACGAAAACAGTAATCTAATTTTATTAAACTTTAACTTCTTAACTCGGTGGCAAGAGAATAAACCAGAGGGTTGTGCGCAATATTTTATTTCTTTGTCCGTTTACATATTATTGGGAATACACTATAATAAACAAAAATAAAACGATGATATAATAAAAAATATGATATCTTGAAAAGTTAAAAAAAAAATATGATTTACATTTTCATAAAGAAATATCCAAGTGAAATGTTTGCAATTTGTTTCATCGTTATTTGTGCACAAAATTGTATAAGTATACACTTGTAGATACATGTAACAGTATTCATTACAACATGTCACCATACACTTTAAGATCGGTACTGTACATCAGAACAGCTTTCAAAACATATATTTTGCCAGAGGAGTTGAGTCTTGGTTTATGGGGGTTGTATTTCCAATGTATTTGTTTATTGATAACCTTATTCATGCATCATTCCACAAATAGTACAAATCAATACTATCTTATGTTATGTCCAAAGTATAGTTTAGTTTAAAGAAATAAGTATAGATGCATGCTATCTCTTTCGAGACTTTAAAGTTAAAGACGTTTAATTATCACACTTATGGAAATATTTTTAGGCTTAGAATGTAAATCATCCCAAAGTGGTAAAGAGTACGGGTCTTTTCTCAACGAAACTATTTCTGGAAGACCATGTCAAAAATGGAGTGAAAGTACACCACACCCACACCAATGGACGTATTTGCGACGTGAACAAAATTATTGTCGTAATCCAGATGCAGTTGGCAGAAAATTAGGTCCATGGTGTTTTACTACAGATCCAAATATAGAGTGGGAATATTGTAATGTGTCATTTTGTGGTATGTATCATCACTTTATAAGGTATGTCCAAACAATTATTATAATGTATGTCGATATGCTGATTAATATACAACTTACAAGACACATTTTACTTAAAATATACAAATCATGGTCTTTAAGGTTTCTACATGTATGTTGTGTTTTGTTTACTATTGTATGTCTCCTTTTGTTTAGCCGTGTCGTTTTTAGTTTATTTTAAAATTAGGAGTTTTGATGTCCCTTGCTATGTTTCGTCTCTCTTTTAAAAGGTCTCAATGGATTAAAACTAATAACAAAGTTACTAAAACATCATATGTATGCAACGGATTTATGACGAGCACGTTAAATATTTTTTTTTTTACAGAGAGGTGCAATGAAATAAAAAAGATTGTGAGTCTGTATTGCAAGTTTATTCAAAACACAAGAAAGGTTCGATGAAGGAGATTTTTTGGGACAATAATTCTATGGAAACAAATGGGGTTAGCTGATAGGCCCAATAAAGGGTACACGACAGATTAAAATATAGAAATGGCAAAACAAAACTGTTTAAAAAAAGAAACTACTACAACAGGTTTCCAAATTTTTTTGCACACAGGAATCCTACCAAAATGTTATTTTCAATTACTGATAAAAACGTATTCCTTTAAGGTAGCACAATACAAAGATTTTTTTATTCCAAATCCCCAACCTTTAAAATGCTGTAACTTTCTTAAAACTGCATATAAATTAATAAAAGAGGTATATAAAGAAAGGTAAAAAGAATAATCTCTTAAATGAATGCAATAGTTTTGTTATGCAATCATTATGTTATCAATTATTATGCAATTAATGGCAAAATATTGGTCAGTTCACTTGAATGAATTTAGCTCTTTCATCTCTATAGCTACACGAGAAATTGTAATGTTATCTTAAGCAACACAGCAGGAGCTTCAAAAGGGTGTCTCAAATTATCGCTATCGTATTCCATTCTCTCATAAATTTGTAATTAGAGTAAACGTACTTACCACATACAAGTAGATAATGTATGATTAGGTGTAAAATTTGATCTATACGTTCTATTCAAAATCTGAGACACCCTTTTGTAGATAATGACTCAAGGAACAACATATAGTAAAATCAACCCTCTTGGGGGATCCATGAAGAAGCTAATTACAATTGAATGTGGAAATTTGTTGTAAAATTTTGTAGACACAATTATCATTATGATTGATTACATAATTGTTGTATAATACTAACATTTCATTAATTTGAAAGAGTAATCTGTTAGCTATTTATAGATACCACTATTATAAATTTTCAAGCATTATAACAAAAGTTAAAGCATTTTAAAACTGGGGAACTGGAGGTATAAAATCTTTGTATTGTGCTACCTTAACAATGACATTTCAGTAGAAAACATTAGATATTTGCGAAAATTTCAAAAAGTTCTATAACAAGTTTCCATTGTGAGACTATTTTTTTATATTTTTCCCTATGATGTCGTTTGTTTTGTTCTCAAATCGTTGTCAACATAATGGAATTTTATGCGACTGTCCTACAAGTGAGAGGTATAGCTAGCTCTTAACAGGTTTAATCGACCGTTTTCTACACAAGACAATGTCTGTACCAAGTCAAGGATATGACAGTTGTCAAATTTGATTTTTTATATGTATATTTTTTTTGCTATGGCATATTCATTTGTGTTATGAGTTCCATAAAATATCATACTTTCACCAATATTGTTCATGTGATTTATATCAAGACAATATCTTAAAATAGATCATATACTCTATAGGAAACAAAATATTATCGAGAATAAACCAAATTGGCCATTCAAATTAATTCATTTTGGTTATTCCGTGCAATACAAAAAACAGGTAGATCTAATGTGATATTATAGAATTCACACCAGGTCAATTTTATTATTTGTAAATTGATTTTGCCATTATAAGGGACTTTCCGTTTTGAATTTTCCTTGGAGTTCAGTATTTTTGTGATTATACTTTTGAGCTTTTCTCATCACTTGGCATCCGTCGTCGGTCGTCGTCGTTAACTTATACAATAATCTTCTCCTCTGAAACTACTGGGCCAAATTAAACCTAACTTGCCCACACTCATTATTGGGATATGTAGTTTAAATCGAAGCACTGTAAGCGATGTAGGCAGTAAACCAAAAACCAAGTTAAACATAATTATGAAAACTGTGGCAATGTTGCTTCAATTTTTTTTTTGAAAGATTTAAAAGAACAAACATTAAACATTCATATATTGTACATTTATGTTCATTCAATGAATTAATCATTAAGGCAACTCATATTTTTTCAAGGATTTCAAAAGCAACGCATATATATTTCTATAAATCAAGTATATTTTTTCATGGTCATGCAGTGTACAAGTTCGCAATGTATTGCAGTTCTTCTAGTTGATAGTTAACGTTGGTTTTAGTTGACTGATACTAGTTCAAGTTGACTTTAGTACGAACTACACACATATTTCATATGATTTGTTATATTGTTCTATACATGAGTATATATGGTTTAGGGGTTGGGATCTCGACCGCTTCCAAGTTCCCAAATAGGAGGGGTGGGGTGACCACAGGGACTCCCCATGTATTTCATTTAATTAGTTATATTGTCCCATACATGAATAAATATGGTTTAGCGGTGGGGATCTTGACTGTTTCCAAGTTCTAAAACATGAGGGGGTGGGGTGACCCTAGGGACATTCCCTATATTTCAATTGGTTAGTTATATAGACCCATACATGAATGTATATGTTTTTAGGGGTAGGGATATCATCCCTTTCATAGTTATCAGTTTTAAACAGGAGGGGGTAGAGTGGCCCAAAGGACTCCACCTATATATCATATGATTGGCTTACATTCAGGTATCATATAATCTAGTTGCACTATATTTGTGAAAATAAAGTAAGAAACTTCCAGCTTTTTTAACTGACCCATCAAAATTGAGAAAAAATACCCATTAAAATTGCAGTAATATGCTTACCCTTTAAAAGCATCATCAACATTTATCACTGCTAAAGCAATTTATACTGTCACCCGGAACATATATATTGTTAGATATACTGTACTAACTGTCACATTGTATTGGGTTTTGATATTAAAATTTGTCAAAAAGTAGTTTCGAGTTTTTGTTCCATATATTTTTGCTTTTTCTTTCTTTTACATATATCTTTTGGTTTTCAATTCTAGTGTTTGTATTTATTCTCCATGCATAGATGTATATTTCACCTGTATGATTTTTTTCTCTCCAAAACCCGGAATTACCTTATTCGCTTCAGGAATCGGATCCAATATTGTAATTGTCTTCTGGTATTATCTCTATACCTTTGTAATTTGGTTTATGAGAATAACGATATATATAAGCAATCACAATATAAACCTTTACCAAACGCTAAAAACCCAAACAATTGAATTAATCACTTTCTAAACCTTAACCAGGTACCAGGTACGCTAAAAACCCAAACATTTAAAGTAATTACTATATACACTTTTACCAGGAACGCTAAAAACCCAAACATTTAAAGTAATTACTATATAAACTTTTACCAGGTGCGCTACAACCCAAACATTAAAACTAATCACTATATAAACCTTCACAAGGAACGCTTACACCCAAACATTTAAAGTAATCACTATATAAACCTTTACCAGGAACTCCTAAAACCCAAACATGTAAAGTAATCACTATATAAACCTTTACCACGAACACTAAAAACGCAAACATTAAATTAATCACTCTATAAACTAATACCAGAAACTCTAAAATCCAAACATTTAAAGTAATCACTTTATAAACCTCTACCAGGAACTCTAAAACCCAAACATTTAAAGTAATCACTTTTTAAACCTTTACAAGGAACGCTAAAGTCCAAACGTCTTAAGTAATTACTATATAAACCCTTACCATAAACGCAAAAACCCATACATTTAAAGTGATCACTTTATAAACCTTTATCAGGAACTCTTTAAACCCAAATATTTAAAGTAATCACTATATGAACATTTACCAGGAACTTTAAAACCCAAACATTTAAAGAAATTACTTTATAAACCTTTACAAGGAACGCTAAAACCCAAACATTTAAAGTAATCACTATAAAAACCTTTACCAGGAATGCTAAAACCCAAACATTTAAAGTAATCACTTTATAAACCTTTACAAGGAACGCTAAAACCCAAACATTTAAAGAAATTACTTTATAAACCTTTACAAGGAACGCTAAAACCCAAACATTTAAAGTAATCACTTTATAAACCTTTACAAGAAACGCTGAAACCCAAACATTTAAAGTAATCACTATAAAAACCTTCACCAGGAACGCTAAAACCCAAACATTTAAAGTAATCACTTTATAAACCTTTACAAGGAACGCTAAAACCCAAACATTTAAAGTAATCACTATATAAACCTTTACCAGGAACTATAAACCCAAACATTTAAAGTAATCACTTTATAAACCTTTACAAGGAACGCTAAAACCCAAACATTTAAAGTAATCACTATATAAACCTTTTCCAGGAACGCTAAAACCCAATCATTTAAAGTAATCACTTTATAAACCTTTACAAGGAACGCTAAAACCCAAACATTAAAACTAATCACTATATAATCCTTCACAAGGAACGCTTACACCCAAACATTTAAAGTAATCACTCTATAAACCTTTACCAGGAACTCCTAAAACCCAAACATGTAAAGTAATCACTATATAAACCTTTACCACGAACACTAAAAACGCAAACATTAAATTAATCACTCTATAAACTAATACCAGAAACTCTAAAATCCAAACATTTAAAGCAATCACTTTATAAACCTCTACCAGGAACTCTAAAACCAAAACATTTAAAGTAATCACTTTATAAACCTTTACAAGGAACGCTAAAGTCCAAACGTCTTAAGTAATTACTATATAAACCTTTACCATAAACGCAAAAAACCCATACATTTAAAGTGATCACTTTATAAACCTTTGTCAGGAACTCTTTAAACCCAAATATTTAAAGTAATCACTATATGAACATTTACCAGGAACTTTAAAACCCAAACATTTAAAGAAATTACTTTATAAACCTTTACAAGGAACGCTAAAACCCAAACATTTAAAGTAATCACTATAAAAACCTTTACCAGGAACGCTAAAACCCAAACATTTAAAGTGATCACTTTATAAACCTTTACAAAGAACGCTAAAACCCAAACATTTAAAGAAATTACTTTATAAACCTTTACAAGGAACCCTAAAACCCAAACATTTAAAGTAATCACTTTATAAACCTTTACAAGGAACGCTAAAACCCAAACATTTAAAGTAATCACTATAAAAACCTTCACCAGGAACGCTAAAACCCAAACATTAAAAGTAATCACTTTATAAACCTTTACAAGGAACGCTTAAACCCAAACATTTAAAGTAATCACTATATAAACCTTTACCAGGAACTCTTAAACCCAAACATTTAAAGTAATCACTTTATAAACCTTTACAAGGAACGCTAAAACCCAAACATTTAAAGTATTCACTATATAAACCTTTACCAGGAACTCTAAAACCCAAACATTTAAAGTAATCACTTTATAAACCTTTACAAGGAACGCTAAAACCCAAACATTTAAAGTAATCACTATAAAAACCTTTACCAGGAACGCTAAAACCCAAACATTAAAAGTAATCACTTTATAAACCTTTACAAGGAACGCTAAAACCCAAACATTTAAAGTAATCACTTTATAAACCTTTAAAAGGAACGCTAAAACCCAAGCATTTAATTAATCACTATATAAACCTTTACCAGGAACTCTAAAACCCAAACATTCAAAGAAATCACTTTATAAACTTTATAAACATTTACCAGGAACGCAAAAACCCCATACATTCAAAGTAATCACTATAGAAACCTTCCCCAGGAACGCTGAAACCCAAATAACTGAACCATCCCCTTTAATACACAATGAAATGAATAGATTAAGAACACCAAATATAATCAAAAGCTATACTTATAAGAGATGTAAAAGGCTGTCGACTAGGAATGGTGTAATAAGGGAATGCAGTCCCCTATAACAGTAGAAAAATGAATGAACAAAAAATAAATTAAAAAAAAATATATGTAATTTCCAATGTGCGAATGAACTAAAAATTGATAAATATTTTTTTCTAACTTTTTTATTTTCCTGCATTTGCGTAAAAATCGCTTTCTTTCTTCCGGTTTTGTTTGTCATTAAACTTTAAATATCCTTAATAACAGGACCATCATGGTAAACGTGAAGGTATTTCCGTTGCTTTTTGAACATTAAATATGTTAGAATTAGAATAAAATCATTGATATGGACCTCGTTCCCTTTCACAGGTAACGCCTGCCTTATATTATGACGAATATAATGTTGTCTTTCTAATTATTTAAAGTTGGAAAAGCAGTATCAGACAGATGCTCATTATTAAATGGAGACTCGAGTTGTGGTCCAAATATGAATTGTTTACCAGGATGGTATGATAATTGTCAGTGTTCAGAATATGCTGTCATGGAACCAGAAAACAAGACATGTTTAGCAAGTAAGAATATGTAATTTAATGGAATATGGAATACTTTGTGCAACATATTAGTTGAAATAAAAATAAAAAAATGATTGTAAATTTAACAAATACAGAAATTGATATGTTTAACAGATACTTGAATACACCCTTCTTATTTATGTTAGGTTGCGAGTACATATAAATTTTGAAAAAAAAGAGGACCCAATCAAATAGCATGTTATGTTAGCTGAGAAAGAAAAGAAAACAACTTTGTTATACATTACTTAAAACTTTATAGTTTTTACTGTTACTATTAAGTTTATATAAGAACAGAAATAGTGATTATTAGGGCCTTCAGAAATCTTAAAAGTCCGTGTTATACACTAAAGTGAATTCAGTCTAGAGTATTTAATATCAATTATTTATCATTTAGCAGTAAACATGACTTTTACAGGTCTTAATTGAAAGAAAATGTAGTTAAACTGACTTGTGTGTTTTTAGTGAGAAGACTCGAAGAAAGCTGTATCCCTGATCGGCTACCACCCTGTTTACCTGCTCTGATCTGTACTTCAAACGTTTGCAGGTGCCCATCACCAGAAACACAATATTTTGATCCAGGGGATTATCAATGTAAAAAAGGTAGGTTAAAATAGAAAAAAGCTAGGTTTTTATAATAGACTTTGTCGGACAAAAATGAGTTATAATGGCTGTAGTCTTGGTTGGGAACCCCAATATTTTCTCTCGTTTAATTTTCTTCTGTTTACACCATAAACAGAACAGTGATATTTGAATCATCTTCCAGTCAGTTTTGTTGAAATTTGATGAGGCATTTTTAGGGTATATTGCATAGATATAGTATTGGTTGAAAACACTAGTCGGCACATACATTATCATTGTGCGTATTTGCACACGTTCACAGTAGGGATATCAACGACTGTTAGTATACAAAGGAGGGATTAATGGTTTTAATGTATACCAAGAAGAAATGAATAGTGACCGTACAACATCTTCGTATTTTTTTGCCATGCAGACATCAAAAAGAAGAAAGTATTTATTTATATGGGAACAACTGATAATGGATCCCAATAATAACTAGATTTGCCATTGCAAGCAATAGCGGATGGCACCCTTCCCCCATTACCAGGTGAGCGGCAGCCATTTTGAACATTTCAAAGTCGAAAATCACATTAAAACATGCCAGATATCATTACAGTAAAGATTTAGACAATTTGGAGTATTTGAAAATTTTGGGATTTCTTGCTGTTTCCATGGTAACGGCGGCCATTTTGAAAATTCCAAGATCAAAATGCAGCTCAGGCCATGCCTGTTACTATTTTAGTGAAGTTTCTGCCAGTTTGGAACACTTTGAATATTTTCGGATTTTTGCTGTTTCCATGGAAACGGCAGCCATTTTGACCATTCCAAAGTCAGGTGCACAACTTCACATGCTGGTCCACATTGTGGTATAGTTCCATCAACATTGGTCAACTCAATTCCCAGAAACTGCGTGGACAAAATGTGTGGAAGAAGAATAAGGAAAACTAGATTTGCCATTGCAAGCAATAGCGGAGGATGTCACCCCGTTCTAGACTTTGTCACAGTAGCAGCAACCAGTTTGAGTGTACCAAAGTCACATGGCACGTATAGTATACATGCCTTTGACACCCCCCCCCCCCCTTTTCTCTTCTCGTAGACTAAGAGTGATGTCTATATATAGTTGGGGAACTCTTTAAAATCTTAAATTAGACACACGCGCGAAGAAGAAAGGTGGTGTCACGTGATACTGAAGTATATTATCGTGGAGTTAGTACATTACTATTCTTTTTAGAGGGGACCTTGGACAGACAACATGTGTATATATTGACGGAGCGGCATACTAACTGTTCATTTTATTCTTCAATATCTCGCGTATCACACGATACATGTATTTTATCTTGTACAATTTAATTACACGCTTATCGATTGATTTCAGCTAATGGGTATATTTTTGCAGGTGTTCAATTAACGGATGTGTACTTTAATGCAAGTGCAGAAATGTCAATTATGTGTACTCTTCGTGTTTCTCTCTCTCTCAGTGGCGATTTTCTCTCTTAAGCACGATTTTCGTATAGAATAGAAGCACTTTGAATTATGTATTAGTTTTCTTCTAGCATATTCTAGAAGACGTTTGGCACATAGTCTTAATCACAGAATTTTGTCTCAAATTTTCGATTTTTTTTTTTTTTTTTTGATTTTTTTTAGCTGATTCCATGGCAACGGCGGCCATTTTGAAAATTTCAAAGACAGATGACAATACAATATAATTTTAACGGGAATGAGGTTAAAATCTGTACAAAAATGTTACTTTGACGTTTTTTACCATATGGGTCCAATCTGCACTTTAAGCGTTATCTCCATGGTAACAGCAGCTATCTTAAAAATTCCAACGGCAATGAATTCTACAGTTTATACTACTGTTTTCTACTTACGGTTTTTTTGGTCGTATCTGTAGCGGTTTATTTTTTATGAATTAATTAAGGATTTATTTTCGTTTTTTTCACGTTTGGACGGTTTCCATGACAACGGTAGCCATTTTGAAAGTTCTCAAGATGGATGTCACGCCTTCTATCGATGAGTTATTAGTTCTGAAAGTTTTATGTAATTTGGACCATTTTTCGTTTTTTTACATTTTTGCCGTTTCCATGGTAACGGCGGCCATCTTGAACCATTCCATGCTTCCTGCAACTTTGCACATGGGGATTGTCATTATGGTGCAATTTTATAAATACATGTCAAGTCATCTCCGAGAAATCGGCTGGACAAAAAGTGTGGAAGAAAAAATTCGTAGAATAACAATATATCCCCCCTTTTTCAAAGGGGTGACATAAAAAGAATCGATGAATAACAATACGTCACCCCAACTCCGTTGAGGGTGCCATAATTAGTCAAGTATATAAGGAAAATCAGCATTATTCCACACGCTACAATTATCTTAGGTACGTAATTACATTAACACTGTTTTACAAATGATTAATTAAATAAAAAAAATAAAAAATTACATTCATGAGATGAGTAAAGAGAGCAACAACTATTCACAACATTATAATCATGACATTTACATCAAACAGAAATCAAGTTGATGCAATTGTCCTTAGACTATAAGTTCAACCTATCATCAGAATCAGTAACAATGAATACAATGCATCCCCCTCCCCATTTGGAGCTACCTGTACATCACTGTACATGTATCATTGTGCTAATATATGTTAAAATGTCAAATTCATCCCTTTCCTCTTCTTATTTTAGTTCCTTAAATAAAGATGTAATTCCTCAATAGAATTCTTGGTAGAGTCAAACTTTTCCAATTTTCTTAAATGTTGATTTTCTGTATCCATTTCAATTGAATTGTTTGAGTAACACTTATAAGTCTTTTTTCAGCTATGAAGAAGTTAAAAAAAATCTATGTTTTGATCCAAGATTTCTCAAGTCTCTAGCAAAATTATGTTATTGCAACTACATTGTGAACACTCTACATTGATTAGATATGAATAATGCAAACCCTACAATTTCAGTTTTGATTTTTTTTAATATTATGAACAGAAACATATTGAAAACAGTCACTTTTCTGGAGACAAATGAACTCTGAAAGTAAACCAGGAATATATTTGTGTATGCCATACACATATTTTGTCTACAAAAGACCCTACCGTGACACTCGAATAAAATAAGAAAAAATATAAGTTAAATAAAACATAGCATTCCTGTTTCAGAATTCCATAAGGTTTTGCCGAATACAAGTAAGGTACTCAATTGATGGGATAGAAAAGCCTTATTGTAAAACAAATGGCAGCTTCTTGCAAGGTTCATGAAGTAGTTATCAAAAGTACCAGGATTATAATTTAGTACGCCAGATGCGCGTTTTGTCTAAATAAGACTCATCAGTGACGCTCAAATCGAAATATTGATAAAGCCAAACATGTACAAAGTTGAAGAGCATTGAGGATCTAAAATTCCAAAAAGTTGTGCCAAATACGGCTAAGGTAATCTATGCCTGGAAAAAGAAAATCCTTAGTTTTTCGAAATATTTAAGTTTTGTAAACAGGAATTTTATAAAAATGACCACATTATTGATATTCATGTCAACACCGAAATGTTGACTACTGGGCTGGTGATACCCTCGGGGACGAAACTTCCACCAGCAGTGGGGAATGATCATGTGCTTGAGATATTTGTTTTATCTTTATCATTCTCTTTTTAATACGCTTGTGTTTCTTTATTTTATTTTTAGTTGGAAGATATATGGATCCCTGTTCGTTAACAGCTTCAAATATAAGTTGTTATCCACCTCTGCTTTGTGCAGGTAGTGCATGTTTTTGCGAAGTGCCGGCATTACAATCTTATGACAGAGTTAATAACACCTGTACATCAAGTAGGTATTTCCTTGTAATGCTGTATATATTTAGAAGATGTGTTGATAGTGAACTCGTACATTGATTCTCAGTGAATATATTAACTTGGTGCTTTTCGAAAGTTATTCCATATTTTATAATTTAAATTGATGAACAGAAACAACATATAGATATTATTGATAAACAGCTATAGACTAGTCTTATTATTGATTAGCTTTACGTTTAGAATCTTTTAAATCGGTTACTTGAGTAATTGACAATGTTGATGCCAATTAATCTGAAAGAAAGAAACTTTGAAAACTGGCCGCCAACGAATTTAAACTTTTATATTGCTACTTTAAAAACGTGTCAATCTTCCTTAACTAGTACATATATTTTATTTTAAGGGGCATTAGCTACGAAATAAATATCACATTTTTATATCGTTATATAGTCTCTATGAATCCATTCATGTCGGCTTTGTGTTATGCTTGTCTGATATTGTCTTTATAACTTGCATTAATATTGTGCCATGGATCATCAAAAAGATTGTTTTATTAATAAATTGGGTAATGATTTGTTTATCGATGCTTTATTTACTTGTGTAATACCTAAATATCTTATTTGAGTATCTATTTCAAAACTTACTTCAGTGATTGTGCTTAATAACATTGTATATTTTATTTCTTCATAGAAAAGTGGTGTAACTGATAACATGAATCATATTTTTGTATCGTTTCAGTTGAACTTAATGATGTTGAACAGTATGTGAATATGACCAAAGGATTTGGTCTTGTTGTAGGTGCTACAATGGAATCATTTAACCACACAAATCTTAAAAAAGAAGAAAAAGAGCATGTAATTTAGAATCTTAAAATATGACACGTATTAACCACCTGAATACATATACAATACAGTGAATTTATGATTTTGAATATGCATGAGCCAAAGATTAAGCAAAACGTAATTGAGAACATCGAGCCAAAGTTAATCTTTTGAAAGCTGAAACAGTGTTAATCATAGATACATGGTCCCTAAATACATCTGTGTATGATAAGTGATCAACTTTTATAGTCTTCTTTAAATAAATGCAACCAAAAAGTATATTTTTGGTTATATCCCTATTTCACGCCTATGTACTTATGTATCCTGTCAGTATTGTTGTGCTATGACCATTGTTTTGTATTAATGATATTCATTTAAGATGACGTTCTGAGTCTTTATCTGATTTTGTTTTTCTTTTTTGTCATTTATAATTGTTTCATATTGATTGATACCCCATCACAGTAGGCCTCGATCGCACTTCGATCTCTGAAAACAAAATGCAAATTTTGAGGATCGTAGTGAGATCGTGGAGAACGCAGTAACGTCGTGATACGGTCGTATTGCAATCATCATGATAGTGATGAGCGTGGAGCAACTTTGAACATGTTCAAAATAATCGTGGTGTGGTCGTGGCAAAATTAACTCGAAGTAAAAGCGGAGTAAGAGCGCAGTATTGTCGTTGTTAGATCGCAGTATTGTCGTTGTTAGATCGCAAATGTCGTTGTACAATATAGCTAGAGTGTAGAGTAGCCCGATTTAAGTCAAACAGACAAAGCTACGTTCTCATCGTGACCCAACCATGCGTTTACTACGATCATACCACGCTGTTAATACCATAGTACGAATCTAGCACACTCATGTCGTCTTCACGCTTTTCTTACAATCTCATTAAAATCCGATGTTCTGATACGCTACTCTCCCCGTATCAAAACATTGGATTTTAATGAGATGAACTTGACTTAACTTACGACCCAACTACATTCATACTTCGAGTTTAAGTAATGTTCATTGTCATTGTCATAAAAAATATATTAAAGCTCTCCAGGTTTCGTTTGAAACACAAATTTTAATTGAACCATGGAAAAACAAGAAGATGTACAATTTGTAATGCCTCTACAATCACTAACACAGTTACAAAATCTTAAAGCCCATTTGTTATTGAGAGAGCGAAGAAAAGTAGGATTTAAAAAAAAAACATTGACATTTAATCTTGATGGATCATCAAAAGGTAATGAAACAGGTTGGATTGATCGGTCGGATATCTCATCTGGATCAGGATTCGTATCAGAGGCCCGTTTCTACATCTACCCTTACCTGGGGTAGATTTTTGTGGCATGACTGCTGTTTCTGAGAAATAACGTTTTATTGAGAAATAGAAGGAATGGCACATTATGTATATGGAACACGATAATGACGCTATTGGTGATAGTGTAGAAAGATCCCGGTATGTACGTGCGTGGTATGATCGTGGGAAGAGCGTGTTATAATTGCAGTAGAATTGTGATACGATCGTGTTGCAATCAGATAAATCGTGTTGGGGTAGTTGTAAGAACGTGATAAGCGTAGTAAGATTATGATAATGGCAGTGAGGTTGCATACACAGTGGGATGCGAATGTGGTATTATAGTAATGGGATCGTTGTAGAAGCGTAATAAAGACGCTGTTTCATCGTGATAAACAACGAAAATTTACATTTAATGCCGCTCATACCGCAATCTCACTACGATCTGAATGTGTTGTCACTAAACATAAAATATTTCAATGATTCACCGTCAACACGAAATGTTCTAAATTAAAGGAAAAAGTTTACATAAACAGAGGAAGACCACTGATGAGGATTACAGTTGTATATGCAATTAAAGGATTTTATATTTTTATACCTCTTAAACTTCCCTAATTTTGATCTTTGTCAATATGTCAATAATATGTTTTCTGTGACTGTATCTTACATTAATTTGTAGGATCCCTTACTATAGATAGTTTAGCTGATCTATATAAATAACATTTCATGCCTTATATATCATGTATTGAGTACGACGCTAGATTAAAATTGATGTGGAAAGGCCACCGAAAGCTTCATTTTATGAAGACCAGGTGGCCGTGTGGTCTAGCGCGCCGGTTACAGTGCAGGCAATTTGGTGTCACGATTTCTCAGTAGCATGGGTTCGAATACCGCCGACTCTGGGAAGAACAAATTATTTGCGAATGCAAATTTACAGATATTACATTGTTGGGTTGATGTTTAGACGAGTTGTATACATAATATAAAAAAGGAACAAAACAGAAAAAAAAATGAAGAAAAAAAATGAACAAATAATAAAAATTAGTAATAATTAAACAAGTTTCATTAGTATAGTAAACAACGCATTTCTTCATAATAAATACCTGTAAATAGTAAACATCTTTATAGGATTATTTGATTGTTTACAGATTGTTACGGACATTGTCTCGGTATTAACAATATTACCGACAGAAAACGAAGCGGAACTTGAATCAGTCATAGAGGCAGCCACTGAAATATCAAAGCAAGAAAAAGATTTCTTATCGGATACTACTCAGGTAGATCAACTCCTGCAATTGACAAATATTAATTAGGGAACTATTTAAAAAGTAATTTCTTAAAAACAATCTTAAGGATTGATATTTTACATGTGTTGATAAATATTTTGATTACTGTAAGTAACAATGAACTTCAATTGAATAAAATGTATGAGAGGCAGACAATATTTTATAATCATCACTGTTTGAATTTATACAAATTACTTGCTTTTGTATAATGTAAGGGCATTTGTTCATCCGCTTTTTAAACTATTAGCTAAATAGACGTATTTACACTTGTATGCAAGTTTGTCCGCCATTACGTAAAATAACACAGCTTCCCGTAATCTTTGACATCACAATTCAAAACATTTGACGTCACACTCAAAAAAATAATTGTTGCTAGACGTCAAAATGGGATTTGGAGTAAATCTAAGGTCATTACGAGGCAAAATACAGCTAAATACCAAAAGTGTAAATACGTTTGTAACGGATCAGATAACTTCAAAGTTTGTCTCACCAACAGTGGGCGTATTTTGAACGTTATACGAATGCCAGCTTTTAAAAAAAAAAATACTATTTTGGTTAATCTATTTTTAAGGATTCATTGGTTGACGTTTTAGACAAGGCTAGTGAAAAATTAGCACACACCGATGTTGTTAATAAAAATGAGACAGCAAAGGTACAGCATATGGTTTTGTAAGTTGATAGATGTAATCGTTGACAACTCTAATTTCTTTTGCATGACCACTAAATTACGCTAAACACAAATCTTTTAAGAACTTATTTAGAGAGTTTCCCTTGGAATATATTTTATTTTTTAATATGTCTTGTCAGGTTGTAAGAGTTTCTTTCTATTCAATTTTTACTCTTTATTTTGTTACTTGAAAATAGTTTTGCTCACCTTAGAAACCTGGTTAATGAGTTGGTTCGCCACATTCACGTGTCGTATTGTGTATTGTACATAGAAATTATCTGTGTGTCGAATTAAAACAAGTCAAATTAAATATTACAAAGTTGAAGTTTTTAATAACCGCAAATTCGGAAAGATAATCTTAATCTTGTGGTAAAAAAAACTTATAAGCGTTTTACTCTTTTCCAACAAATAAATAAATAGTTGATCCAGTCTTTATTCAATGTGCTGCTGTGAGGATTTCCTTGAAGAGGCAGTTTGAAATGTATTGGTCTTAGAAATCCGTTCACAGCTGCTAAACTTATTCAAATAGTAATTGGTAGTTCCTGATAATTCTGAGAAAACAATCTTCTAAGAATACTTTTTTCCACAATTTGTAAGTCTAATTTGTTTTATTTTCTTGTGATAAACATATGAAATTTTGTTGTAAGGCGTGCAGGCAAACGTTTATTAACATTTTGTTAAATAATTCCTCTTATAGTTTACAACCAATATCATCAAATATAAGAAATTTATGCATTTTCATTGTACATTAAAATTATGAATCAACTCTTATGGAATTATTCATATTTACCATCATCAAGAAGTAAAAAAAAATTAAAAATTGAAATTAAATGTATATATTTGAATATATTTCCATATATTTGAATATTCATTATAGATCATTCTTCGTTCATGTCGTTGTTAAAGTGATATACTTTTGTTTTAATAGTTGTATGATTAAAATCTATAATATCTTCAATAGTGACCATGAAATAAATCTTCGAACACCTACATTTTAACAAAAAAACTCTTTATCTCAAAAAAGTACCAAAAAGAGTCATGGCATATGGCACATATTTTTTAAGGTCATCATCTAGATTTTGATGTATTAAAAACTTAAAATTGCGGAAGAAACGCACATCACAGAAGTTTTACATCTGATAAATTGGCTTTCATCGACATGGTGAAAAAAATAATCTAATATCTCTTTTTTCCTCGTATTTTTATAACTCGCATTCACCATTATTTTGAGGGGCATGAGAGTAACTGGTTAAAGACTAAGTGAATAAGTGTAAAATCAAACAAAAATGAATGAAACAATGTCTATTTTTTTGAAATACTAAGGCTTTTCTTCCTCAGGCATAGATTACCTTAGCTGTATTTGGCAACACTTTAAGGAATTTTGGATCTCAATGCTCTTCAACTTTGTACTTTATTTGGCTTTTTTAAACTTTTTTGGATCCAAGCGTCACTGATGAGTCTTTTGTAGACGAAACTCGCGTCTGGCGTATATATAAAATTTAGTCCTGGTATATATGATAAGTGTATTTAGAAGCTTATAAAGTATTAACATTTGCTATTAGTTTTGAATTTAGAGAATAAAATTATATAATTTGAAAAATATCCTTGTTTTCCTTAGATCGTTGTTTGATTCAAGTGCAAACCTTTTAGAGGCACAGGTTGTTACTGAACCAGACAAAGACACTGATAAACAACCTTCAAACAACGACCAAACAGATAATGGAAATGTTGATACAGGAAAAGATGATTCAGGAAATAATGATTCAGGAAATAATGATTCATCAGGAAATAATGATTCAGGAAATGACGATTCAGGCAATGATGATTCAGGCAATGAGTATCCAGAAAGTGACTATATAGCCGAATATGACGACGTCGTTCAAGTACAAACTGTAGAACAAACTAAGGAACTAAAGAAAAAAGTAATAATTAGAAAAACCAAAAATTCTAGAGGTCAATTCAGGGAACAGTCATTACTTACCAGCAAGGGGGTCGGGATATGGTGCTTGAATGTTTATTCAATTTTTGTTATTCTTATACATTGATTGTCAAAAATAATACTTATGATACACTGAGGGGTATAGGGGGTCGATCAACATAGTCAGAATTATTAATTCAGCAAGTGTGAAGCAGCACATGTTTTTATTTTAGTTATTGTTGAAGGTTGAGATAATTAAATCTTAGCAACAAATAAATGCATTAAGTCAACTGAGCTTAATATATCATATAAACTATAGACAGTTTAATCTCCGGCCTGGGATCATCACATAGCTTGACTTTTCTGCTTATCATATTACACTATTGTGTGTGTTTAGTTTAGAATCTTTTAATTAGAAAATGTTTGCTTCCATTTCTTAACGAAAGAACAAAGTGGATGAAATTTTATATCAGTGATAAAACTGCGGAATGAATACAAGTAAATTTTCATAGCTATTATAGATAGTAAAGTTGACATGACTTAAGTTGAAATAAAAACCTAAAAGAAGAGCCACAACCGTAGAAAGGCTGTTAAAAGGAAATTGAAACGTTTGGTTTCAAAGTGTAAAACTGTGTCGCTCAATAGAAAATTTACCCTTTTTCACGTCATGACCTTTGTAAAGAAAAGCATTCTTTTAATACTAATAGTACTAACATTATTGATGTTAAACAATTGAATAACGTTCTTGAAGTTATACGCAGATTTATATATTAGTTCGAGAAAAATGTGTTTTAATAATACAGCAAAATGTTTAATTTTGAAAAACTTGGATAATAGGGTGAAAAAAAAGGTATTTTGGGAATTGTATGCACAGAGTGAAAACAGTATACAGGAGAATGATGGAGAGTGCTGAGGACATTACGATTGAAAAAGATTTTGAATTTGTTATAAATAAACAACAAATGTCACATATTTAAAGTAAATGAAAGGGGGAGGTCAACGTTTTCAAATTATTTCATTTCAAACAGTTGATTTCTTGCATTTTTCCACCAAGGGGGTTACATTTTATTTCAAAGTGATGGTGAATGATTGACTATTCCCTCTTTAATAATATAATCATAACAAAGCAAAAAATGTAAAGTTTACATAAGAAAATAAGAAAGACGGATCTGTTTTGCAAATGTTAAAATGCCCTTTGATGTGTGATTTCATTGATAGTTGTAAGAATTTCTTGAATGTTTTGTTTTAGGAAGAAAGAACTACGAAAATCATGCACACTCTTGATCTCATAGCAGAAACAGCACTTCAGACTCTTAACGAAGAAGAACCAAAGAACATTGAGTTCTCCTCAAAAAGTATGAATTTATTAGTTGGAATTTCAAAATTAAATACATCATCAAATGCTTCTACGAATATCCAGACATCACGTAAAATTGGCAACAAGACTGTCACCAGTTCGTTTGAACTACCAACAGAAATAAAGGAGCAACTAAAACATGTCAGCAACACTGGTTTTAAATTCCAGGTAAGATTTCAAAACCGATAGTTGCTTTGGTTTGATTTTAATGGTTGTATTATAATGTTTGTCAAAATAGGGCCAGGTTTAAACAAGCAAACCAAAAAGATGAAAGCAAACTACTCTTAGTATAAATGTGATAAGACAAAGTAAATTGGTGAAAAGTGAATTAGAAAACCATTGGTCGAGGAAAAACATCATTAAACACCAATATAATAACAACAAAATGCACTACTCAGAAAACTACAGATTGAACTTAACCATCAAAAGATGTGAATTGAGATGCCTACAAAGGGTCAGCAGTTCCACATCACTTGTGACCCCAGTCGTGTTACTCCTGTAAAATTCGTTAGTTAGTCATATTTTATGAGTCATATCCACTAATTATGACTAATATACTAACTGATTGGTAAATATATTAATAAGCCATTGATTACGTTACTTTTCTAACATTAAAATACCGGACTTGTTATCACATAGGAAAGACGTGGAGCAGGATCTACTTACCCTTCCTGAGTACCTGAGATCATCCCTAATTTTTTGTAGGGGTTCGTGTTGCTTATTCTTTACTTTTCTATGTTGTGTCATGTGTACTATTGTTTGTCTGTTTGTCATTTTCATTTTAGTCATGGGGTTGTCAGTTTATTTTCCGATTTATGAGTTTGACTCTCCCTGTGCTATATTTCGTCCCTCTTTTAAACTATACCAAGTGTGCAATTTTTGTATGCATTTAAATATACCTGAATTTACGTCACACTTTTCAAGTGTATTAATAAGTTAATCATTTATAATAATCAGATGCAGGAAAGTTGACGTGCGTTATATCTGGCATTTGATATCTGTTGATTGAAAGGTAAAATCACAAAAATACTGAACTTAGAGGAAAATCGATTCGGAAAGTCCATAATCACATGGCAAAATTAAATAACAAAACGCATCAAAAACGAATGGACAAGAACTATCATATTCCTGACTTGGTACAGGCATTATTAATTGTAGAAAATGGTGGATTAAACCTGGTTCTATAGCGCTAACCCTCATACCTTAATGATAGTCTATTCAAATTCCGTTATATTTACATAAATGCGTTAAATAAACAGACACAATAAATAAAATTGTCAAAATATGGGTACATCAGTCATCAGATAATGTCTTTTGGAAGTTTAGAAAAAAGACTAACATTGTCATAAACCAAAAAATGCGTAATATAAATGGCACCTTTGTGATCTAATGTCAAAGAATTGTATCAACTCACGATATGTTTCTACATGAGAAAATTCCTGTATCTAGAAAGAAGTTTCTTGATATTTCCATTGTTGTTGGCGCTTAACCATCGATCCAACCAGTGATGTTGGCTTATTTGCGCATTTGCATATGGTAAAATGTATACGCATCTCTAATTTGAAAATAACCTGATGAATTGATCAATCAAGATCATTGAAATTAAAATGCTGAGAAATTATAAATTTCTTGATATTTACTGGCATGATTACCTTTGTTGTAAAATATATTTAGTTGATAACCGGAGTTCTCTTTGCAATTTGAATAGTCAGTGGTATACTTTTGTTGCCTTTGATGTAAAAAAAGATGATTTATCAACCTTTGAATTATCGTTTCAAGTAATTAATCTTTAACTTTTTATTTCTTCTAACGCTGTAATGTTTATATACGACTGTCCTTTTTCAAAAGGGGGTTTGTTGGCCGTTTGTCTAAGCTACGTTTTATGTTATTTGCTTGAATCCAGACATTTTTTTTTGTATTTTGTTTTAAAGCTTTGAAGTTAGGGGTGTTCTATCGCTTACTATACAGCATGGGTTCTTTTAATGTCGATAAATGTGCAAACACATATATTTTTGATTATAAATTGATCAGCAGTTAAAATCCTACAATAGTGGCATTGATTGCTAGTACTGCTTAGCTGATGGTAATTGTAAAGGTCTTAAGGGGATATTTAAGATCAGTTGCATGATTCCGAAACCTTATTGATTTTAGTTTTAATATGTTTTTTTTACAGATGTTATTTTCAGACAGAAATCCGAGAATCTACGACAAAACATCTAGATTTATAAACACACCAATGATATCTTTAACTTTAAGGGATATTAACCAGGTTCAACTTACTGTAAAGGAATTACCAAAGCCTGTTATCATTAAAATTCCCACTGGAAGTAAGTATAAGTATTATACTTACTACTATTGTTTGACATCGTTCTATTCATTCAACTAATTTTATATAGATATTAAAGGAATGTAACAACCATATTAAATCAACCTTGTGAAATATCCCCAATAAGCGTTTTATGCTGAATTCTGTCTGGTTTTTCATTTCATATAAAAATAATGGAACAAGCTCTTTTAACCAGGAGTGTGGTATCTTTGGGAATGCAGTCATTAAGTGGACCATCTTTGAAAAGCAAGAGTTTTAATTACTGTACAATATAATATGAGTTTACGATACTGCTAGCTATTCAGAAATGCAAAGACCGCTTTAAACTTCTAATCAAAATTGATTTCTGTAATACAACTTAAATATATAGAAAATATAATACTCCCAATATTTTTTTTTTAAAACTCAAAAAAATCTTGGGGAATTAAATGCTCTTTAATTGGTTAAAGGGAGAAATTCCAAGTATCGTTTGTAGTTCTTGTTGCTAGGGAAATAATTCTATCTCTCTTCTTCAAGTTCTTGGACAAAATGATATTTAGTTTGATCTTTTTGACAGCTGGAAAGGACCATGCGAACTTGTAACTTGAAAAGAAATAATGACATATCTACTTCTCTAAATTAAAAGGTGGCATTCTCATTTTCTTTTCCTTTTAAGATATATTGTAAATAGATAATTAGATGAACGCCATTTTTCAAATTGGCAAACTACAAACATAAACCAGAAAACTAACTGTTGATACAGAGATTCGTAATTTTTTAACAAAGAAATAACACGACGGGTACCGTATACGGTGCAGGAAATGCTTACCCTTCCGGACCACCTGATTTCACCCCCGGTTTTTAGTGGAGTTCGTGTTGTTTTTTAATCATTACTTATATCTGTTGATGTAAATGTCCTTTGGTTTTGTGAGTCTTTGTTTACTCCTTGGTTTTGATTGTTATTGTCTTTGTGTGATGAGGCTGTGAGACCCACCATACCAAATATATTGTAAGATAAATGAAAAATGATGCAAAATGACACATAACTCAATGAAACGCAGTGAAATGTGGCAATAACTATATACGCAATAATATCCTAATTGAATGTTTTTAGAACACGCAAAATACAAGCATTATACTATAAATGCCACAGATAAAGATGATGTTGCTGACGAAAGTAACTTTCTTCGCTTGAAAGTCTCACAGAGGGCAAACCAATTTTATATGATGAAACTTATCACAGATGGACCACAATATAATGTGTCAATCAGAATTGCAATAGATTTCCAAAAGAAAGTTTCAATGTATGATACAATAAATGGAATGGTCTTGCTTGATTCACGTACAGCATTTCTCAAAGATCCCAAACCCACAACTGTCTCTTGGAGTGTTGGGATATTTGCCATGTATAGCGGTGGCAACGAAACCAATACAACTGCGCCAGAAATATCAGTAAACATTTCTACAACTGCTATAAACTGTCGATACTGGGATAAAACAGTTGGACAATGGCTTCCTGATGGATGTAAGGTAATTCTGCCAAAGTAAAATAATTATTAGCCTGGGTTTTGTCTATTGTTTAAACACTTCTACTGTCGGGTTGGAAGCATAACAATAAATTGAGCCCTAAAGAAATGGTAAGCCGGCGTTTCATATGTTCATGTACTTGTCAAAATTTATGAACCTCTTTAGCATGTTTAAGGGTTAGGTATTTTAGGCATAAATGATAAAGGTGTGTTGATATTTGGCAATCCGTTTTAATTTCCTCCAGTCTCGGTACAGTTTACTCTTAGCATATTCATATAACAAAAAACAATTATAAGATAAACTCACCAGATGACTATCGTATTTCTTAATAATATATTTTTTTTTTATCTTACTATCTTATAAATATACGAGCTACTTGGTTTTTTGTTAAGGTTGATATTGCTGTCCTCGCTTCACCCTGATACTATCTCTTCTAAGTGTTTTCTTAGTTATATATATGTCACTTGTTTGGCTTTATATTTTACTTTATCAGTTCTTCAATATCAATAAGTGTCACTTAAGATACACAAATAATAAAAAAAGCTGATTTACTTGTTACGCTTATGAAACTGTAAATCAAAAGTATTTTAAAGAATGAGAAATTAAAATTGCAGAATGTTATCACATTATACTTACAACTGACCTTCTAATGATAACTAGCAACCAGCTTTGCAAGAATGATATATAAATGTTTGTCGTTTTAATACAAAAGAAAGGCTAGGGATTTTATTCCGTTTTAAAAAGACGCTCTGTACCAATTAATGATATTGTGCAGATCGGAGGACAAATGACAACCAAAATGCATTTCATTTTTAGTATAGTTTATGTTAAATATATGTTCTTCAGTAAAAATACACATTTTGTTTAATATACTGGTCTTAGAGATCATCAATTCAACACTGTATTTAATTCTTTTAAATTGTTTTTATTGTTTTGAAATTGATTTTGTTATCATTCATTTGAAACATTACTTAATAAGTTGTATTCGTATACATCTATTAAAATCGCTGTTCCATAACCTGTTGATTCTTATATTTTTGGTATTGAACTCGGTCCTTTTTTTCAAATCTGTTGATGACGCCTTTACACCTTATCCATTTGCTATACACCGATTCCTTTTTTGTCTATCATAAATCATAAGTTGTTAATGTCTGTGTCATTTTGTCTTTTGTGGATAGTTGTCTCATTGGCAATCAAACCACATCTTCTTTTTTATATTTGATTTTCTTTTTTTGTGATTGTATTGTATGATTGGTAGGTTTTCTATTGCATAGTTTTTCATTTGAATCTAAGAGAAATCACCTCTCTATGTACTCCATAAATAGTAGTCATATCTGATATGATGTGTAGAAAATATAAACAAACGGTCATGGTATGCATGTTTCGTCCCAACGTTAAAGAATTATTCAGTAAGTATACAGTAAGGAATCGCATTTTGATTGTGTTTAAAAAAAAATAAAAATAGTAAAAATAATAGAATTTCAATAATCAGTTCCTGTGTTTCACAACTCAAAAAAAGGCTTTTAAACAACTTGGTAAACTTAACTCTTGAGATTGCCGATATATCAGCGCCTCCTTTCTGAAATCACTTGTTTTGAACTCGTCAAAAATATTTGCAGCTAGTCGCTTATTCTTTCTGACATCAAAATCAATAGATATGGTATGATTTCAAATAAGGCAACTTTCCACCAGGATCACAATTTTAATTCATAACAATTAGAGAGTCGAGTCTTCTTTTATATTGTCCAACTGAAACAAACGCTACCCCTGAATATGAAGTCAGTTTTTTTTAAACAAGTTCATTATTTTTTTTAATTTTTTTTTTTAAAGTTTTATTTCTTTTTTTTTCATGCTTTTAACCGTAAAATTACTTTACTGAATTATTCGGGAGGTTAACTGTAAATATTTACTTATAAGGCAGAGACAGGTACGGTATGGATATAAGTCGTGTTGTTAGTATATCAATAGGATTTCTATTAAAATTTGAATGCTTCTTTTTATGCCCCACCTACGATAATAGAGGGGCATTATGTTTTCTGGTCTGTGCGTCCGTCCATATGTCCCGCTTCAGGTTAAAAGGTAGTTTTTAATGAAATTGAAGTCCAATCAACTTGAAACTTAGTATACATGTGCCCATATGATATGATCTTTCTAATTTAAATGCCAAATTAGAGTTTTGACCCCAATTTTACGGTTCACTGAACATAGAAAATGATAGTCCAAATTTCAGGTTAAAGTTTTTGGTCAAGGCAGTTTTTGATAAATTAGAAGTCCAATCAACTTGAAACTTAATGTACATGTTCCCTTTGATAACATCATTCTAATTTTAATGCCAAATTAGAGAATTTATTCCAATTTCACGGTCAACTAAACAAAGAAAATGATAGTGCGAGTGGGGCATCCGTGTACTGTGGACACATTCTTGTTGTAAATTGATTGGAATGAAAAATCGTTGACAGAATTACGTTTTGTATGAAACGCTACATTTCAAAAATGTGCACACGGACTTCGCTTTTACAACCATTCGCATTTTCTAAATGAATCATTCAATGCTAATAATTACATTTTCCGCTATAATCATAGAAATACGATAACTATCACTTCATTGTGTATAATTTATCCAATTTTCACATAGATACAAATGTTAATGTTTTTCCGGCTTAGTCAAATAATGATAATTAGACATGGTTTAACTTTCGAAGGGTTCATCTTCCAAAAATGTTGTTTCATCATATGTTTTGTCAAAAGGACATGTGTGGAGAAATCTTAATTTTTTTTTATATCTTTGTAGGTATCACCTTTATCATCTGGTGAGAGTTTAGAGTGTGGTTGTGATCATCTAACTGATTTTGCAGGAGGGATTTTCGTTATACCTAATTTCATTGACCCGATAGCTGATATTTTGCTTTTTCTTACCTTTTTCGACAATCCAGTTATTGTTTGTACAGTGATTTTGATTTGGATGGTATATTTTGTTGGTCTTTATTGGGCGAGACAAGCAGATCGTAGGGACTCAGCAGTGGTATTTATATTATATAGTTAAGATGTAAGATTGAGCAGTTAAGAGAAACAATTTTTAATCATTTACACACCTTTGTATATTATGTATTTTCTTAATTTTAAGCAGGCTTCATCTTCATTGCGCTACAGTCGACTTTTCAAGAAATTACTAGCATTTCTACCAAGACAAGTTGTTTTTTGCCTTGACTTTAAGATATATATTGCTCCGTCAATTGTTTTATTTTACATGATTCTCTCATTATTGCTATTTGATATATTCAGGTTTCCTTATATACTTAAATATGAGTAAAAAAAAATAATACTGAACTCCGAAGGAAAATGAAAACGGAAAATCCCAAAGCAAATGGCACAGTCAAACACTTAAACAAATGGATAATAACAACTATCATATTCCTCCATTGGTATAGACATTTTTTTTACGTATAAACAGTAATGCATCAGAACAATTTTAAGATAGGAACGACAGCAGTTTACCAATGTTCAAGACGCGTGAATTGATTTAAGGCGACAATAGTTATCATAGGTACCAGGATTATAATTTAGTACGCCAGACGCGCGTTTCGTCTACATACGACTCATCAGTGACGCTCATATTGAAATATTTATAAAGCCAAACAAGTGCAAAGTTGAAGAGCATTGAGGATCAGAAATTCCAAAACGTTGTGCCAAATACGGCTAAGGTAATGTATGCCTGGGATAAGAAAATCCTCAGTTTTTCGGAAAATTCAAAGTTTTGGTAACAGGAATTTTATAAAAATGACCACATTATTGATATTCATGTTAACACTGAAATGTTGACTACTGTGCTGGTGTTAACCTCGGGGACGAAACGTCCACCAGCAGTGGCATCGACGCAGTGGTGTAAATAGTTATCATAGGTACAAATCTGGGTAACAAACACAAACTTGGGGAATCTCATGAACAAAAGGGGTAAGACCGGGTTCATTTGCAGGGTTAGCAACTCTTCCTATACATAATTCAACCATCACTTACATTGACATAATGACATAGTAAGTAAAAGGACACAATTTGTAGAATTAAAGACCAGACGTCTATTTTGGTGTCCAGAGATATAAGACCGTAAAAACATGTCGGTAGTAAGTTGAGACACCGATACATCGTATTGGTCAGCCCATTCATCATAATGACTCGTGTGGTGTAGATTTCAATTTTGTGAGAACAATACCTCTGTTGTTGAAGTCCGTATAGAGTGAAAGATACGCGAACGATACCAGAGGGACAGTCAAACTCATTAATCGAAAATACACTGACAACGTCATGGCTAAAAATGACCAAGACAAACAATAGTACACATGACACAACATAGAAAACCTAAGAATAAGCAACACGAATCCCAATAAAAAATTAGGAGCTATCTCATGTGCTCCGGAAGGGTAAGCAGATCCTCAACTTTTGAACCTCTGAACTGACTTAAAGGGAAATGTAATACAAACGAGCGTTTTCTTCTTTTTGTAGAGAGGGATTGTTACTCCTTTTCCGAGTGACCCTTCGGATCCTTTCAAGTATATCATGTGTGTTGTGACAGGATGGCGAATGAAAGCAGGAACCACATCAAATATATCATGTTACATCAAAGGCGACAAGAGACAAAGCTCGAGGCATTGTTTATCAATGTCCTCATCTGGTCAGGTTTTGTTTCAAACTGGTGCAGAAGATTGGTTTTTAATGACCTCTTCATTTGATCTCGGCGTGCTGGAAAATGTAGTCATATGGCATGACAACAGTGGCTCATCACCGTCATGGTTTGTACATACCTTTACTGTATAATCTAAGTTCGTTATTATCTGCATGTATTGTATTAGTAAATGCTTTTTTACCTTAACATTAGTTTTTCTTTGAGAACCAGAATGTAACATTTATTGTGGAGAAAGTTTATAAATCAAAATAGTTCAGGGTAACTCTCCTCACGAGTATTGCATAAGTCATTGTTTCATAAATGAAGCTCTTGTTATTCTATTATACGTTGAGTATCATGTCTGTCTAATATACTATGCCTAACCTAGATTTGAAGACTTTGAGTGAATCCAGATGGCAAGACTCTGGCAGCAATCGCTTCTTTAAGTATTGTTTTCAATACATCTTGACCTAACAATTTGGTGATATAAAGTTATACAATATTGAAGAAGTGTCTCGTCGTTATCCTTATTTTAATCTAAGGTTAAGATATCTTCCCATGGACCTACAAATTATGAATAATAGAGCAAATACGAATTACTATGTAAACCCGAATTTATGTTACACCATGTTTACATACTTAATTGTGCCTTTCAGGTTCTTGTCGAGAATAATAATAGAAGATATCCAGATGAAGAAGATATATAATTTCTACTGTGAAAATTGGCTTGGTGTGGAGAGTGAATCTACCAAATTTCGTTTGACAAACAAATCTACTGAAGAGCTAAAAACAAATTTAAGACACCAGTTTGTTTTGAAAACGGGCCAAGAGTTACGCAGAGGCCATTTATGGTTAAGCATATTATCTAAACCGCCAAACAGTGATTTTACGAGGGTCCAAAGGTTATCCTGTGCCTTATCTTTACTGTTATGTACAATGTTGACTTGTTTGATGTTTCATGGAATACCTACTGAAGACTCGGTCAAGTCCGAGGTTGTTGGTTTTCAGTTTTCAATTTCTTTGAAAGACATAGTAATTGGTATTGAAAGTAGTATATTCATGTTTCCTATTAACTTTATTATTATTGAGCTTTTTATGCGAACTAAGCCAAGAACTTCTAAAAGTGATCGCTATGCAGCAGTTCAAAGAGATGGCAGTAGTGGTAATGACAACTTGCTAGAGAATACAAAGACCGAAACTATTGCTGTTAACAGAAATATGTAAGTACAGCGTATAATTTTTTTTCTATGACCCCAATTACAAGGTGGCCGCAGCTATTGGGTTACTTGACCCTCTTACTTATGTCCGTCATTCTCTCCTCAAATCAAACGGTCGCCAAGACATTATTCGTTCTGAGAAATTGATCTTGTAGTTGGTATATTCCTATTTAATGGTGACTTTTATATCGAGTTATGGTGTGTTACACGTTATCGCTCAATGAAAATCATCAAATTTTATCATCAATTTTTGTAAATCTGATTTACATTTGGGTACATTAGTGTATGAAGATCGTATTTACGTTTCTATTCGATTTGTCTAGTTTCACAAAGAAACTAAGGTTTCTAATCGCTCTGATAAAATTGATCTAAGATGAATATTCCCTTTTTGTCCGAATAGATAATAAAATTGCTACGTTCTTATACATCCTTGGATGTTTGCCACTTTAGTTTGAAGTTCATAAATCAATTGAGAGAAAAAAAAATCCGGGTTACAACACTGCAATTGAGGAAATACATCAAATACAAGAGGAGAACTACGACACAACAGAAACATTAAAATGTAACACACACAGAAACGAACTTTAATATAACAATTACCATTTTTATAAATGATAATTCAAAAAAGCGTCGGAGGTGCCAAATTTGTGAAGGATCAATTTTATATTGAACAGTTACGATCGTTTCGTTGAAAAAATTATTCTTCAATGAAAATTTCAGACATTTCCAAGTTTTATCATGATAACACATTAAAAAATCAACGCTCAAAGACAACATTGAAAATACAGGTACTATGTAATTTTATTCAGCTTATAATGTCTATTTCTATAACATTCGATAATGTTACTCATAATGTAAATGATTACACATTTTTAAGATTAGAACCAAAGTTATAACAATGATCCAGGAGCACAGGGGCTCACCACTTGATTAAAGCCACAGTTTCATCAATGAAAAACGGAAACATGGGATCACCACTGTCTTGATAAAAACCACAGTTCTAACAAGGATACACGGACCCACGGGATCACCACTTGATTAAAACCACAGTTCAAACTAGGATACATGGACTCAGGGAATCACTACTTAATTAAAACCACAGTTCTAACAAGGATACACGGAAACAACATTAATATACGAACACATTTTTTGTAAAGATACCATATTTCTAATGTTAATTATAGTGTTTACTTGTATCGTACTTGTAGGTTGCCATGGTGGGTGATATACATAGCTTGGACAACAGTGTCGTTAACATCCCTTACTACATCCTTTTTTGTTATGCTGTATGGTTTGAAATATGGTTATTACGAGAGCTTGGAATGGCTTGTATCGTTTATCACAGCATTTGTAGATGATGTAGTAATTTTAGAACCATTGACCATTGTAATTTTTGCCGTAATTATTACTTTTATACTGAAGAGACCAGTGAGGATTGGGGATGCTCCACCACAGATTGTGCAAGGAAGTGAAGGTATCAGTAAAGTTAAAAGGTCTGAGAGATTTCTTGTAATGTAAAAAAGTGTATTTGTGGTACATCCACGTCATCATTATCATCATCATTACCAATTTTTATGTTATTTCTGTTTCATCTTTTTCAATTGATAGACTCGTACAGTATTGTTTATTTCGAATTATTACATGCTCATACATACAATATTGTATTGTAATTTATTGTTTTTCGGATCGAACTTTATAAGACTAAGCATGGATTAATTACTTGTGTCCAATCTATTTTACTTTAAGTTAATAAAATATGTTTAAACTAAACTAAAATTACTTCGCATGTAATAGATATAAGAAGATGCGGTATGAGTGCCATAAAGACAACCTTCCATCCAAGTCATAATTTGTAAAAGTAAACCATTATAGGTCAAAGTGCGGTCTCCAACACAGAGCCTTGGCTCACACCGAACAGCAAGCTATAAAGAGCCCCAAAATTACTAGTGTAAAACCATTCAAACGGGAAAACCAACGGTCTTATATATATAAAAATGAGAAACGATAATCATTTATGAACCACATCAACAAACGACAACCACTTAACATCAGGTTCCTGACTCAGGAAATGTGCAAACAAATGCAGAGTGTTCAAACGTTTTAATAGGTACCAACATTAATAGTGTAACATCACAACATAGAAAGACACACTATAAGATATCAATTGGAATAACTTTACTCAATCAAAAGATATATGAAAATAAACAAGTGCATATACACTGAAAGAATACATTTGATCTATGACACAAAATTAATAAAATAAAAGGTGACATTATAAACAATTTCAGAAAGTCAACCATATCATTGAACAGAATGCCGCCAACTAATAACTGTAAGAGATTATAAAGAAAATTGAAATACGTATCCCAGTAACAAAAAAGGAGGACATAACTTTATTCCCTCAGACTTTTACCTTGTGAACCTGTTTCAGTCTGTCCGTCTAGTACAAATCAGTTAAATATTGATTAACATGTTCTCGTCCTGAATATGTATATTAATTTGCCCAGGACGTTAAGCATTCATTCATCCATCTAGACGGATGTGATTATGTACTATTAGCAAATAAAGGCAACAGTAGTTTACTGCTGTTCAAAATTCATAAATTGGTTGAGAAAAAACCAAATCCGGGTTACTTACTAAAACTGAGGGAAACACATCAAATATAAAGAGAACTACGACACAACAGAAACACAACACTTTTAAAATGTAATACACACAGAAACGAACTATAATATAACAATAACCATTTCCCTGACTGAGTACAGGACATTTTGATAAAAAAAAAAGGGGGGTGTTGAACCTGGTTTTGTGGAATGCCAAACCTCCCGCTTTTATGGCAATGTTAAATATAACATTAAAACTACAACATTACACATGTTATATGATAGGAATACAATACAAATAAATGGGAGAACATATAGGACAGAGAAACACACGAATAATAGCTAACAAAAGGTGCCAGGTTGAAAATTTAATACACCATTTCAAGTTCACAATTTAGAGCAAACTACATATTTTTTAGAAGAATAAAAATAAAATATGAATGAAATCGTTAATGCATGCCAAATTTGCATCGACACTGATTCCGAACTTTTGCTTCAGGTAAAGTTCGATGTAATGGTCATTGCTGTATTTTGATTTTATAAGTCTATGAACGAAAATTAATTCTATTTGAAAAAGGTTCAACTACATTTCAAAATTTGAATAAAACAAATTTAATTATGCTTTTTTAGACTCTATAGACGATCAGTACACATCAAAAAGAACACAGAAACAGAACAGCATACCCGATCACGTTCCTAAAAAGTATCTTCAGCAAAGGAAACAGGAAAGTGAATTGACAGCGACACTGCAAACAAAAACCCAGGACATCGTTCTATTTCTCATATTCATTACTGTTATGTTATTGGTTGTCCACAATCATCGACCTGTCGAGCAATGTTTTCAGCAGTCACAAACTGTCAACAATATGTTCATCAAGAAGAAATTTGACTTTGTAAGTACAAGTTTAAATGGTATTACTACTACTATTCCTCTAAAAGTGGTCTATAATAATAAATATTCTTGGAATAAAGCTAAAAACATGTTTTTGACAAAAACATTCTATTTCTTGATAGTCAGAACAGTTGTTGATAGTTAATAATATTTATTTATTTTGACAATCAATGTTATCTTCACATTGCTAACAAGCGCGTATAGATATAAGAAGATTTGATTTGCGTGTCAATGAGACAACTCTCTATCCAAGACACAATTTGTTAAAGTAAACCATTGTAGGTCATGGTACAATCTTAATCACCGAGCCTTGGTTCACAACGAATAGCAAGCTATAAAAGTCCCATAATGGACTAGTATTTAACCAATTCAAACAGCAAAATCAATCTAATCTATATAAAAAAGAGAAACGAGTAACAGTTACGAACCACGTCAACAAACGACAACTACTTAACATCAGATTCCTGGCTTAGGACAGGTGCAAACAAATGCAAAGTACATTTTATGTTTTCACCATCAAATCTCTTTATGAAAGGATAAATTGCAGTTCTTTTTGAAATTAAAAAAATCTGTTTTCGTGATCTTACAATGAACGTGTTGCTTGAATCCTTTTAAGAATTTTTCTATGGTTTGTTATCAAGCTGCTGTTTTATTATTATGATGCCTTTGATTACATTATTTTACAGGTTAAAACGCACAGTGACATGTGGAACTTTATCACTAAAAGTGTAGTCACGCCATTAAACAAAACTTTACCATTTGACAAGTCAAAGAAGAATCCAGAAAATGATTTCCTACTGTTAGGAACATTGCGTCTACGCCAGATAAGAGTTGAAAAAAGTATGAAATAACAATAAAAAGGACTACCAGATTCATAAAGAATGGATTTAACTAAAAACATTATTGGACAAATGAATTTGCCTAATGAAATCAACATAAAACCAGGATACATATATAGTACTCCTTAGACAGGCAATTTGTTCATAAAAGAATCAAAAGTTACATTCGAATCATACAAATTAAAAGGCCAAAATAAGGTACGAAGTTGAAGAGCATTGATAACCCCACAGAAAGTAAAGCAGAAATGTCTTAAATGAAACTTTTAATTTATGTTTTTGGGCTATCATTGATAGGATTTTAGGGTAAACGATGCAGAATCAACGGCATTTGGTAACGAATCAACATTTAATGTGCTGTTTTTACAACTTTGCTTTTGATGAGCATACAAAATTCACATTCACGACAAAAGACATTGTATTTCATTAAAGCCCCCACAAGGGGTATGTAATTTGTATAACTTGTGAACATATCTGCCAGAAAGGTCGCTAACATCATTAAACAGGTCACGTGGATTTGTCAATGATAATTGTATGACAATAATTTGTTTAGTCGAAAATATCAAGCTTTTCGAGTCCGAACAATTTCCATACAAATATTTCAAGTTTTGCAATATAAATAAGACAGAGAATTGGTGGCTGAATAACAAATTTTCACAATTAATTTTTTTTATTTATTATTTTTTCAGGTAGCTGCGAGTTTCCCGATATTATAAAAAATGTCTACACCCTGGAATGCACTTCTCCATTAGGTTACATAAATGATGATACAGCTAGTTACAATAAATCCTGGCAGACACCGATACACACCTCACATGACGAATGGGCATACCATAGTGCCTGGGACTTGACATCTGTACCATATATAGGCACACGGGCAGTATACGGAGGCGGTGGTTATGTGGTCGAGATGAAACCAAATCCTTCTGCTGATTCGAAGATATCAGAGCTGATATCGAAGTTATGGATTGACGAAAGAACAAGAGCTTTGTTTGTTGAATTTACATTGTACAATCCAAATCTTAACTTGTACAGTTCAGTAACGATTGTGTTTGAATTTAGCAGTCCAGGTGGAATAACAACATCATTTCTAACATTTACAACACCATTGTCAGATTATTCATCAGACAAAGAAATTATAAAACTTTTATTTGAGATAATATTTTTTCTATTTACATTTTTTCTGTCTTATATTGAAGTCAAAAGGATTAGACAAATGGGTTTTAAACTGTATGTAAAAGGATTTTGGAATCAAGTTTCAATGATTGTTGTATTCCTTTGCATTATTGGCATATCAATATTTATTGAGCGGTATTTGATAATTTCACAAATCATGCATCAATACAGAGAAGGTCATGGAAAAACTTTTGTCAATTTTAATCTGGCTATTTTATGGGATAATATTTTTATATACATCATGGCTTTGTTAACAGTATTTGCTTTTTTAAAATTCGTTAAACTTTTAATGATGAACAGGAAATTACATTATTTGTATTCAATGGTTGAATATGCAAAAGTGCCTTTAAAGTATTTTGCGTTTATGTTCACAATATCATTGATTGCATTTGCAAGTTTTGGAAATCTGTTGTTAGGGACAGTAATGTCCGGTTACAAGTCATTTGGAGATAGTTTTATGACTCTGGTAGAATGTACATGTAAAATAAATAATTATAATCAATATATTGACCTTCAGCCTGTCATAGGTCCAGTATTTATACTTCTGTATATATTTGTGTTTTTCTTTTGTTTTATGAAAATGTTCACTGCTATTGTGTTAAATGCTATGAAAATATTGAAACAGAAAGGGGTAAAACATGATGAAGACACAGCAATGTTGATGAACTATGTTATTGATAATGTAAAACGAATGTTACGATGACATGTTCTGCATGTTAAAATAATTTCAAAAACGTTTGACTATATTAAGAGTAAAAAACGAATATTTTAATGATATGTTCTGCATGTGAACACACTTCAATATTATTTGATGATGTTGTTGTCAGTATGTCAGAATGTCTTTTGCATCCTAAAGTATTTGTTCAGAGTAAATAACCAATTTAAGGATGATTATTTGTTTGTATTTGCTTCTTAAGCATTTTGAACATAGGAATCAATGGTTGGTGTATATTTTATTATTAAGAAAGTATTGGAAATCAGACTTGTATTACAATTAGTATAGTCAAATGATAAAATGTGTGTGAATAATGATATCATAATAATGAAAATGGAAGATATATGTAGCAATGTTTGCTCAACAATTTCACTAAATCAGGAGGAAAATGAAAAAAAAATGCAAATGAATGTTACAACAATATATTTTAATTTAATCAATGTTCGTTTATAATGGCCGATTCTGGTTAAATTTTATTAACCAATATTAGTGGCAAGTTGCCAATTTGTTACAAGTGCTTTACATATTAGAATAAAAACTTATCAAACATACAAGGCTTATAGTTTGTACGTCACACACTGATGTAATGTTTGTAACACTGGTCTTCCAGGCAAAGTAATAGTTAGGCGCCCCCAAAGATGTATAACCCCACGGCATTCTATATATATATATATATGCATGTCCCAAGTTAGGAACCTGTTATTCAGTAGTTGTCAATTGTTGCTGTTTATCAAATTATTTGCTTTTTGTTTATAGTTTTGACAATACATCAGGCCATTTGTTTTATATTGTTATGCTGTCACTTAAAGGAACTTTTATAGCTGACTTTGTCATTAAACTCATAATTACCAGGATTAAATTTTGTATTTACACCAGACGCGCGTTTCGTCTACAAAAGACTTATCAGTGATGCTCAAATCCTAAAAAGTTTAAAATACCAAATAATGTACGAAGTTGAAGAGCATTGAGGACCAAAATTCCTAAAAGTTTTGCCAAATACAGCTAAGGTAATTTATTCCCGAGGTAGAAAAGCCTTAGTATTTCAAAAATTCAAAAGTTTGATATGGTTTTTGCTTATTGGTGAGGCAGTACGGTGATCTATAGTTGCTAACTTCTAAGTATTTGGTCTCTAGTCATCGCAGTGCCGGCGTCTGTACTTCATAGTATATTTTATATACTGACATTAGGTATGGTAAAGGAATCCTCGATACTGTGCAAAACTCATTAAAATATATACAGAATTGCAATGCAATATTCATAAACCACATTAAAGTATTGCTACAAAAAAAATTGACAGAAGACACCAAAAAGACAATCAGAAATGTACTCTCAGAGAAAAACAATGGAAAATGACAAAGGACAAAAAGATGAAAATAAAGGAAAACAGTCTGCCCAAACCTAAATAGAAGACAACTAACATGAATCTCACCAAAAATTGTGGATGAATTGCGGTCTGGTAGGAGACGATGGTCCACTTAACGCATATATAGTCCAAATAGCCTGGCTTTGTTATTCTGATGTTAAAAAAAAGCGAGAGGTTTGACATGCCGCAAACCCAGGTTCAACCCACATTTTTTTTCTGAAAATGTCCTCTACCAAGTCAGGAAACTGGCCATTGTTAAATCATAGTTCGTTTCTGTGTGTACATTTTATGTTGTTTTTCTGTTTTGTTGTAGCTCTCCTGTTATATTTGATGCGTTTCCCTCAGTTTTAGTTCGTAACCCGGATTTGTTATTTTTTCTCTATCAATTTATGAATTTCGATCATCAGCGGTATACTACTGTTGACTTCAGTTGAACCGGATTTAATTGTTATTGCGTAAGCATATTTTTGCAGTGCACATATCATTTGTCTGTTTGTAAATAGTTGATTGTGTTAAACATTTCTTTTAATTACTTTTTAAATTAGTTGTTGGAATTATACTCAATAAATCTATATACATTGATTTTATTTAAAGATTTGATATTTCAACCAAAACTGTGTACTCTATAAGTTTAATAAACGATTACTAGTAGTTTAATCCAAATCTTAATTGTGACTTCATACATTTGAGTTTCTAACCGCTAATATTTCATGAAATGATCACTCCAAAAAATCTTAAATAATTGATTGTTTTGACTGCTATTCGCCGTATCCATATCATGTTTAAGTACGTAGTTTAGTTGTTCCCTGGGACTACTGCACTTTAAGTGCAAGCGGAATTAATTCAAGTGTACTATCTTCACAGCTATTTCATGTATTTTGCTTTCATTAATAATAAGTCTATTACTTTGTTTTAGTGTCAAACCTGTGTTTTTAATGTTTTTTTTGTGTTAAATGCGTGCAATAGAATAGTTTGCAGGTTCGTTAACTAGTTTCATGTAATCGCATCTCCCCGTAATTTTTTGCCCCACCTACAATAGTAGAGTGGCATTATGTTTTCTGGTCTGTGCCTTCGTTCGTCCTTTAGTTCGTCCGTCCATTCGCAAGTCTTCAGGTTAAAGTTTTTGGTCAAGGTAGTTTTTGATGAAGCTGAAGTCCAATCATCAACTTGAAACTTAGTACTCTTGTTGCTTATGCTATGATCTTTCTAATTTTAAAGTCAAATTATGGCCCCGATTTCACGCTCCACTGAACATAGAAAATGAAAGTGGGAGGGTCAGGTTGAAGTTTTTGGTCAAGGTAGTTTATGATGAAGCTGAAGTCCAATCAACTTGAAACTTAGTACACTTGTTGCTTATGATATGATCTTTTTAATTTTAAGGCCAAATTAGACTTTTGGCCCCAATTTTACGCTCCACTGAACATAGGAAATGAAAGTGTGAGTTTCAGGTTAAAGTTTTTGGTCAAGGTAGTTTTTGATAAAGCTGAAGTCCAATCAACTTGAAACTTAGTACATTTGCTGCTTATGATATGATCTTTCTAATTGTAAAGCCAAACTAGACTTTTGACCCAAATTTCACGGTCCACCGAACATAGAAAATGAAAGTGAGAGTTTCAGGTTAAAGTTTTGGGTCAAGGTAACTTTTGATGAAGTTGAAGACCAAACAACTTGAAACATAGTACACATGTTCCCTATAGGGTATGATCTTTCTAATTTTAATTCCAAATTAGATTTTTTACCCTATTTCACGGTCCATTGAACATGGAAAATGATAGTGGGCATCCGTGTACTTAGGACACATTCTTGTTTAATCTATATTAGTTGTCTAATAAATAAACTCACTATAATAGATACCAGGATTGAAATTTTGTATTTACGCCAGACGTGCGTTATGTCATTTTATACTCATAACATGCATAAGATAGAAGGAGCTGGTGCACAGTATTTACAGAATAATGTCCAATAGAGAATTCTGTAATAAAGGAATGGGTTATAATTTTGCAACGGTATATATTGATGGGTTCAATATATGAAACTTAACACCCAGCTACAAAAGTTTACGTATATTGAGACCCCAAATCGTGTCAAAACAAGGCAGTTGGCCTTGGTTACACATGTAACAGTTATTTGTGCTTTTAAATGAAGTAAAGTGACAATTCGTCATACCTGGCAATACATTTGGAATTCGTGATCTTTATAAAGAAAGAGATAGGTCTTTATTTGACGTCGAATCACAATTATCTAATATTCTACTATAATATCACAGATAAAGATACTGCAGTCCATGTGGACGAAACTAGTTCAAAATCGTATATAATTAGGGATTTCCCATGTTATCTATTTCTCTTGACATCTGACAGATAGCACAGACACCACAGCAGTTGACCACTAGGCAGTCATTACATGCTGACCCCTGCAATAGAATTAAGGTAGCACAATACAAAGATTTTATAACTCCAACAGTCAAGTTTTAAAATGCTGTTACTTTCTTAATAATGCTTGGAAATTTATAAAAGTGGTAGTTATGGATAGCTAACAGATTACTCTTTCAAATTAATGCATTGTTAGTATTATTCCACAATTTTGTAACCAATTACAATGTTAACTGTGTCTAAAATATTTTTCACCAAATTTCAACTTTCAACTGAAATTAGCTTCTGCATAGGTATTCCTATGCCTAGAGGCTTGATTTTATTATATGTTGTTCCTATGGCCATTATCTACAAAAGGGTGTCTCAGATTTCAGATAGAATGTATAGAACAAATTTTACACCTAATTGAACATTGTCTTATTTTATGTGGTAAGGATGTTTACACTAATTAGAGATTTATGAGATACCATAGGGACAATTTGAGACACCCTTTTGAAGCCCATGATGTGTTGATTAAGATTTCGTTAAAATTTTCTGTATAGTAACTGTTATAAAGATGATAGAGCTAAATTCATTTAAGTAAACTGACCGAGATTTTGCCACTAATTACGTAATAATTGATTACATATTAATTGCATCCATTTAAAAGATCAATCTTTTATCTATCTATATATACCTCTTTTATTATGTTTTAAGCATTCATAAGAAAGTTACACCATTTTAAAGGTTATTGATTGGAAGTAAAAAACTCTTTGTATTGTGCTACCTTAAGAAGAAAATTTATATAGAGAAAAATACATGAAATCCGTAATTAAATCTGACAGCGTAACAATTACATTTATATATCTCGAAGTGTTTATGTGTATAGATGCCATATAACCTAGATCCTGGCTAGCTTAATAACGATTGACTAGGAGCATATGATTTGGCTCAAATCAAGTTTATGCTGATAAACAAATAGTTATCAAAGGTTCCAGGATTACAATTTAATACGCCAGACACGCGTTTCGTCTTCACCAAACAAGTACAAAGTTGAAGAGCATTGATGACACAGTCTTTTTCACAAGATACTTTGATTTTAGTGATATCCGACATTATCTTACCTCGATCTTAGACATTTCTAGGAATGTGATTGGTTAAAAGCGCCCTCGTGGAGACCGTGTATATTTCATATTAGGCGGTTAGTAGGGAGGCGGGGCTTATCTCATACACGGTTAGTATTGTTGTTACGTCCCTTTATATTCCTTATAAGGTAGCAAGGAGGCGGGGCTTATTTCATACACGGTTAGTAGTGGTCAATGGTGTTGTTACGTCCCTTTATAAAAACAAAACGGTACTGAGAAAAAATCGTTAAGGTTTCAACTGACGAAGAAAGTGATGATTAAGATTGAAATGAATTCATAAAACACATTTAAACCTAACAAGTTGGTATCTGTTTTTGTAGGATCAATGGAAGTAGTTTCTTAATGCTAACAGTATTGAAGACTTGTTCATTTTGATATTAGTCTAAATTTTACATGTTTTACACGTTAAGATAGTCGGTAAGATAAATTCGTTACATACTGTGCTAGTAACCTAATACGGTAGATATGGGGTCAGTATAAATTCCATATGGGGTTTCGCTCTCACCCCATATGGAATTTACTAACCTCATATATACCGTATTAGGACATTAACACTCTATGTAACTAATAATCTATGGTACGTGTAGGCATATTTTTTCGCATAAAGTGGACACAGAGTTGGCAAAACTTAAAGAAATTGTTTTGCGCCATTGATATTTAGCATTCGATATATTTTCTTTCATCACCGAGATATGGCCTTTTTGGCCAATTATAATCAATTTCAATAAATCAATCTTTCTTTCCTCATAACCATCCCCCTAACCTTAGACAGTGGTGTTATGGTACAACATAAGAACGAACTATCAAAATCAGTTAAAAAGGCTAAACGATTCAGATGAATACAAATAGAAATACCTCTAATGCCCTCTAATAAAAACACAGAGTGAACGTGGCCGGGTACTTGTACATCCTAAAAACAAAAAGACACTAATTGCAGATCTGAGAGTACTCGCAGTTAATGATAGCTTGTTCAAAACCAATAACAACTGATAAAAACATGCATTGAATAAAACATAGTAATCACTACACATCCAACATCAAATGGATTTAGTATAAAGACGTCATGAACTGTCAGAGAAAACACGACCGTGTTACTAGCGTATCTTTGATTTAAGTTACAATTTGTAGAGGTAAACTGTTATAGGTCAAAGTACGGTCTTCAACACGGAGCCTTGGCTCACATCGAACAGCAAGCTATAAAAGGGCCTTAAAATGACTAGAGTAAAACCATTCAAACAGGAAAATCAACGGTCTAATCTATATTTATAAAAAAAAACGAGGTTCTTGACTTATGATAGGTGCAAGAAAATGCAGCAGGTATAAACGTTTTTAATATGTACCAACCTTCACCCTTTCCTGAACCAATTATTGTGTAACTTCACAACTGTAGAAAGACACACTATAAAATATCAATTAAAATGTTTTAACTCAATCAAAAGAACTTAACAGAAACGAGGGAACAATACACTGAACGTATACATGTTCATCTATGAAACAATGTAAATACAAAATCAATGTTCGTATTTTAAAAGCTGTAATCTTGAAAACTAAGGGTTGCATTTAGAGATAACGTTTGCTGACGTTCAACACACAGCTACTCTAACCTTCAACTAATAGCGTTTTCCGATTTTAGATAACGATATCTTATCCGGAATGTGATGTGACAGGTGTGCCGCTGGATCAGAAGCAGTTAATTCAAATGAAATCAGTTTATCAAATCCCATGAAAATTTAATAAATTAAAATATTTTTATACCAGTATATTTAGAAAATCACATGACAACTACCAAAACCACAAAAAAAACCAAGACAATTAAAGTTCAACTGATACGTAAACTGCTTAGACAACTAGCGAAATCTGCAAATCGACCAATTTAATACATTTGGGAATATAAAAAGCTAGAGGCGCTCAAAATTTTGCAACCGGCAAAACAAAAACTAAACATGAAAAAAATATCTTGTCAAGCCGAAATTGTCAGTTGACTTCTTGAGGGTTTTGTTGTTATTAAAAACGATTTAAACATATATGTTGATATCAGAAGATGTGGTGTGAGTGCCAATGAGCCAAATCTCCATCCAAGTCACAATTTTTAGAAGTAAACTATTATAGACCAAAGTACGGTCTTCAACACGAATCCTTGGCTCACACCGAACAGCAAGCTATATAAGGCCCAAAAATGACTAGTGTTAAACCATTCAAACAGGAAAACCAACGGTCTTATATATATATATATATATATATAACACGAGGTTCCTGACTTATGATAGGTGCAATCAAAGGCAGCAGGTTTAAACAGTACCAACCTTCACCCTTTCCTGAAACAATAGTGTAACATCACAACTGTAACATACATGAGAAATCTAAGATAGGAAAAGACAAAACAATCTTAATAAAACTTGTTATGACCAAAGCTTACTAAATTATAAGACTGCTTACAAAGCTTTTCGTTGCATTGAAGACGTCTGTTCTTTCGTCGGGTTGTTGTCTAAATTGACATATTCCCAATTTCCATTCTCTTATATTGTATAGTTTTTCATTTTAGTGTTTTATAGAAGGCTACATAAGAAATAAGAAGTGATAAGAAATTCATTAAAACGATATCTATGCAAGATACGTCGATTATCATCTTCGGGTCAAGTTTCCCAAACCGGCGTACGCCAACTGGGAAAAAACACGGATATCCGACTGTCTTGCTTTGGAAGTTGATCCGAGTTTATAATCCAGTATTGAGGTTTGACTAATTACCAGCTTGTTTACTTCGTTATGTGTGACGTGTGGTACCTACTTCTTGTTCATCTAATATTTACACTTATTGTTTGTTCAATTTGTGTGTCATTAGACAACGGTGGATGGTAGGTGAAAAGTTATTGTTCAATTCCCCCAATTTGAGGTTTTTGATAAACAAATCACGTTTCTTATTTTAAAAAAGTTTCCTCAAAATTATATCATGAATATGACTATCATGAATATGACCAGTCAGGGATATAACTCTATAGGGTTATTACAGGAAAATAACATACATTTGTTATTGTGGACTAAAAAATCAAACAACTGTGATAACATACGTATGTTACATGTTTTAAAGGGACAATTTACATCATGCGTTTAGTTAAAATGTATACAACAAGTTCTATTGATATTACTATTGTCTTTATGTATACTTAACTATTGAAAGATGTTCACAGTTCATATTATTCCAATTTTGAATAGTACACCTATATGTTATTACAGAAAAAAGTATGCCTGTAATAACTAAAGGGTGTTATCACAGCTTCTCTATATCGCTTCAAAGCATTTGCTCAGACATAAATCATGCTTAATTACAATGTATTTTAATTTATTGTAAGAAATAATGACTGGAGCATGTAATGAGGTTCTGCGCAAGTTTCTCAGTAATTCCAAAGTGTCTAATTATTATATAATCATGCAAATAAACTTAAAAAAAAGGGATGTAAGTTCATCTTACAAATCATGCAAATATGACACTTTTTCTAGACTACAAAACAGCACGCGCAAAATAGTTGCCGCAAAGAATTTTAAACTTTGAAATTGTTGTCGCGCGCTAAAACCCCCATGGCCATTTCAAAAGTTGGCAGGTATGCTTATATGATAAGTTACATTCCTTTAATAACTAAGCCTTGTTATCACAGCTAAGTTAATTCCTTAATAGCCTTGTCTCATTGATTAACCATGGTAAATCAAAAATGTATTAACTCAATTTAAAAATTAATTATCAAGGCTATGCATTTAGTTTCTGCGCAAAGTCTCAACAGTTCCCTAGAGTCCACTATAGATTAAATAATTTTACAAATAACAAACATATGTTATAACAGATTTAGAAAATTTAAGGAAAATTATCTGTAATAACACACACAAGTTATTTTCTGTAATAACCCTATAGAGTTATATCTCTGACTGATGACTGTTGCCTTTGTTGGATGATAATTTTTTGACTTTTTCTCTTAATAATTATATATTTTCTTTACCATTTTACATCAGATATTTCATAAATAGATTATTTTGGTCCCCCTGTCTTTACGTCCCGAAGGAGTAGTCCCCAAAATATAGCATAAAATTGAGAAAGGAAATGGTGAATATGTCAAAGCGACAACCACCTGACCATAGAGCAAACAGCAGCTGAAGGCAACCAATGGGTCTTCAATGTAGCGAGAATTCCCGCACCCATAGGTGTCCTTCAGCTGGCCCCTAAAATAAGCATAATAGTACAGTGATAATGGACGTTATACTTAACTTCGAATTATACACAAGAAACTAAAATTTAAAATAATACAAGACTAACAAAGGCCAGAGGCTCCTGACTTGGGACAGGCGCAAAATTGCGGCGGGGTTAAACATTTTATAAATGAGATCTCAACCCTCCCCCTATACCTCTAGCCAATGTAGAAAAGTAAAAGAATAACAATACGCACATTAAAATTCAGTTCAAGAGAAGTCCGAGTCCGATGTCAAAAGATGTAACAAAAGAAAATAAATAAAATAACAATAATACATAAATAACATCAGACTACTAGCAGTTAACTGACATGCCAGCTCCAGACCTCAATTAAGCAGTTTTACAAAATTTGTTAAAATCGAAACTTTTAGTTCTAAGTTCATTGGAAATGCTTCTGCTACATAAATGTGGGCTGTTTTTTTACAATACAATGCACACATATCGGGTATTTATAGCATCATTAAGTCATGCTAAATAACTGAAATCTTCACAATTTTAGTTAAATTTAAGACAGTATCTGTCTTAAATGAAAGTGGCCACATTTGTGTTCATTCTTGATATTGAAATGCAAGTTGTATTTGATGATAATACATAAAATATATGAAGGTTGAGGATGAACATGGATGCTGCCATTTCCATTTTTGACAAAAGCAATCTGAGAAGTGACATTTTTTGGCATATTTGATAGGGTTTTTTTCATATTTAAGCTTGAATCAAGGCATTTTTAATGACAAATCAGTTCAAATCTTCCACACAAACTATTTGAATCAACTGAAATAGACACTACAGTGTTTAAAAAGTGTCTTTCGTCAGATGAACCTGAAATTTGAGGTAAAAAACTAGCCCTTACCGGCCCTACTCCTTTGGTTTCTGTTTTCTAACTTTAGTTTGCCTCAACCAAATGTAATGAAACAATGCTTATTCTAAAAGGTTACAAATTCAACACTAATAAGATCATTAAATATTGTTTTATTGGTATAAATATTGATTTTGTTATCAGTAAATTAAAAGTGAACTAAATATAACTAATATGTTATATACCATGTATACATATATATAAATACACATTCATGGATATACAATCTGTTGATACCTGTAACTTGGCATTGCACAAGGTCATGTTTAATTTTTCTCTGGCTGTGTATGACATTTTTACACTAAATCCATTGGATGTTGCCAGTTGTATGTATACAGATTGATAGACTAGTTTAGTCTTAGATGCATGATTTGTTTAATTATAGTTGTTAGTGGCTTTGAACTAGCAGTGAGATAACTGTGAGTACTCTTAGATCTGTTCCTAGTGTCTTTTTTGTCGGTATGTACAAGTACCCGGCCATGTCCACTTGTATTTTTGTCCATCTGATGAGTTAAAAGCCTTTTTCAACTGATTTTTATAGTTCGTTCTTATGTTGTACTGTTATGCCACTGTCCCAGGTTAGGGAAGTGTTGGGATCCCACTAACATGTTTAACCCCGTCACATTATTTAAGTATGTGTCTGTCCCAAGTCAGGAGCCTGTAATTCAGTGCATGTGGTTGTCATTTGTTTATGTGTTACATATTTGTTTTTCATTCATTTTTATATATATATAACATGTATAAATAAGGCTGTTAGTTTTCTTGTTTGAATTGTTTTACATTGTCTTATCAGGGCCTTTTATAGCTGACTATGCGGTATGGGCTTTGCTCATTGTTGAAGGCCGTACATGTACAGTGACCTATAATTGTTAATGTCTGTGTCATTTTGGTCTCTTGTGGAAAGTTGTCTCATTGGCAATCATACCACATCTTCTTTTTTATATGATTACCACAAAACACAAGTCAAGTTCCATTTTTGGTAGCGACACTGTCATGAGTGTATGTATATAGATATAAGGAGATATAATGTGAGTGCCAATGAGACAACTCCCCATCCCATCATAGAGTTATTCCCTTTAACACATGGAAAATTGCTGAATTTTTCGTTTCCATTGTCTTACTTTTTTTTGCATCAACCAAATGTTATGAAACTTAAACTACCATGACTACACAATACTTATTACCAAAAAAAACAGATTGAGTTTGAATTTTAGTGTTGTCATTATTACTGTTCCCCTTTCGCCATTACAAAATTATGGATAAATTGCTGAATTTTTAGTTTCACTTCTCCACATTCTCTAATTTAAGTTTGCTTTCAATGTTATGAAATGAACATACATTTAGCTAGCTTTTGAAGGACCTTGTTTTTACTCTTATTAATGTAAATATACATTTTCATGGCTACTGATGAATCATCAATACCTCAGCTTTTGATGGACCTGGTTTTAACCTTGACATTCTTAATAATGTGAATATACATTTTCAGGGCTACTGATGAATCATCAAAATTATACCTCAGCTTTTGATGGACCTGGTTTTAACCTTGACATTCTTAATAATGTGAATATACATTTTCAGGGCTACTGATGAATCATCAATACTAGCTTTTGAAGGACCTTGTAATATAGACATAAGAGATGCAAGTCAATTATCACAAGAAGAATTTATTAAAAGGTTAGTTTTGTTAATCTAATATGATAAAAAAAAAGATATAAAATCACAAGGTATCATGTAGATGCTGTACTGTCCCTATTATTGAAACATGAGACATTGCAACATGTTCAATCACTGACGATAGAGGCTTGTTTTACCCCAAAAGATTGATTAATGTTTTCTACTAAGATTTGTTAATTTTGTTACACTTAAGTTTTTTTTTATCAACAAACAGATCTACAATGTATAATATGATTTATCAATCAACATGACCAATATGGGTATATACCATGCTTTGTGTTAAAATATTTGTCTAATGTCTTTAAAAATGTAGTACAACATTGTAAAATGTAGATAGTATAGGAAAATATGATTAGAGCAAAAAATGGTTTTGTTAGTTATAAATTTTGTAAACCCATCATAACTGCATGTCAAACCATTCCTTTATGGCAAGAATAGATTTATTGCCTTTAAATAATATTTTAATGAACTGTTGACTTTTTGGGATATCTTTAATAGTGAAATCAATAATGGTTAGAAAGCAACTTTAAACAAAAATTTCACTTATCATCACTCCTAACATGTACATGATGTAAGAGGAACTTTGTACCAATTTTTAGGTCAATATCACTAATTTTCTCAAGATGAGCCATTTAGACTTTTTTAAACCTAATTATACCTTACAAAAGTGCTAAAGTTAATCTTATTTTACAATATACATTGTAGCTGTTGATTTAATGTCTTTTTTAACATGCTAGCAATGCTCATACAAGTGTTGTTTTACTTTACAGATTTGCTCACCAAAATCTTGTTTCACTTACAGATTTGCTCACCAAAATATTGTTTCGTTTTACAGATTTGCTCACCAAAATCTTGCTTCACTTTACAGATATGCTCACCAAAGTCTTGTTTTACTTTACTGATAGGCTCACCAAAATCTTGTTTTACTTTACAGATATGCTCACCAAAATCTTGCTTCACTTTACAGATATGCTCACCAATGTCTTGTTTTACTTTACAGATATACTCACCAAAATCGTGTTTCAAATTACAGATTTGCTCACCAAAATCTTGTTTCACTTTACAGATATGCTCACCAAAGTCTTGTTTCACTTTACTGATATGCTTACTTTTATCTTGTTTTACTTTACAGATATGCTCACCAAAATCTTGTTTCACTTAACAGATATGCTCACCAAAGTCTTGTTTTACTTTACAGATATGCTTACTTTTATCTTGTTTCACTTTACAGATATGCTCACCAAAGTCTTGTTTTACTTTACAGATATGCTTACTTTTATCTTGTTTTACTTTACAGATTTGCTTACTTTTATCTTGTTTTACTTTACAGATATGCTCACCAAAGTCTTGTTTTACTTGACAGATATGCTTACTTTTATCTTGTTTTACTTTACAGATATGCTCACCAAAGTCTTGTTTTACTTGACAGATATGCTTACTTTTATCTTGTTTCATTTTACAGATATGCTCACCAAAGTCTTGTTTTACTTTACAGATATCCTTACTTTTATCTTGTTTTACTTTACAGATATGCTCACCAAAGTCTTGTTTTACTTTACAGATATGCTCACCAAAGTCTTGTTTTACTTTACAGATATGCTTACTTTTATCTTGTTTTACTTTACAGATATGCTCACCAAAGTCTTGTTTTACTTTACAGATATGCTTACTTATATCTTGTTTTACTTTACAGATATGCTCACCAAAGTCTTGTTTTACTTGACAGATATGCTTACTTTTATCTTGTTTCACTTTACAGATATGCTCACCAAAGTCTTGTTTTACTTTACAGATATGCTTACTTTTATCTTGTTTTACTTTACAGATATGCTCACCAAAGTCTTGTTTTACTTTACAGATATGCTTACTTTTATCTTGTTTCACTTTACAGATTTGCTTACTTTTATCTTGTTTCACTTTACAGATTTGCTTACTTTTATCTTGTTTTACTTTACAGATATGCTCACCAAAGTCTTGTTTTACTTGACAGATATGCTTACTTTTATCTTGTTTCACTTTACAGATATGCTCACCAAAGTCTTGTTTTACTTTACAGATATGCTTACCAATATCTTGTTTTACTTTACAGATATGCTCACCAAAGTCTTGTTTTACTTTACAGATATGCTTACTTTTATCTTGTTTTACTTTACAGATATGCTCACCAAAGTCTTGTTTTACCTGACAGATATGCTTACTTTTATCTTGTTTCACTTTACAGATATGCTCACCAAAGTCTTGTTTTACTTGACAGATATTCTTACTTTTATCTTGTTTTACTTTACAGATATGCTCACCAAAGTCTTGTTTCACTTTACAGATATGCTCACCAAAGTCCTGTTTTACTTTACAGATATGCTCACAAAATCTTGTTTTTCTCTACAGATATGCTCACCAAAGTCCTGTAGTTATAAAAGGTGCCACAGATAACAGAAAATTTCACCAAATTTGTAGTAAGGATGAATTGATACGAAATCATGGGACTAAAAAGATAAGGCTAAGCTCAGCTAACACATACTCATATGAAAAAAGTAAGTAATGATTCAAACACATTATATTTATCAACCCAAGTTTTTTGTCCAAATGAATTGTTATAATGATTAATATAATAATAATATTTATTCAGGTAGAGGCAATACATTTATATACAAATGCAAAATACAACCTCAAAATATAGCAATGGCTGTTACATAGGTACTAGTGCACTAATGCCTTAACCCAAAGATGAACCATTAAAGCAAACAATTAAATTCAGAATAGAAATGGGGAATGTGTCAAAGAGACAACAGAAATGGGGAATGTGTCAAAGAGACAACAACCTAACCTTAGAACAAACAACAGCAGAAGGTCACCAACAGGTCTTCAATGCCGCGAGAAATTCCCGCATTTGGAGGCATCCTTCAGCTAGCCCCCAAACAAAAATATATATACTAGTTCAGTGATAATGAACCCCATACTAAACTTCAAATGGAGCAGAATAAACTAAAATTAAGAATAATACAAGACTAACAAAGACCAGAGGCTCCTGACTTGGGACAGGCGCAAAAATGCGGCGGGGTTAAACATTTTGGGTCAGCTTATTTCCATCGGGCTCCTTATAGTCCTGATAGTAAATAAATAAGGGTAATCAATCAATTTTACAGCATCAAAAGTCTTCTAAACTGATACCACCTTGTTAATTTGGCAGCAGTAAAAGCTGACTTAAAATTATAACATACTAATATAAAATAAGGAGATAAGATTGCCATTAAAACAACCTTCCAACAGACTCTAAACAACATTGATTTTTTCTTTGCATTTATATTTTATACCGATGTGCTTCTGGAATTGTATAAATACCAGTTTTCCTGCATTGTTCTTATTATTAATGCTGCTTGTCATGCTTGTATTTATTACTAGAAAAAAAGTTGTGGGGCTGTAATAAAAAGCTGCATGTAAATGGGATGTTTTTTTTTGTGCAAATGTATTGGTGATGCATTAGGTTGAATAAATAATAATGTTTTAATTTCAGGAGATGTATCATTAAAGTATTATATAGAAAATGTTATGAAACCTCAGACCTTAACCATGCTTGGAAATGGTAAGTATTTTATAAACCATTTATAAGGGCTGATTGTTATTTGTATAATATCATCTTTTTTTCTCCCAGCTTATGGGAAACAAATAAGTATTTTTTTGTACACTGTATTGCTTGTAGTAAAGGTGAACATGCACATCTAGCTGAATTTTCTGACCGTAAGATAATTTTCATGATTATTATTAATCAATACTAAGTTTTCGTGCTAAGGTCGGTTTTTCAGATACTTTTAGCAATATATGAGGGGGGATAGGACCTTTATGGGGACTCCGAGATGGGGTGTTTTAAAGCTCGGGATTTCGGGATTGACTCTTTCGGGATCAGGAAATTTTTTTTATTGAATTTCAGGACCTCTGGGTTTCGTGTTTTTAAGCCCAGGATTTCGGGATCAGGTATTTTTTATCTCGGGATTTCGGGATCAGGACCCCTCCTACCCCCTCTCATATATCAACATGATCCACAATATAGTTGGTGTATGAAATGGTTGTAAGCTGAAACTGTCTTTCTGGGCTTTCTGACCTCAACCTCATTTTTATGCATCATTGATAATTATATTAAGATTATGTGACCTTTGTAGTAAAACCTTTATCTATAGAACTTCTGACTAAAAATTCAATCTTGATCAGCAAATAAGGCAAGACAATTTAGGTTGCTCTCTTCTGTTATATTTTTTATCTTATCACCTAGAACTCCAAATAACATACAAGGTCATTAAAGTGGTACCTAACACTACAGGGAGATAACTCTGTAAAATCAGCAGAACCTTAAAATGATGTTATGTTGTTAAGGGATTATTAAGCTTCTCAATGATCAAAATAAGTTTTTGTCAATCTGCTATATAACCAGTGTAATTTTTCTGATTAAACAGTTGGTTCAAATTATTTGAAATTTTCATATTTTTATCAAAGGGTCAAAGTAAATACTTTGTCAAAATTTTAAGAAAATTAAACAAGCCAAATTAATTTTAGTTCAGGTACCACCTTAAATCAAACTTCTATTTTTTTTACTAATAATAAAGATATTAATATGAAAATTTATATGGCATAAATATAGGCATATTTCAAGGGATTGTCTTGATAATTTAAAATAATTTTTAAAAATTTGTTAGCTCATTTACATATATTCCATATGAACACCTGATGTGCATTTATTAAATAATGTCAGAAGAAAAAGCATTTTTTTCAACTTTTATGTCCAAATTGTATGCAAATTATAAGATCTTACAAAATTTTGTGAAATAGCCATGTAGTTTTTCTCCATGGAAAAAAATACTAATCAAGCTGATCAGTTATTTCTCTACATACATATACAAGTTAAGGTGGTACCCAACACTTTCACTAAAATTAGTTTGTCACGTTTAATTTTCATAAAATTTTGACTTTGACCCTTTAACAAAAATATAAATATTTCAAAAATTTTGAACGAAGCGTTTTTTCAGAAAAATTACACTGGTTATATAGCAGTTTGAAAAACATTAATTTTTATCATTGAGAAGCTTTAAACATTCCCTTTACAACACAATGTAATTAAAACGTTTAGCTGACTTTACAGAGTTATCTCCATGTAGTGTTAGGTACCACCTTAAATATTATATATTTTTATTTAGAAACATTTTACTGGTTTGGTGACAATAATTATACAGAATGGGAAGATGTTTTTAACAGATATAAACCACCACCTTATAAGCTACCATTTATGACGGGGGCTTACAGCTTTGGTGTTGCAGGTATTTATGATCTAAATGATATTTGGATTATTCTTCTAAAGTACAAGGTCATATTTATAGAAATAAGAACAGTGTTCTCCCCAGGCCCTTAAAGGACCACGGGCCCGCGATGTATAATATTTTACCGCGGTGGTATCGTTCTTGCCGCGATGTATAATTTTTCTCCGTGGTGCTAAAGTTTTCAACCGTAAATTGGTAGTTTCAGACCACTTGTTCAACTGTCTGTGAAAATTGACCAGTTCTTACCAGTTTAATCCAGTTCTGACAAGAAGATTGTTTACACCACGTGATCCATTTACCTTTTGAGGTTAACCATGATGATTGGATTAATCGATATACATGATTCTTTTGTGTTTTAATTAATTAATTAAGAGATCATAATATTAATAACAGACTTGTGAGGGACAAGCAGACATTTGTTAATGAACTCTTTTACGCCAGTCTTTGTCAAAATAATTTGCCGGTTTGAAATTAATTGTGGAGTTACTTCCCCTGAATTTGCTTATTACAAATAAATGCTCCTCAAATAGAATTTCTCTTTGAAAATAAAAATAAAGTTCAAATTGAATACAGAATAATATTAAAATGTTACATTAAGGATAAATACTTTCTTAGAACATACCAACAAAAATGTTTTGCAAATTATTTTTCAGAATCATACCTTTATTAATGCACAGACATATTATTTTATGTTGGTATTTTTTTTTAAAGTTATGGTGAAACATCAATAGCAATGTAACATAGAATAAAGATAAAAAAAATAGTTCTTAGCAGGGAAAGAACTAGTATACAAATAAAATTCCATTCATGTCAGTATCAAAGTATTAACATGAAATAATAATGTTGTTAAAGTTAAAGTTAAAGAATGAGGTCTAAAACTATGAAAAAAAGTTTTTAATTTACTGAAGGTTCTGTTACTTCTGTATATCAAAGTTTAATCTTGTTCAAAGTTAATTGTTATGGTGAAATCTAACATGGGGAATGTGTAGTGTATCTTCAAGTATCAGGACAAAATGGCTTGATCAAAATATAAGAAGTGACTTTAGTTTAAAGACTAATTGTGCTTTCTTTTATTTATTCTTCAAAGATATCAAAGTATACAAACTGTTTATTGATTTACTTTTTCTACCAATAATTTTCTGACCCAAAGTCCATACAACACAGTACCACAGTAAACAAAACAAAGACAAAAAGGTAATGACAAAAACTAACAAGAAAAAAAAAGCGACGCAACGCGACACAAAATATTACAAAATTAATTTCGTCACGCGTTACCCTGGTGCTATCCAAAAATCCTGGGGAGAACACTGTAAGAATGTACATTTGTGGCTTTTTGTAGCCTGTTCAAATTTACAGAAATACATAAAACTTACCAAATATATAGTTGAATTTTTTTGAAAAGTGTTGGAATCATACAAAGTCAGTAGAAAGAGCAAAGAAAAAGTCATCCGTGTTACTCATAATATGCATAAAAAAAGGATCAAATCTGTTGCATGAATTAAAAATAAGCCTCAACCAAATCAAAATTCTGTTTATGAAAGCGAGGAAAATCTACTGCAGGGATTATTTAAAGATTTGTACAACCTTTTGGTGTACAGGCATGACAGTGAGAATGTTTACACAAAGATGTTCCATTAACAGTACACCGCAATATTATTTTGTGTCAAAAAACACAAATACTTTCTTTAGCTTTAAATAAAAATAGACTGCTTGATGCAAAAAAAAGATGAAAGAAAGTTGTATGGTCCCCATTTTTTGCAATTGTTGTGTATTCATAATTGCGAGGGAAACATTGCAATTGTTGTTTATTCATAATTGCGAGGGAAACATTGCAATTATGATGGCAACAAAGAATGTCTGCCACTTTTTGTCGCCCAATAATTGCATGATTTCACAATAGTTTTATCTTATTCTTCCTTCAACTAATAGGTAATTTATGAAAGCTTAAATATAATAAGGAACTACAAAAAGAAACTGAAAATTTCACTTTATTTGAAATTTTTGCAAAATATTAGTGAAATATGAAAATTTGTTGATACATTTTTTAGATGCAGGAACTGGTGTACCATTTCATTTTCATGGTCCAGGTTTTGGTGAAGTAATTTATGGAAGAAAGGTATTTTATAAAAAAAAAATATACTGCACCATTAAAGATAACTAAACATTTTGTATTATAAGTATACATTGTGTACTTTTAAACTTGACATTGTGTACTATAACTATACAGTGTGTAATATGGTATAACATAACGTTGTATTCTTTAACAAAACATAGGGGAGGAGTTATGTTGTTTGCATGAACATGATGAAACTAATTAAATTTGATACTGAATTTGCTACAAATACTGAATTAAGAATTAATCTTAACACTGACCTTGAGATGACCATGCTGACTTTGACTGCCCATATTTAAAAAACTTACATAATTCCTAGATAAACCCCAAGCACTATCAATTGTCATCAAAATAGTAAAAAAAATTAAATCACAAAAATACTGAACTTAGAGGAAAATCAATTTGGAAAGTCCATCATCACATGGCAAAATCAAATAACAAAGTGCATCAAAAATGAATGGACAAGAACTGTCATATTTCTGACTTGGTACAGTCTGAAAATTACTTGTTTTGGATTGTAAGAATAAATTATTATTTTTTTTTACTGCGCTAGCTTCACATGAACAACGTTTCACCTTTCTGTACCAATGAGCTAAGGGTTTGTGAAAAATATTAGTTTGCAGTGATACATGTGGCTTCAAATTGCAACTTGTAGAACAGATTAGGCAGTTGGTATTGTGAAAGGACTAATGCCTTTCAAATATGCACAGAAATGGGGTTTTTTTTTAACAAAGGGTTGAATATAAATCTAAATCTTGTGTAAAATAGTATCAATTATTTGTTTTCAGCGTTGGTTTTTATATCCACCAGAGAAAACTCCATCTTTTCATCCCAACAGAACTACCCTGCAATGGTTGTTTGAAGATTATCCTAATCTACATCCAGATGATAAACCAGTAGAATGCACAATAAATCAAGGAGAGGTAAGGATATTTATTTCAATCAAGCTTTTAGTTACTGTGAATTCATATATTTTTTATGGATACCCATTTTTGTTGATTGAGTAAAAAAATAATTTTGTGCATATTTTTATCTTATAAAAAATATGAGTTTTGTTGAACATTCAAATTCACTAATTACCTTTACCAATTAAATCCACAAAAGTTGGAACCCAACAAATAATACTATATCCATAGTATTGACGAACTCTCTTTCAGGCTCACCAAGTATTATAAAGGTTAGGATGTTCCTTGCGTATTGTTATGCTTTTACTTTTCTACATTGGCTAGAGGTATAGGGGAGGGTTGAGATCTCACAAACATGTTTAACCCCGCTGCATTTTTGCGCCTATCCCAAGTCAGGAGCATCTGGCCTTTGTTTGTCTTGTATTATTTTAATTTTAGTTTCTTGTGTACAATTTGGAAATTACTATGGCGTTCTTTATCACCGAACTAGTATATATTTGTTTAGGGGTCAGCTGAGGGACGCCTCCGGATGTGGGAATTTCTTGCTACATTGAAGACCTGTTGGTGACCTTCTGCTGGGTTTTTTTCTATGGTAGGGTTGTTGTCTCTTTGACCCATTCCCCATTTCCATTCTCAATTTTATCCTAGTTTGTAAATGGAGGAAAAAAGTGCTACTCCCCCAAGAAAAAGTATGGAGCTTGCTGATGTTTATTTTACTCCAAATTAAAACTTTCACTGTTGTAGCTCACATTGCACACTCACTAAATTATTAATTTAAACAGTAAAAATAAAATTGAGAAAGGAAATGGGGAAAGTGTCAAAGCAACAACAACCCGACCATAGAGCAGACAACAGCCGAAGGCCACCAATGGGTCGTCAATGTAGAGAGAAACTCATGCACCCGTAGGTTTCCTTCAGCTGGCCCCCTAAAAAATATGTAGACATGATTAAATTTGATTAATTATTATGTATATGTATAACCTGGGACAGTGGTATAATAGTACAATATAAGAACGAACTATAAAAATCATTTGAAAAAGGCTTAACTCATCAGATAGACAAAAAAATAATAGTGGATGCATGTTTTGTTATAGGCTATATGATATTAATACAATGTAATGTATTATTTCCACCAAAATTGAAATGATAAGTGACCTTTGACATTGCTGCTGATAATGTTTTACTTCCTGTTGTAGATAATATATTTCCCAGACAGATGGTGGCATGCAACACTCAATATAGACGCCAGTGTTTTTATTTCAACGTTCTTAGGATGAAGAAGCAAACAAGATTTATTTTTTTATTCTATGAGTTATTATAAAACTTTCTTAATTGACAAGGATTGTCAGTTTTTAGAAGGTTGGTTGTTCTCTCCTTCATTCCAGCTTCCTTTGCGTTGTTCTCTCCTGCATTCTAGCTTCCTTCACCATGATTGACAGCCAGGATATAGCCAATAGTGATAAAATGGCATTATATTCATAATTCGAAACAGTTTTCATCATCATCTTGATACTTTGATATTTTTATGAGTTCTGAGAACTTCTCCATTGCTAGTTCTCTCCTACATTCCAACTTCCTTCACCACAATTGTCCATTGACAGCCAGGATATAGCAAATACTAGTGCTAAAATGGTGTTATATTCATAATTCAAACAATCATCATTCTCATCTTATGATACTTTGCTATTTTTATAAGTTCTTCATTGGTCATTTTGGTAGTAACTTTTAACTGCAGTCTTGCCATCATTCTTTTTATCACCATTTATTATGTATTAAAAGGAAATGAGAAAAAAAGGGAGAACATGCACAGGGACATTCAAATTCATAAGTTGAGAGAGAGTGGCAACACCACAGCAAAAAACAAAAGACAACGAAAAGACAAAAAATGTTACAAAATACTTAATGGAAATCTAAGCCTTAAGACTGAAAACAAGAACTCCATAAAACTATTTGGTGATGTAAGCTGCAAAGGAAGGAGAAGCACTTCTCCCACTGGTTGATGTGATTTAAGATCAAGTAATTTAATGTGGCAATTTTTATGTGAAATAAATTTCTTATATATTTTCACAATTCTTTGAACTTGACTATAGAATTTGAAGACATATTTATTTATTACAGTAAGATAGCAGCACTTTTATCATTCTTAATTATACCCCGCTTTGAAAAAAAGGGGGGTATACTGTTTTACCTTTGTCTGTCCTTCAGTCAGTCCATCCATCAGTCCGTCAGTCTGTCAGTCCATCAGTCCGTCTGTCAGTCCGTCCGTCCGTCCGTCAGTCAGTCAGTCCGTCCCATGAAACTTTCGTCACATTTTTCTCAGGAACTACACATCCACCCTTTTCTGTAATTTGGTATCAACATTTATATATGTCAGCCATACCGTGTGATGCGTTTTCAGATTGATCACTTGACAACTTCCTGTTTACTGAACACTTGTATGATTTTACACATGATAGCCAAGTTGAAAATTTTCGTCACATTTTTCTCAGGAACTACAATACAAGGATTTCTGAAATTTGGTTTCAGGATTTATATATGTCAGCTTTACCATGTGATGCGTTTTCAGATTCATCACTCGACAACTTCCTGTTTACCGAACACTTGCATATTTTTACACTATTAATATTATCCACTTGCGGCGGGGGTATCATCAGTGAGCAGTAGCTCGCAGTTTCACTTTTTTACACATGATAACCAAGATGAAAATTTTTTGTCACATTTTTCTCAGGAACTACAATACAAGGATTTCTGAAATTTTGTTTCAAGTTTTATATAAGTCTGCTTTACTGTGGGATGCGTTTTCAGATTCATCACTCAACAACTTCCTGTTTACCGATCACTTGCATATTTTTACACTATTAAAATCATCCACTTGCGGCCGGGGTATCGTCAGTGAGCAGTAGCTCGCAGTTTCACTTGTTTGTAATGTATTCCACTACAAATGTTTTTTTTCTCTTTCTGAAAGACTCAAATCATTGAATATTGACTTCTTCACCTTCATTAGCCATTTTGAAATTTGAAATGCTTTATGCTATCTGTCTACTTATTTATTCATGAAGACCAGGGCACATACAATTTAGTAGTGTTTATATCAACATAAAGCAAAGAACTTGACTGATTGATACAGAAATAAGGAGATGTGGTATGATTATCAATGAAACAATTAACCATAAAAACAGAAGGAAATATTCCTATCGTAAGGTCAGTGGATTTCTCTTGGCACTGCAGCTTTCTCCATCAATAAAACCAGATATGTCCTATTTTCGGTGCAAAATATAGTTAGCATGCATTTTGTGTCCGGGGATACATGGACACGTATGTATGTAACTATATAAACAGATAAACAATCAATGTCTATTAAAGTGGTTACAGAAGCCCAGTGTTATATAAAACGTGTGATTTAGACGGACACAGCTGGACACAAGGTTACTACAGAAGCCCAAGTGTTATATAAAACTTGTGATTTAGGCGGACACAGCTGGACACACGGTTACTTCTATATAAAACATAAAAAAAAACTACTGACTGCAGGCGGACACAACGCAATTTCTATATAAAACTTTAAAAATCTGCTGGCTACAGGTGGACACAGCTGGACACCGTGCTATTTCAATATAAAACTTCTAGAAATGAGCGTATACAGTCGGACACAAGTGGACACAACGTATTTTTCTATAAAACTTTATGAAATAAGGGGATACAAGCGGACACAGCTGGACACAGTACTATTTCTATATAAAACTTATAAAATCTGCTGGCTACAGGTGGACACAGTGCTATTTCAATATAAAACTTCTAGAAATGAGGGGATACAGGCGGACACAAGTGGACACAACGCAATTTCTATATAAGACTTATAAAATCTGCTGGCTACAGGTGGACACAGTGCTATTTCAATATAAAACTTCTAGAAATGAGGGGATACAGGCGGACACAAGTGGACACAACGCAATTTCTATATAAAACTTATAAAATTTGCTGGCTACAGGTGGACACAGCTGGACACAGTACTTTTTCAATATAAAACTTCTAGAAATGAGGGGATACAGGCGGACACAAGTGGACACAACGCAATTTCTATATAAAACTTATAAAATATGCTGGCTACAGGTGGACACAGCTGGACACAGTACTATTCCTATATAAAACTTCTTGATATGGGGGGTTACAGGCGGACACAAGTGGACACAACGTTATTTCTATATAAAACTTATAAAATCTGCTGGCTACAGGTGGACACAACTGGACACAGTGTTATTTCAATATAAAACTTCTAGAAATGAGGGGACACAGGCGGACACACGTGGACACAACGCAATTTCTATATAAAACTTCTAGAAATGAGGGGACACAGGCGGACATAAGTGGACACAACGCAGTTTCTATATAAAACTTATAAAATTTGCTGGCTACAGGTGGACACAGCTGGACACAGTACTTTTTCAATATAAAACTTCTAGAAATGCGGGGATACAGGCGGACACAAGTGGACACAACTCAATTTCTATATAAAACTTATAAAATATGCTGGCTACAGGGGGACACAGCTGGACACAGTACTATTCCTATATAAAACTTCTTGATATGGGGGGTTACAGGCGGACACAAGTGGACACAACGTTATTTCTATATAAAACTTATAAAATCTGCTGGCTACAGGTGGACACAACTGGACACAGTGTTATTTCAATATAAAACTTCTAGAAATGAGGGGACACAGGCGGACACACGTGGACACAACGCAATTTCTATATAAAACTTCTAGAAATGAGGGGACACAGGCGGACACAAGTGGACACAACGCAATTTCTATATAAAACTTATAAAATTTGCTGGCTACAGGTGGACACAGCTGGACACAGTACTTTTTCAATATAAAACTTCTAGAAATGAGGGGATACAGGCGGACACAAGTGGACACAACGCAATTTCTATATAAAACTTATAAAATATGCTGGCTACAGGTGGACACAGCTGGACACAGTACTATTCCTATATAAAACTTCTTGATATGGGGGGTTACAGGCGGACACAAGTGGACACAACGTTATTTCTATATAAAACTTATAAAATCTGCTGGCTACAGGTGGACACAACTGGACACAGTGCTATTTCAATATAAAACTTCTAGAAATGAGGGGACACAGGCGGACACAAGTGGACACAACGCAATTTCTATATAAAACTTCTAGAAATGAGGGGACACAGGCGGACACAAGTGGACACAACGCAATTTCTATATAAAACTTATAAAATTTGCTGGCTACAGGTGGACACAGCTGGACACAGTACTTTTTCAATATAAAACTTCTAGAAATGAGGGGACACAGGCGGACTCAAGTGGACACAACGCAATTTCTATATAAAACTTATAAAATATGCTGGCTACAGGTGGACACAGCTGGACACAGTACTATTCCTATATAAAACTTCTTGATATGGGGGGTTACAGGCGGACACAAGTGGACACAACGTAATTTCTATATAAAACTTATAAAATCTGCTGGTTACAGGTGGACACAACTGGACACAGTGATATTTCAATATAAAACTTCTAGAAATGAGGGGACACAGGCGGACACAAGTGGACACAACGCAATTTCTATATAAAACTTCCAGAAATGAGGGGACACAGGCGGACACAAGTGGACACAACGCAATTTCTATATAAAACTTATAAAATTTGCTGGCTACAGGTGGACACAGCTGGACACAGTACTTTTTCAATATAAAACTTCTAGAAATGAGGGGATACAGGCGGACACAAGTGGACACAACGCAATTTCTATATAAAACTTATAAAATATGCTGGCTACAGGTGGACACAGCTTGACACAGTACTATTCCTATATAAAACTTCTTGATATGGGGGGTTACAGGCGGACACAAGTGGACACAACGCAATTTCTATATAAAACTTCTAGAAATGAGGGGACACAGGCGGACACAAGTGGACACAACGCAATTTCTATATAAAACTTCTAGAAATGAGGGGACACAGGCGGACACAAGTGGACACAACGCAATTTCTATATAAAACTTATAATATTTGCTGGCTACAGGTGGACACAGCTGGACACAGTACTTTTTCAATATAAAACTTCTAGAAATGAGGGGACACAGGCGGACACAAGTGGACACAACGCAATTTCTATATAAAACTTATAAAATTTGCTGGCTACAGGTGGACACAGCTGGACACAGTACTTTTTCAATATAAAACTTCTAGAAATGAGGGGATACAGGCGGACACAAGTGGACACAACGCAATTTCTATATAAAACTTATAAAATATGCTGGCTACAGGTGGACACAGCTGGACACAGTACTATTCCTATATAAAACTTCTTGATATGGGGGGTTACAGGCGGACACAAGTGGACACAACGTTATTTCTATATAAAACACTTCTGGTCTTTCTATGACCACCTTTCAAATACATGCGCAATAGCTATGACCACCTTTCAACTGCATGCGCAATAGCTTACTAATTGTTGAATATGCATTAGCATCTTAATTTGCTATAGAGATATTTAACGTATGATCTGAAATTTATTATGATATAATATTTTCTTGCACACGATTACAAGCTGATAATATTAACCTACATGCGTAGTATTTTAATTAGTCAAACGATGTAAGCAGCTGTGTTTAGATATGAGATAAGATTTCATGTAAACAATGCGCTTTATATTCTGAACGAGAATAATTTAAAATAAAATCTTTAGAAAGAGTTTTAGTAGCATTTTATTTTTGATTTTACGTTTAGTGAAGATGTACATGTTGTAAAAAGCAAGCTATTTATTTTTTTATACTGAAATTAAAGGGAAGTCTTTCTTGCATATGATTAAAATACAGTTAATATTTTTTTGTTAAAAATTACAACTTTAATAATAAAAAAAAAAATGGTTATTAAAAATAGAATTAAATAGATATTGAATATGAAGAAATAAAATATTTTGAACGAGAACAATTAAAAATAAAATCTTTAAAAAAAGTATTAGCACTTTTTGAAATTTTACGTCTAGGCAAGGATTTGTATAAATCCTTGGATCCTAGACCAAGGACATGGAAATATAATCATAAAAACGTGCCTCAAATAGGTGTAAAAACGAGGATTTTTCTAAAAAAAAATCGTTTATTGAAAATAACGTTAAAATTAATTATGAAAGTTATGTCCGTATTTATTTTCATCAATATTGCAAATATAAAGTTATTTTCTTTGCTTAAATATTGCAACATTATTTTTTTTAAACACGGAGGTCACATAATAACCTCTGAATCCTTTTCGTCATTAAAAGGCGACTGATAAGTATAGATATTCAATATGAAGGGGCGGGAAATAACCGTGACTGAAATCTAAATCTAAAATTTATTTTAAAAAAATAGACATTTGACCATGCCGATGTAATAAATGATACTTCAAGCAATGAAACAACGAATTAAATGTGCCACTTTAATTACGACTGACAACCTAAAAATGAATCATAAAATTGAGAATGGAAATGGGGAATGTGTCAAAGAGACAACACCCGACCAAATAAAAAAAAAATGCATTTTTAGCAGACTTAACCAGGTCGGCGATAAGATATCGAATATAAAAAAGAAGATACGGTTTGGTGTCAATGAGACAACTATCTACAAGAAACCAAAATAACACAGAAATACAAACTATGGGTCACCGTACGTCCTTCAACAACAGACAAAGCACGTACCGCATAGTCGGCTATAAAAGGCCCCGAAATGACAATGTAACACAATCAGTCAAAAAAGAAAACTAACAAAGTCCGTATCATCGTATGCGTTCCATAAGTTTGAAGTACGTCGAAATGCAAAGGTATACGCTTGGTGAACACTTTTACTTCAGGAAAATTTTAATGGAACTTAAAAAAATACATTCAGCTCAAGCGTTTGTCAAGCGTAAACTGCACGCACATAATATACACGCTACACGATAGATAAGTTTGAGACACGTTAAGGGCACATTGCATACAAAAATACTCGTTTCCTTAAAGCTTTCATTCAGTAGAAGTCCGATACTGGTGAAACTTCATAAAACCTACCGGTACAGAAGATATAACACCCTCTCCAACCATGCAACATGGGACTAGACATAGAAGTACATGAACTACTCCCATTAGTTTGAGCTGTACAAGATCAACAAAAATATCCCGCCTGCCTCAAAGGTACATAGGATCGACCATGGTCCAGCACTAATGATACAAGTACCAACCAGAGTTACAATGACGTGGTAGTAAGTCTTTAAAGGCCACCGAGCGGCCTCCAAAAATGAAAAAAAACACTATTTAGTCGGCTTTTAAATGCCCCGACCATTAAGATTTTAAAACAAAAATCAAACAAAACTAAACAGCCTTATTGATTAACAAAATAATTTACGAAAAAAACTTGACCGACATGAATTATGAACAACAACCACTGTAATACATGTCCCTGGCTTTAGAATGGACATTGGCACATAAACAATGTGGTGGCCATAAACCCAACCCTCCGAATGAACCAAATCTTAAGGACAACACATCGCAAGAAAAAACTGTAATATATCAGTTGCAATTCGCGTCCCTAAAAATATGGGTACGGTGCACAATAATCACTTACATAAAAACAATAGACACAATTAAATCACTGAAATAATCGCACTTACTGAAAGCTATTTCAAAGCTAGTGAACATGTAGACGAAACAGTGGACATAGACGGACTGGTAAACATGTAAACAGACGGGCGAATGTGACAGACTTATTGACAAACATTCGCATATAGACAGACCTGCAGTTGGGAATGTAGAAAGACTAAGAGAAACGCTTAGGTACGCTTTACGCACACCCAATACACGCTTTAAGCTCGTTGTACACACGATACAGATATGATTGACAGGTTGAAAGCATTAAAATTACTAGCATATTGGTAGCATGCATGATTTTTTTTTTTACCACGGCCGACGTACGTCGGATCTATACGTTGATGTGTGAAGCCGGTATTACATCAAGTGAACAGGCAATGTCAGTTTCTAATTCTTATGCACAACAAAAGTAATATAAGACAATACATCTTTATTAAACAATTATCTAATATATATATATATAATGCCAAACAAGCATTTGGGTTTACGATTGCATTTCTTTTTTTAAAGAAAGCAACTTGTCTTTTTAATCAAACAAATGTTCTGATCTCAGTATAGCTACAATTTACTAGATATAACTAGTTGACTCGGGTAAGGATGAGTTACACTTCATTGAGAAATCTTTGGTTTGGCTTACTTGCCAACTGACATGATTAAAGAAAGATTTGTTGAATTAATTGCCGATGCTCCATCTGACCATGGAAGTGTTATATTGACGATATTGTCAATATAACATTTCCATGATCTGACGATAAATGCATGAGGTCTGCCGATAATATATTGGAATTTCATTTGGATGGCAATTGAGATTTTCACCAAGCATTTGGGCATCACCCCTGACCCCGAGGAAAAGAGAACAACGAATGGTGTCGAGTCTTTTAGTGCCTACCTGAACGAGCAGTTTCAAGCTAGCCATCATACCATATTGTCTTTGTCGATGTGCTATTGAAACTGAAGACAACATCTTACATAAAGATGAGAAGTCTAACTGTAAAATCACTCGTTCGGAAGTATGAAAAGGAGAAGATGGACTCCTTCCTGAACAAAAAAGAGAACTTGTAAACGGTGAATGTGCTGCTATGGACTTTGCACGACGTGTTGGCTACAAATATTTGCCAGAACTGACTTATGAACTCATATCAAGATATTTTTGAACATACGTTTTCATATATACATTTTAATGTTGTTTTTTACTTACGATGACTTTTAACTTAATGCATATTATTTTTTTTATTATAGCTTTGCTTTCGATCAATAGGTATTCCTTAATTATTTGCGGAAAAGTAATAATTTAATTTTTCCGGAATAGTTATTTTTTTTCCGGAAAAGTAAAATATTTATTTGCGGAAACGTAAACTTTTTTTCCGGAAACGTCATCTTTTTTTCGCGGAAAAGTAATGCCAATTTGCGGAAACGTAAAACGCCGACGCACCGCCTGCTGAGCAGTGTACGCGCGGACGGTAATTTGGGACTTTATTTTTAAAAAAAATATCGTTTATAATATACATCATGTGTACATTGATATACTATATTTAATTACTAAACTCATACGTTTAGTCAATTTTATATACTACCAATTGTTTATGAAATATATTTTTCGTGCAAAGAATGATATTTAATTCCAACCAAAGATTTGAGGAATAAGCAATTTATTGAGATATATTTTTCCATCGGTAAAATTTGAAAAATGTAACTGTGTATTTTTTTTTTTAAAACTACTTGTCAATAATAATGGATATTTCAAAACATTTAAATATTGATTCACAAAAATGAACGCACTTGTCGATCGTTGGTATGGAAAGATAGAAAGATTCGGAACTAAAGATAGTCACATTTAAAGTATTTATTTTGCACAAAAAAAAAGACAAAAACTGCCAGATCAGTATACGATCTGATTTAAATCCAGCGCCCGTATATATGTGCACAATGGTACTTCAGTTAAGATTTGATCGGAACGGACGGATTTTTCTACATGTTCTACAATTTGGTACAACGATTGAATATTGTTAAATGCATACATGTATATGACCTATAGATCGAACTTGCTTTGCTTCGTCGAAAATACGAATATAAAAAAATCATGCAGGAGATTTCAAATTAGCCCAATTAATATGTGTGAAACTGAAACCGTAATTCTGCTGTAGTGCACGTCGATCGTATCTGTAACATGAAGGCGTATGGTAACTATACTACCTTACTTAGTTCAACAGTAGATAACAACCCTTTCTTTGTTCATTATACACTCAGGAAGTTCCGAACATACATCTTACTATTTTGCATGGATTGGTATTAAATGTTACCTTTTCAACTGTAGTCCTTAACCAAAAGCGTTTTCTTCTCCATCTGACAGGCTTAATTTTGGATCAAGTGATCATCGAAGTACGGATGCTAGTATTTATAATTCGGCTAGTCTGGATGACTTTGTGCGATACCCGCGTTCCGTATTCATTACTAGTATACGGTTTAAACATACATGTATAATTTAAATATGTATGTGAAGTTAGCAGCCGGTTCGTTATTCGATATTCGATATTCAATATCCAACCGGCTGCTAGCAGTCGGTTGGATATTCAAAAATTTGTTGAAAATCCTGAAAAAAAAGAAATACTTGATAACATTAAAAACATGATTTTCATAGTTATAATGACTGATAAGATACGTAGGAAATCGTAAAACGACCTCTCCAAGCTGTTGTAAGTTCTCGTTGTCCTCGAATATAAACCCTTTTCTATGTTGCATATTTGTCTTTGTATAATATAGATTGTTGTCAATAAAACAACTTCAAAGATTTACTTTTATACATGATATTTCTTTAAACAAAAAGAAAAACCACTAACTCTAGAAAACATTATGAATTATAAATAGAAATATTTATGGAATGCCCAAAAAAGAAATATATAGACAAGTGAAAACCTATCTGAGACCGCTTAAATGAGTGTGAGACCCCCCTGGTCATTCAATGTTCATAACATTTAATTCAATTATAGACTCTGTATATATAAAGGTTGTATTAGAAACATTTACCAGAATATTGTTATATTCGATATCTATGGAGGGCTTATATTGTCACTTTTCAGTTAAAAATTATCAAAATTTTAGGACAAAGTGCACAGGGCAATGGTGATAGCTCCCTGATCGTTCAATCTGCCTAATATTAAGCAGACATCTAGTCAATAGGTACACAAACGTGACTAAAAGGAATTTGGGTACACTTCCTGTCTTTCATGTTTACGGAGCGCCCAAAGTGCCAGTTGGATATTCAAAATATACAGTGAAAACCTACCTAAGACCGCTTAAATGCGTGTGAGACCCCCCTGGTCATTCAATGTCCATAAAATTTAATTAAATTATAGACTCTGTATATATAAAGGTTGTATTAGAAGGATTTCACAGAATATTGTTATATTCGATATCTATGGAGGGCTTATATTGTCACTTTTCAGTTAAAAATTATCAAAATTTTAGGACAAAGGGCACAGGGCAATGGTGATAGCCCCCTGATCTTTCAATCTGCCTTATATTAGGCAGACATCTAGTCAATAGGTAGATACAAACGTGATTAAAAGGAATTTTGGTACACTTCCTGTCTTTCATGTTTACGGAGCGCCCAAAGTGCCAGTTGGATATTCAAAATATACAGTGAAAACCTACCTGAGACCGCTTAAATGAGTGTGAGACCCCCCCTGGTCATTCAATGTCCATAAAATTTATTTAAATTATAGACTCTGTATATATAAAGGTTGTATTAGAAGGATTTCCCAGAATATTGTTATATTCGATATATATGGAGGGCTTATATTGTCACTTTTCAGTTAAAAATTATCAAAATTTTAGGACAAAGGGCACAGGGCAATGATGATAGCTCCCTGATCGTTCAATCTGCCTAATATTAAGCAGACATCTAGTCAATAGGTAGATACAAACGTGACTAAAAGGAATTTGGGTACACTTCCTGTCTTTCATGTTTACGGAGCGCCCAAAGTGCCAGTTGGATATTCAAAATATACAGTGAAAACCTACCTGAGACCGCTTAAATGAGTGTGAGACCCCCTGGTCATTCAATGTCCATAAAATTTATTTAAATTTAGACTCTGTGTATATAAAGGTTGTATTAGAAGGATTTCCCAGAATATTGTTATATTCGATATCAATGGAGGGCTTATATTGTCACTTTTCAGTTAAAAATTATCAAAGTTTTAGGACAAAGTGCACAGGGCAATAGTGATAGCCCCCTGATCGTTCAATCTGCCTAATATTTAGCAGACATCTAGTCAATAGGTAGATACAAACGTGACTAAACGGAATTTGGATACACTTCATGTCTTTCTTGTTTACGGAGCGCCCAAAGTGCCAGTTGGATATTCAAAATATACAGTGAAAACCTACCTGAGACTGCTTAAATGAGTGTGAGACCCCCTGATCATTCAATGTCCATCAAATTTAACTAAATTATAGACTCTGTATATATAAAGATTGTATTTGAAGGATTTCCCAGCATATTGTTATATTCGATATCTATGGAGGGCTTATATTGTCACTTTTCAGTTAAAAATTATCAAAATTTTAGGACAAAGGGCACAGGGCAATGGTGATAGCCCCCTGATCTTTCAATCTGCCTAATATTAAGCAGACATCTAGTCAATAGGTAGATACAAACGTGACTAAAAGGAATTTGGGTACACTTCCTGTCTTTCATGTTTACGGAGCGCCCAAAGTGCCAGTTGGATATTCAAAATATACAGTGAAAACCTACCTGAGACCGCTTAAATGAGTGTGAGACCCCCTGGTCATTCAATGTCCATAAAATTTAATTAAATTATAGACTCTGTATATATAAAGGTTGTATTAGAAGGATTTCATAGAATATTGTTATATTCGATATCTATGGAGGGCTTATATTGTCACTTTTCAGTTAAAAATTATCAAAATTTTAGGACAAAGGGCACAGGGCAATGGTGATAGCCCCCTGATCTTTCAATCTGCCTTATATTAGGCAGACATCTAGTCAATAGGTAGATACAAACGTGACTAAAAGGAATTTTGGTACACTTCCTGTCTTTCATGTTTACGGAGCGCCCAAAGTGCCAGTTGGATATTCAAAATATACAGTGAAAACCTACCTGAGACCGCTTAAATGAGTGGGAGACCCCCCTGGTCATTCAATGTCCATAAAATTTATTTAAATTATAGACTCTGTATATATAAAGGTTGTATTAGAAGGATTTCCCAGAATATTGTTATATTCGATATATATGGAGGGCTTATATTGTCACTTTTCAGTTAAAAATTATCAAAATTTTAGGACAAAGGGCACAGGGCAATGATGATAGCTCCCTGATCGTTCAATCTGCCTAATATTAAGCAGACATCTAGTCAATAGGTAGATACAAACGTGATTAAAAGGAATTTGGGTATACTTCCTGTCTTTCATGTTTACGGAGCGCCCAAAGTGCCAGTTGGATATTCAAAATATACAGTGAAAACCTACCTGAGACCGCTTAAATGAGTGTGAGACCCCCCTGGTCATTCAATGTCCATAAAATTTATTTAAAATTATAGACTCTGTATATATAAAGGTTGTATTAGAAGGATTTCCCAGAATATTGTTATATTCGATATATATGGAGGGCTTATATTGTCACTTTTCAGTTAAAAATTATCAAAATTTTAGGACAAAGGGCACAGGGCAATGATGATAGCTCCCTGATCGTTCAATCTGCCTAATATTAAGCAGACATCTAGTCAATAGGTAGATACAAACGTGACTAAAAGGAATTTGGGTACACTTCCTGTCTTTCATGTTTACGGAGCGCCCAAAGTGCCAGTTGGATATTCAAAATATACAGTGAAAACCTACCTGAGACCGCTTAAATGAGTGTGAGACCCCCCTGGTCATTCAATGTCCATAAAATTTATTTAAATTATAGACTCTGTATATATAAAGGTTTTATTAGAAGGATTTCCCAGAATATTGTTATATTCGATATAAATGGAGGGCTTATATTGTCACTTTTCAGTTAAAAATTATCAAAATTTTAGGACAAAGGGCACAGGGCAATGATGATAGCCCCCTGATCTTTTAATCTGCCTAATATTAAGCAGACATCTAGTCAATAGGTAGATACAAACGTGACTTAAAGGAATTTGGGTACACTTCATGTCTTTCATGTTTACGGAGCGCCCAAAGTGCCAGTTGGATATTCAAAAATATACAGTGAAAACCTACCTGAGACCGCTTAAATGAGTGTGAGACCCCCTGGTCATTCAATGTCCATAAAATTTATTTAAATTATAGACTCTGTGTATATAAAGGTTGTATTAGAAGGATTTCCCAGAATATTGTTATATTCGATATCAATGGAGGGCTTATATTGTCACTTTTCAGTTAAAAATTATCAAAGTTTTAGGACAAAGTGCACAGGGCAATAGTGATAGCCCCCTGATCGTTCAATCTGCCTAATATTTAGCAGACATCTAGTCAATAGGTAGATACAAACGTGACTAAACGGAATTTGGGTACACTTCCTGTCTTTCATGTTTACGGAGCGCCCAAAGTGCCAGTTGGATATTCAAAATATACAGTGAAAACCTATCTGAGACCGCTTAAATGAGTGTGAGACCCCCCTGGTCATTAAATGTCCATAAAATTTAATTACATTATAGACTCTGTATATATAAAGGTTGTATTAGAAGGATTTCACAGAATATTGTTATATTAGATATCTATGGAGGGCTTATATTGTCACTTTTCAGTTAAAAATTATCAAAATTTTAGGACAAAGGGAACAGGGCAATGGTGATAGCCCCCTGATCTTTCAATCTGCCTTATATTAGGCAGACATCTAGTCAATAGGTAGATACAAACGTGACTAAAAGGAATTTTGGTACACTTCCTGTCTTTCATGTTTACGGAGCGCCCAAAGTGCCAGTTGGATATTCAAAATATACAGTGAAAACCTACCTGAGACCGCTTAAATGAGTGTGAGACCCCCCTGGTCATTCAATGTCCATAAAATTTATTTAAATTATAGACTCTGTATATATAAAGGTTGTATTAGAAGGATTTCCCAGAATATTGTTATATTCGATATATATGGAGGGCTTATATTGTCACTTTTCAGTTAAAAATTATCAAAATTTTAGGACAAAGGGCACAGGGCAATGATGATAGCTCCCTGATCGTTCAATCTGCCTAATATTAAGCAGACATCTAGTCAATAGGTAGATACAAACGTGACTAAAAGGAATTTGGGTACACTTCCTGTCTTTCATGTTTACGGAGCGCCCAAAGTGCCAGTTGGATATTCAAAATATACAGTGAAAACCTACCTGAGACCGCTTAAATGAGTGTGAGACCCCCCTGGTCATTAAATGTCCATAAAATTTAATTACATTATAGACTCTGTATATATAAAGGTTGTATTAGAAGGATTTCACAGAATATTGTTATATTAGATATCTATGGAGGGCTTATATTGTCACTTTTCAGTTAAAAATTATCAAAATTTTAGGACAAAGGGCACAGGGCAATGATGATAGCTCCCTGATCGTTCAATCTGCCTAATATTAAGCAGACATCTAGTCAATAGGTAGATACAAACGTGACTAAAAGGAATTTGGGTACACTTCCTGTCTTTCATGTTTACGGAGCGCCCAAAGTGCCAGTTGGATATTCAAAATATACAGTGAAAACCTACCTGAGACCGCTTAAATGAGTGTGAGACCCCCCTGGTCATTCAATGTCCATAAAATTTAATTAAATTATAGACTCTGTATATATAAAGGTTGTATTAGAAGGATTTCACAGAATAGTGTTATATTAGATATCTATGGAGGGCTTATATTGTCACTTTTCAGTTAAAAATTATCAAAATTTTAGGACAAAGGGCACAGGGCAATGGTGATAGCCCCCTGATCTTTCAATCTGCCTTATATTAGGCAGACATCTAGTCAATAGGTAGATACAAAAGTGACTAAAAGGAATTTTGGTACACTTCCTGTCTTTCATGTTTACGGAGCGCCCAAAGTGCCAGTTGGATATTCAAAATATACAGTGAAAACCTACCTGAGACCGCTTAAATGAGTGGGAGACCCCCCTGGTCATTCAATGTCCTTAAAATTTATTTAAATTATAGACTCTGTATATATAAAGGTTGTATTAGAAGGATTTCCCAGAATATTGTTATATTCGATATATATGGAGGGCTTATATTGTCACTTTTCAGTTAAAAATTATCAAAATTTTAGGACAAAGGGCACAGGGCAATGATGATAGCTCCCTGATCGTTCAATCTGCCTAATATTAAGCAGACATCTAGTCAATAGGTAGATACAAACGTGACTAAAAGGAATTTGGGTACACTTCCTGTCTTTCATGTTTACGGAGCGCCCAAAGTGCCAGTTGGATATTCAAAATATACAGTGAAAACCTACCTGAGACCGCTTAAATGAGTGTGAGACCCCCCTGGTCATTAAATGTCCATAAAATTTAATTACATTATAGACTCTGTATATATAAAGGTTGTATTAGAAGGATTTCACAGAATATTGTTATATTAGATATCTATGGAGGGCTTATATTGTCATTTTTCAGTTAAAAATTATCAAAATTTTAGGACAAAGGGAACAGGGCAATGGTGATAGCCCCCTGATCTTTCAATCTGCCTTATATTAGGCAGACATCTAGTCAATAGGTAGATACAAACGTGACTAAAAGGAATTTTGGTACACTTCCTGTCTTTCATGTTTACGGAGCGCCCAAAGTGTCATTTGGATATTCAAAATATACAGTGAAAACCTACCTGAGACCGCTTAAATGAGTGTGAGACCCCCCTGGTCATTCAATGTCCATAAAATTTATTTAAATTATAGACTCTGTATATATAAAGGTTGTATTAGAAGGATTTCCCAGAATATTGTTATATTCGATATATATGGAGGGCTTATATTGTCACTTTTCAGTTAAAAATTATCAAAATTTTAGGACAAAGGGCACAGGGCAATGATGATAGCTCCCTGATCGTTCAATCTGCCTAATATTAAGTAGACATCTAGTCAATAGGTAGATACAAACGTGACTAAAAGGAATTTGGGTACACTTCCTGTCTTTCATGTTTACGGAGCGCCCAAAGTGCCAGTTGGATATTCAAAATATACAGTGAAAACCTACCTGAGACCGCTTAAATGAGTGTGAGACCCCCCTGGTCATTCAATGTCCATAAAATTTAATTACATTATAGACTCTGTATATATAAAGGTTGTATTAGAAGGATTTCACAGAATATTGTTATATTCGATATCTATGGAGGGCTTATATTGTCACTTTTCAGTTAAAAATTATCAAAATTTTAGGACAAAGGGCACAGGGCAATGGTGATAGCCCCCTGATCTTTCAATCTGCCTAATATTAGGCAGACATCTAGTCAATAGGTAGATACAAACGTGACTAAAAGGAATTTTGGTACACTTCCTGTCTTTCATGTTTACGGAGCGCCCAAAGTGCCAGTTGGATATTCAAAATATACAGTGAAAACCTACCTGAGACCGCTTAAATGAGTGTGAGACCCCCCTGGTCATTCAATGTCCATAAAATTTAATTAAATTATAGACTCTGTATATAAAAAGGTTGTATTAGAAGGAATTCCCAGAATATTGTTATATTCGATATAAATGGAGGGCTTATATTGTCACTTTTCAGTTAAAAATTATCAAAATTTTAGGACAAAGGGCACAGGGCAATGATGATAGCCCCCTGATCTTTTAATCTGCCTAATATTAAGCAGACATCTAGTCAATTGGTAGATACAAACGTGACTTAAAGGAATTTGGGTACACTTCATGTCGTTCATGTTTACGGAGCGCCCAAAGTGACAGTTGGATATTCAAAATATACAGTGAAAACCTACCTGAGACCGCTTAAATGAGTGTGAGACCCCCTGGTCATTCAATGTCCATAAAATTTATTTAAATTATAGACTCTGTGTATCTAAAGGTTGTATTAGAAGGATTTCCCAGAATATTGTTATATTCGATATCAATGGAGGGCTTATATTGTCACTTTTCAGTTAAAAATTATCAAAGTTTTAGGACAAAGTGCACAGGGCAATAGTGATAGCCCCCTGATCGTTCAATCTGCCTAATATTTAGCAGACATCTAGTCAATAGGTAGATACAAACGTGACTAAACGGAATTTGGGTACACTTCATGTCTTTCTTGTTTACGGAGCGCCCAAAGTGCCAGTTGGATATTCAAAATATACAGTGAAAACCTACCTGAGACTGCTTAAATGAGTGTGAGACCCCCCTGATCATTCAATGTCCATCAAATTTAACTAAATTATAGACTCTGTATATATAAAGATTGTATTTGAAGGATTTCCCAGCATATTGTTATATTCGATATCTATGGAGGGCTTATATTGTCACTTTTCAGTTAAAAATTATCAAAATTTTAGGACAAAGGGCACAGGGCAATGGTGATAGCCCCCTGATCTTTCAATCTGCCTAATATTAAGCAGACATCTAGTCAATAGGTAGATACAAACGTGACTAAAAGGAATTTGGGTACACTTCCTGTCTTTCATGTTTACGGAGCGCCCAAAGTGCCAGTTGGATATTCAAAATATACAGTGAAAACCTACCTGAGACCGCTTAAATGAGTGTGAGACCCCCCCTGGTCATTCAATGTCCATAAAATTTAATCAAATTATAGACACTGTATATATAATTGTTGTATTAGAAGGATTTTCCAGAATATTGTTATATTCGATATCTATGGAGGGCTTATATTGTCACTTTTCAGTTAAAAATTATCAAAATTTTAGGACAAAGGGCACAGGGCAATGATGATAGCCCCTGATCTTTTAATCTGCCTAATATTAAGCAGACATCTAGTCAATAGGTAGATACAAACGTGACTAAAAGGAATTTTGGTACACTTCCTGTCTTTCATGTTTACGGAGCGCCCAAAGTGCCAGTTGGATATTCAAAATATACAGTGAAAACCTACCTGAGACCGCTTAAATGAGTGTGAGACCCCCCTGGTCATTCAATGTCCATAAAATTTATTTAAATTATAGACTCTGTATATATAAATGTTGTATTAGAAGGATTTCCCAGAATTTGTTATATTCGATATCTATGGAGGGCTTATATTGTCACTTTTCAGTTAAAAATTATCAAAATTTTAGGACAAAGGGCACAGGGCAATGATAATAGCCCCCAGATCTTTTAATCTGCCTAATATTAAGCAGACATCTAGTCAATAGGTAGATACAAACGTGACTAAAAGGAATTTGGGTACACTTCATGTCTTTCATGTTTACGGAGCGCCCAAAGTGCCAGTTGGATATTCAAAAGATACAGTGAAAACCTACCTGAGACCGCTTAAATGAGTGTGAGACCCCCTGGTCATTCAATGTCCATCAAATTTAACTAAATTATAGACTCTGTATATATTAAGATTGTATTCGAAGGATTTCCCAGCATATTGTTATATTCGATATCTATGGAGGGCTTATATTGTCACTTTTCAGTTAAAAATTATCAAAATTTTAGGACAAGGGCACAGGGCAATGGTGATAGCCCCCTGATCTTTCAATCTGCCTTATATTAGGCAAACATCTAGTCAATAGGTAGATACAAACGTGACTAAAAGGAATTTCGGTACACTTCCTGTCTTTCATGTTTACGGAGCGCCCAAAGTGCCAGTTTTATATTCAAAATATATAGTGAAAACCTATCTAAGACCGTTTAAATGAGGGTGAGACTCCCCTGGTCTTTCAATGTCCATAAAATTGAATAAAATCACATAGACTCTGTATATATAAAGGTGTGTATTAGATGGATTTACCAGAATAACGTCATCTTCCATATCTACGGAGGGCTAAGATTGTCACTTTTCAGTCGAAAAATGTCAAAATTTTAGGATAAAGGGCACAGGGTAATGGTGAGAGCCCCCTGATCCCTCAATCTTTCTATTATTTGACAGACATTTAGTCAATAGGTAGATACAAACGTGACTAAAGGGATTTGGGTACACTTCCTATCTTCTATGTTTACGGAGCGCCCAAAGTGCCAGTTGGATATTCAAAATATATAGTGAAAACCTACCTAAGACCGTTTAAATGAGGGTAAAACTCCCCTGGTCTTTCAATGTCCATAAAAGTGAATAAAATCATAGACTCTGTATATATAAAGGTTGTATTAGAAGGATTTCCCCGAATATTGTCATATTTGAAATCTATGGAGGGCTTATGTTGTCACTTTTCAGCTAAAAATTCTCAAAATTTTAGGACAAAGGGCATAGGGCTATGGCGATAGCCCCCTGATCTCTCAATCTGCCTAATATTAAGCAGACATATAGTTAATAGGTAGGCAACAATTATAACCTTATGTTGGAAGGGGGCAACTGTCCCCAATTGGGATTGTGAGAGATTAAACAAGCAGCTGACCACCGTCTTGGCAAAGAGAGAGACCAATTGAGCTCTGCAAATTGTGAGCTTTGGGATGAAAAAACCAGGTGCACCGGCTATGATTACCACGAATTTTATACTTTTTGAGAACCCATTGAATTGGGGATACTAGTAGTTGTTTTGGGTGACCTAAAATGATTTCATTTTGGATTGTTAGGATAAAGACATGGATCCAATAGCTTAAAATAGCTGGAATTAGTTGTTGAAAACGTTAATGCCCTGAGAGGTATTGCCAAAATGAACCACCTCCGATGGTACTCCAGGATGAGGAAGGATCAATTGGTTCAGTTGATCGAAACGAAGATCAACAATATTTGAGCTTTGTCCCAACCCTTTACGAGGAAGGATATTATCACCCAGGCCAAAAAGGATGAGTTGATAGGGGTAAGCAGGATGTCAAAAGATCAACTACTGGAGAAGTTACAGGAAGATAGGAAAGCCATTGGGGATAAAATTGAGGTACATCCACCATTTGTCCACTGAAGAAGGTATTTTTAAAACTACTTGAAAAATGACCCCATTATTGACATGGATGTGACGACCTACCTTGAGGTCTCTCGGATGTCAAGGTTGGAACTTATAGACGATTGTGCATTGAAAGGATAAAAAGGATCAAAAAGTCAATGTAATGCTGGACAGTGAAAATTAACAAAACAGGTAAGATGGATGATGAGAACGAGGGATACTTTCACTCGGGAAACCAGATTTTCACCTTAACCACGGACTTGCTTGAAACCTAGGCCTTGAGGAGATGGATGAAAAGATCGGAGAAAAGATTGCACAGTGGACCTCTGAAAAAAGGGCTTGACATCGAAGGCAATTGTAAAACTTCAAGTCAATATTAACAAACACCGACCGCTGGGTGAGTCCTAGTACATTGATTAGCCGGTGTGGATCAAAGCCAAAAAGACTGTAATCAATGTGAAAAATAGGCAGAAAAAAAGGTAGACCCAAAACAAACGGACAAGGTAACACAGAGCTCAATCTTGTTAGCCTTAAGGATATTAATGAATTTGAGAAGGCCAATTCCACCCTTGCGGTTACTGTATCTAGAATAGATGATAGTGAAGTATACCCGCTGCACATTTCAAACGTTGGTAAACAGCGGGAGAGAGAACTTAACTTATTGCTGATCGAAGGCTACAGGTGATCGAAACACTTTTATAGCAAGAAAGTCCTGGAGACCAACAAAGAGTGTTGCGTCAACCGTAAGGCAGTCAAGATCGAGCTGCCTAAAAAGGGAAATACCAGCTGACCTTTGTCAACACCACCCATTCGATGAGAGTCTCTTTCGTGGTGTACGCGGGCTTTGAGTGCTTTAATTTACCGCTAAGGTTGAAACCAAAAACGATAAGGTAGCAATACACAGTTAGAAGTTTAGTTACGCATTATGGACATGGTGAATTTTTTAATATGAAAGTTTTTGTACAATAAAATAGATTTTTAGATAATTGAAGAATAATATAGCCTTCATAGTGGGGTTATATGAACATTTAGATTGTTTTTAGCATGTTTTATATGGCATTTACCTGTTTGACAGTCCGTATTTTCCTATTCCTACCACCCATAGTTCCATAAATTATTGTAGTGTTTATCAACAAAGATTTATCGCTCGATCTTTTCAATTCAATTTTATGAAAAAACGAGCAGAAATGCATGTTTTTTTATATTTTTTTTACCTTCCGATAGATTTTTGCCTATGGTTTCAGGACAGGTATCACTATTCAAACCAACGCTTTGGGACGTTAAAAACAAACGCTTAGAGGTGTTCAAACCATCGCCTAGGGGAGTTCACGTCAACGCTGTAAATAAATAACGTTTATAAAGATTACAGACCCTAAACAGTGTGAGGCGCTCGCCAGGGAGTTGCAAGAGATCAAGCGAAAGATTTAAGCCAGTAACATGCAGCATCGCCTCGAGAAGATTGAACTCAACCGGGACCTTTCCAAGGTGTTAAGCATGTGGTTGAGGCTCTGCGAGAGGCAGCTTCACCGATCACCAAAACGATCGTATACCTTCCTGCAGCAGTGACAGCCATCCCTCCTACACCGCCCAAGTTTGACTACCCACTACCCATAGCACCACCTACAGACATCATCCTCGGACCTCGAGCACAGCAGTATTTGCAGATCAGTAACAATCCTTCCGCCGACCACACCTGAAACCGATGGTATCTTCATCGGAAGCTAACCAGCATGCAGTTACTTCTGACGGCGATGATATTTTCGTGGATGGTGTAAGGTACAAAGGAACCCTTGACCTCTGGGAACTCATGGTGAAAAAGAAACCAGAATCGTTCGAGCCCGAAGTTTTTAAGACCTTGTCGACTATGCAGAGACCCTGAACAGTTCCGGTGCCATGTATCAAGGCAGTTTAACCTCTCGAGAACTCAAAGGCAATAAAGAAGATTGTGTCTAAAGCAAGATGAGCAATGTAGCAGACTTCAAACCTTATGTCTACCCTCCGACTTTGACCAGCTCCTCTATCGCTTGGATCTGTGCAACGCTGCCAACAGTGCTGAAAACAATGGTGTGCGCAACGCAATTGTACCGATTCTCGATGCCATGAAGAAAGGTGAACACATCAGTATCAAGGAATATAAGCAACTCCATCGTAATATCATGAGTTAAGAAAGGTTTTGCTCGAAATTATGCATACGGTGGTAGAAGTTTGTTTGACACTATCTGCGTTATCTATCGCTGGTCGCATGTTCACCTCCTTTGCTGCCAAGACCTTGGAAAGTAAGGCTATGAGCGCTGTCACCAATGCAGCAATGATAGGAGTTAAAAAGGTAGTAGCCAAAGTCGTCAACCATGTCGTTGACAAAGTGACCAGCCCTCGAAAACCCAGTGTCCAACGCAGCAAACCCAATCAACAGCTAATTGTTAAACGCAGTAAGCCCCACAACCAAACCCAGTAAAGCAATCTCATCTCTTGTCGTGGCATCGCTATCATCCACAACTTCCTCCAACGCTATAAATAAATACATAATGTCTGACATCCTTACAATCACAGAAGTGTTGACCTTCGATGAAAGTCTTCAAAAAAATAAATACCATGTTCACGTATTCGAACCTTTAGCCGGCGCCCAACTAACCAACTCTGGAGCGGAGACCCGAATCAACATTGAAACGTAGGACCTGTTCCTCCACCAAACCGAGCGTTATCTCTTGGTAGGAGGGCGACTTCAAAAGCACGACGGCACTCCATATGCAGACGTTGATCTCATTCACAATGGTATCAGCCAGCAAATTGAACACATTAACGACCCCGGCATCGCCACCACTATGCTGGGAATGTTAACCTACCCCGACGACTTCTCAAAATCGCAGGGTCCCAACTGTGGCATAAGGATTCTTCCACCGATGCCGAGGCTGAGAACACTGGATTTGCAGCCTGCCATGGATTCATTATCACCAAGACCACCAACAAAGGATCATACTCGTTTGCCATCCCCCTGAAACATATTTTGGGATGATTACAACAAAATATTGTACAGGCACAAACTCCCACTCGTTCGCAATTCAGATGCAAATGTCATTCTTAGGGCAGCCGCCGTCAATAACGTGGCAAAAATAATCCTGATTTAAATCTCTTGGTTCCTCCCTCACGTCACTCCTGCAGACGAAAACAAGATGCAACTGTACAAAACCATCCAGAATAAATCAAAGATCCACTGTGGATTTTGCATGAGACATTGCGATTTCATAGCCGTTCCCCAAGCCTCACAGTTTAAGTGCTGCCTAGCTGCCAATAGTGGTCGCCAAAAGCCTAGATATATCACCATTGCCTTCCAAACCGACAGAGATAATGACAAAATCCATAATGCTTCCGTGTTCGATCACTGCTCAGTCGTCCACTTTAATGCCGGTTTCTCACAAAACAAGGTTGCCATAGTGTTAAAGAAGGCTGTAGACTTCAGAAAGAAATTATATAACATTGACACCCTCCTCAGTAATGGTGGCGTCAACCCCTCTGGTTTCATTGACTTATAGCCGCTGTTTGTCATCGATGTAAGTCATCAGTCCGAGTGGACATCCAGATTCGAGCGGAATTCGAGCGTTATGTTCCCGCCAACACCGAAGAATTTGCACTTACAATGTCCTTCAGTTCCAATCGAACGGTCAGAAGTTGAACGTCATGTTTTAATAAATAAATGGACACCATACTGTTGCAACAAATCGTCAACAGCACAGACCCAAAACAAGGGTTTTCCATTCTTGTCTCTGGAAACGATAGTTGCATACTTACCTGGTTTGACCCCCTTACCTAACTACAATTTAAGGAATCGAACACCATATTGGGATTTAAGCGACATCTCTACACATTTGATCGGGCAACAAACGGTTACAAAGAGGGTGAATACATTGTTAGCATCAGAAGCATCAACAGCATCCTGGTGAACAGTAGCATCATCAATGGAAGCTACGTACACGTCACCCAACAGTCCACTATCTACAGCTTTTCCCCCGCAATCGACCCCGGGATAAAGATCCTTCAAAAGCCGAAAAGCATGGTGTACTTACCCGTGACCTTGAGAACCATCAATCGCATGCAGACATACATCACCGATCAAAACGGCGATCATATCAATCTCCATAGTGAACATCTCACCATCCGCTTCCATTTTCGCGAAGTATGCATAAATAGTCTATCAAAATGCGGTTTGAACTTGATAAGAGGTCAAGCTAATAAATTACAGAAAGCAGCCAAAAAAGGTTGCCCGGTCACCATTCGTTTATCCCACAAAAACCTGCAAGGTGCACACAAAATGTTGCTTACCCTGCGACAGATTGAAAAAGCTCCTAGAAAAGGTTCTAGTGGTATGACTCTGAAAATAAGCACTACCCAATTGAAGAAAAACATTCAAAAAGAAAGGGGATTCCTACCCAAGTTAGCGGAAATGGCTATGCGAGCCCTTCCTATGTTGGAGAACACAATTCTGCCAGCATGAAGTGTTGGAGACCTTATAAGTTGCCTGTGTGAAATATAGCCGTCAATAACGCATTTGGACCTGCATTTTACATCAAACGGGGTGATTGTGTAAGCTGTGTGAAGGTGCGTGGTATAGGTCTGTATATCTTCCCCCGCCAAGGTAACTTCAACCTATGGTGACGGTTTGTACTTGAAACAACTCGATTCTACTAGGGTTCTGGTTTGATCTGAGCTGGATCAAACAGTCCGTTCAAGAACATCCCCCTTTTAATACAATCTTTATATATATAGAATCTATGATTTGATTGAATTGTATGGACATTGAAATACCCGGGGGGTCTAAACCTCATTTAAGCGGTCTCGGGTAGGTTTTCGCTATATATTTTGAATATCCAACTGGCACTTTGGGCGCTCCGTAAACATAGAAGACAGGAAGTGTACCCAAATTCCTTTTAGTCACGTTTGTATCTACCTATTGACTAAATGTCTGTCAAATATTAGAAAGATTGAGAAATCAGGGGGCTCTCACCATTACCCTGTGCCCTTTGTCCTAAAATTTTGACATTTTTCGAATGAAAAGTGACAATCCTAGCCCTCCGTAGATATGGAAGATGACGTTATTCTGGTAAATCCATCTAATACAACCTTTATATATACAAAGTCAATGATTTGATTGAATTGTATGGACATTGAAATACCCGGGGGGTCTAAACCTCATTTAAGCGGTCTCGGGTAGGTTTTCGCTATATATTTTGAATATCCAACTGGCACTTTGGGCGCTCCGTAAACATAGAAGACAGGAAGTGTACCCAAATTCCTTTTAGTCACGTTTGTATCTACCTATTGACTAAATGTCTGTCAAATATTAGAAAGATTGAGAAATCAGGGGGCTCTCACCATTACCCTGTGCCCTTTGTCCTAAAATTTTGACATTTTTCGAATGAAAAGTGACAATCCTAGCCCTCCGTAGATATGGAAGATGACGTTATTCTGGTAAATCCATCTAATACAACCTTTATATATACAAAGTCAATGATTTGATTGAATTGTATGGACATTGAAATACCCGGGGGGTCTAAACCTCATTTAAGCGGTCTCGGGTAGGTTTTCGCTATATATTTTGAATATCCAACTGGCACTTTGGGCGCTCCGTAAACATAGAAGACAGGAAGTGTACCCAAATTCCTTTTAGTCACGTTTGTATCTACCTATTGACTAAATGTCTGTCAAATATTAGAAAGATTGAGAAATCAGGGGGCTCTCACCATTACCCTGTGCCCTTTGTCCTAAAATTTTGACATTTTTCGAATGAAAAGTGACAATCCTAGCCCTCCGTAGATATGGAAGATGACGTTATTCTGGTAAATCCATCTAATACAACCTTTATATATACAAAGTCAATGATTTGATTGAATTGTATGGACATTGAAATACCCGGGGGGTCTAAACCTCATTTAAGCGGTCTCGGGTAGGTTTTCGCTATATATTTTGAATATCCAACTGGCACTTTGGGCGCTCCGTAAACATAGAAGACAGGAAGTGTACCCAAATTCCTTTTAGTCACGTTTGTATCTACCTATTGACTAAATGTCTGTCAAATATTAGAAAGATTGAGAAATCAGGGGGCTCTCACCATTACCCTGTGCCCTTTGTCCTAAAATTTTGACATTTTTCGAATGAAAAGTGACAATCCTAGCCCTCCGTAGATATGGAAGATGACGTTATTCTGGTAAATCCATCTAATACAACCTTTATATATATAGAATCTATGATTTGATTGAATTGTATGGACATTGAAATACCCGGGGGGTCTAAACCTCATTTAAGCGGTCTCGGGTAGGTTTTCGCTATATATTTTGAATATCCAACTGGCACTTTGGGCGCTCCGTAAACATAGAAGACAGGAAGTGTACCCAAATTCCTTTTAGTCACGTTTGTATCTACCTATTGACTAAATGTCTGTCAAATATTAGAAAGATTGAGAAATCAGGGGGCTCTCACCATTACCCTGTGCCCTTTGTCCTAAAATTTTGACATTTTTCGAATGAAAAGTGACAATCCTAGCCCTCCGTAGATATGGAAGATGACGTTATTCTGGTAAATCCATCTAATACAACCTTTATATATACAAAGTCAATGATTTGATTGAATTGTATGGACATTGAAATACCCGGGGGGTCTAAACCTCATTTAAGCGGTCTCGGGTAGGTTTTCGCTATATATTTTGAATATCCAACTGGCACTTTGGGCGCTCCGTAAACATAGAAGACAGGAAGTGTACCCAAATTCCTTTTAGTCACGTTTGTATCTACCTATTGACTAAATGTCTGTCAAATATTAGAAAGATTGAGAAATCAGGGGGCTCTCACCATTACCCTGTGCCCTTTGTCCTAAAATTTTGACATTTTTCGAATGAAAAGTGACAATCCTAGCCCTCCGTAGATATGGAAGATGACGTTATTCTGGTAAATCCATCTAATACAACCTTTATATATACAAAGTCAATGATTTGATTGAATTGTATGGACATTGAAATACCCGGGGGGTCTAAACCTCATTTAAGCGGTCTCGGGTAGGTTTTCGCTATATATTTTGAATATCCAACTGGCACTTTGGGCGCTCCGTAAACATAGAAGACAGGAAGTGTACCCAAATTCCTTTTAGTCACGTTTGTATCTACCTATTGACTAAATGTCTGTCAAATATTAGAAAGATTGAGAAATCAGGGGGCTCTCACCATTACCCTGTGCCCTTTGTCCTAAAATTTTGACATTTTTCGAATGAAAAGTGACAATCCTAGCCCTCCGTAGATATGGAAGATGACGTTATTCTGGTAAATCCATCTAATACAACCTTTATATATACAAAGTCAATGATTTGATTGAATTGTATGGACATTGAAATACCCGGGGGGTCTAAACCTCATTTAAGCGGTCTCGGGTAGGTTTTCGCTATATATTTTGAATATCCAACTGGCACTTTGGGCGCTCCGTAAACATAGAAGACAGGAAGTGTACCCAAATTCCTTTTAGTCACGTTTGTATCTACCTATTGACTAAATGTCTGTCAAATATTAGAAAGATTGAGAAATCAGGGGGCTCTCACCATTACCCTGTGCCCTTTGTCCTAAAATTTTGACATTTTTCGAATGAAAAGTGACAATCCTAGCCCTCCGTAGATATGGAAGATGACGTTATTCTGGTAAATCCATCTAATACAACCTTTATATATACAAAGTCAATGATTTGATTGAATTGTATGGACATTGAAATACCCGGGGGGTCTAAACCTCATTTAAGCGGTCTCGGGTAGGTTTTCGCTATATATTTTGAATATCCAACTGGCACTTTGGGCGCTCCGTAAACATAGAAGACAGGAAGTGTACCCAAATTCCTTTTAGTCACGTTTGTATCTACCTATTGACTAAATGTCTGTCAAATATTAGAAAGATTGAGAAATCAGGGGGCTCTCACCATTACCCTGTGCCCTTTGTCCTAAAATTTTGACATTTTTCGAATGAAAAGTGACAATCCTAGCCCTCCGTAGATATGGAAGATGACGTTATTCTGGTAAATCCATCTAATACAACCTTTATATATACAAAGTCAATGATTTGATTGAATTGTATGGACATTGAAATACCCGGGGGGTCTAAACCTCATTTAAGCGGTCTCGGGTAGGTTTTCGCTATATATTTTGAATATCCAACTGGCACTTTGGGCGCTCCGTAAACATAGAAGACAGGAAGTGTACCCAAATTCCTTTTAGTCACGTTTGTATCTACCTATTGACTAAATGTCTGTCAAATATTAGAAAGATTGAGAAATCAGGGGGCTCTCACCATTACCCTGTGCCCTTTGTCCTAAAATTTTGACATTTTTCGAATGAAAAGTGACAATCCTAGCCCTCCGTAGATATGGAAGATGACGTTATTCTGGTAAATCCATCTAATACAACCTTTATATATACAAAGTCAATGATTTGATTGAATTGTATGGACATTGAAATACCCGGGGGGTCTAAACCTCATTTAAGCGGTCTCGGGTAGGTTTTCGCTATATATTTTGAATATCCAACTGGCACTTTGGGCGCTCCGTAAACATAGAAGACAGGAAGTGTACCCAAATTCCTTTTAGTCACGTTTGTATCTATCTATTGACTAAATGTCTGTCAAATATTAGAAAGATTGAGAAATCAGGGGGCTCTCACCATTACCCTGTGCCCTTTGTCCTAAAATTTTGACATTTTTCGAATGAAAAGTGACAATCCTAGCCCTCCGTAGATATGGAAGATGACGTTATTCTGGTAAATCCATCTAATACAACCTTTATATATACAAAGTCAATGATTTGATTGAATTGTATGGACATTGAAATACCCGGGGGGTCTAAACCTCATTTAAGCGGTCTCGGGTAGGTTTTCGCTATATATTTTGAATATCCAACTGGCACTTTGGGCGCTCCGTAAACATAGAAGACAGGAAGTGTACCCAAATTCCTTTTAGTCACGTTTGTATCTACCTATTGACTAAATGTCTGTCAAATATTAGAAAGATTGAGAAATCAGGGGGCTCTCACCATTACCCTGTGCCCTTTGTCCTAAAATTTTGACATTTTTCGAATGAAAAGTGACAATCCTAGCCCTCCGTAGATATGGAAGATGACGTTATTCTGGTAAATCCATCTAATACAACCTTTATATATACAAAGTCAATGATTTGATTGAATTGTATGGACATTGAAATACCCGGGGGGTCTAAACCTCATTTAAGCGGTCTCGGGTAGGTTTTCGCTATATATTTTGAATATCCAACTGGCACTTTGGGCGCTCCGTAAACATAGAAGACAGGAAGTGTACCCAAATTCCTTTTAGTCACGTTTGTATCTACCTATTGACTAAATGTCTGTCAAATATTAGAAAGATTGAGAAATCAGGGGGCTCTCACCATTACCCTGTGCCCTTTGTCCTAAAATTTTGACATTTTTCGAATGAAAAGTGACAATCCTAGCCCTCCGTAGATATGGAAGATGACGTTATTCTGGTAAATCCATCTAATACAACCTTTATATATACAAAGTCAATGATTTGATTGAATTGTATGGACATTGAAATACCCGGGGGGTCTAAACCTCATTTAAGCGGTCTCGGGTAGGTTTTCGCTATATATTTTGAATATCCAACTGGCACTTTGGGCGCTCCGTAAACATAGAAGACAGGAAGTGTACCCAAATTCCTTTTAGTCACGTTTGTATCTACCTATTGACTAAATGTCTGTCAAATATTAGAAAGATTGAGAAATCAGGGGGCTCTCACCATTACCCTGTGCCCTTTGTCCTAAAATTTTGACATTTTTCGAATGAAAAGTGACAATCCTAGCCCTCCGTAGATATGGAAGATGACGTTATTCTGGTAAATCCATCTAATACAACCTTTATATATACAAAGTCAATGATTTGATTGAATTGTATGGACATTGAAATACCCGGGGGGTCTAAACCTCATTTAAGCGGTCTCGGGTAGGTTTTCGCTATATATTTTGAATATCCAACTGGCACTTTGGGCGCTCCGTAAACATAGAAGACAGGAAGTGTACCCAAATTCCTTTTAGTCACGTTTGTATCTACCTATTGACTAAATGTCTGTCAAATATTAGAAAGATTGAGAAATCAGGGGGCTCTCACCATGACCCTGTGCCCTTTGTCCTAAAATTTTGACATTTTTCGAATGAAAAGTGACAATCCTAGCCCTCCGTAGATATGGAAGATGACGTTATTCTGGTAAATCCATCTAATACAACCTTTATATATACAAAGTCAATGATTTGATTGAATTGTATGGACATTGAAATACCCGGGGGGTCTAAACCTCATTTAAGCGGTCTCGGGTAGGTTTTCGCTATATATTTTGAATATCCAACTGGCACTTTGGGCGCTCCGTAAACATAGAAGACAGGAAGTGTACCCAAATTCCTTTTAGTCACGTTTGTATCTACCTATTGACTAAATGTCTGTCAAATATTAGAAAGATTGAGAAATCAGGGGGCTCTCACCATTACCCTGTGCCCTTTGTCCTAAAATTTTGACATTTTTCGAATGAAAAGTGACAATCCTAGCCCTCCGTAGATATGGAAGATGACGTTATTCTGGTAAATCCATCTAATACAACCTTTATATATACAAAGTCAATGATTTGATTGAATTGTATGGACATTGAAATACCCGGGGGGTCTAAACCTCATTTAAGCGGTCTCGGGTAGGTTTTCGCTATATATTTTGAATATCCAACTGGCACTTTGGGCGCTCCGTAAACATAGAAGACAGGAAGTGTACCCAAATTCCTTTTAGTCACGTTTGTATCTACCTATTGACTAAATGTCTGTCAAATATTAGAAAGATTGAGAAATCAGGGGGCTCTCACCATGACCCTGTGCCCTTTGTCCTAAAATTTTGACATTTTTCGAATGAAAAGTGACAATCCTAGCCCTCCGTAGATATGGAAGATGACGTTATTCTGGTAAATCCATCTAATACAACCTTTATATATACAAAGTCAATGATTTGATTGAATTGTATGGACATTGAAATACCCGGGGGGTCTAAACCTCATTTAAGCGGTCTCGGGTAGGTTTTCGCTATATATTTTGAATATCCAACTGGCACTTTGGGCGCTCCGTAAACATAGAAGACAGGAAGTGTACCCAAATTCCTTTTAGTCACGTTTGTATCTACCTATTGACTAAATGTCTGTCAAATATTAGAAAGATTGAGAAATCAGGGGGCTCTCACCATTACCCTGTGCCCTTTGTCCTAAAATTTTGACATTTTTCGAATGAAAAGTGACAATCCTAGCCCTCCGTAGATATGGAAGATGACGTTATTCTGGTAAATCCATCTAATACAACCTTTATATATACAAAGTCAATGATTTGATTGAATTGTATGGACATTGAAATACCCGGGGGGTCTAAACCTCATTTAAGCGGTCTCGGGTAGGTTTTCGCTATATATTTTGAATATCCAACTGGCACTTTGGGCGCTCCGTAAACATAGAAGACAGGAAGTGTACCCAAATTCCTTTTAGTCACGTTTGTATCTACCTATTGACTAAATGTCTGTCAAATATTAGAAAGATTGAGAAATCAGGGGGCTCTCACCATGACCCTGTGCCCTTTGTCCTAAAATTTTGACATTTTTCGAATGAAAAGTGACAATCCTAGCCCTCCGTAGATATGGAAGATGACGTTATTCTGGTAAATCCATCTAATACAACCTTTATATATACAAAGTCAATGATTTGATTGAATTGTATGGACATTGAAATACCCGGGGGGTCTAAACCTCATTTAAGCGGTCTCGGGTAGGTTTTCGCTATATATTTTGAATATCCAACTGGCACTTTGGGCGCTCCGTAAACATAGAAGACAGGAAGTGTACCCAAATTCCTTTTAGTCACGTTTGTATCTACCTATTGACTAAATGTCTGTCAAATATTAGAAAGATTGAGAAATCAGGGGGCTCTCACCATTACCCTGTGCCCTTTGTCCTAAAATTTTGACATTTTTCGAATGAAAAGTGACAATCCTAGCCCTCCGTAGATATGGAAGATGACGTTATTCTGGTAAATCCATCTAATACAACCTTTATATATACAAAGTCAATGATTTGATTGAATTGTATGGACATTGAAATACCCGGGGGGTCTAAACCTCATTTAAGCGGTCTCGGGTAGGTTTTCGCTATATATTTTGAATATCCAACTGGCACTTTGGGCGCTCCGTAAACATAGAAGACAGGAAGTGTACCCAAATTCCTTTTAGTCACGTTTGTATCTACCTATTGACTAAATGTCTGTCAAATATTAGAAAGATTGAGAAATCAGGGGGCTCTCACCATTACCCTGTGCCCTTTGTCCTAAAATTTTGACATTTTTCGAATGAAAAGTGACAATCCTAGCCCTCCGTAGATATGGAAGATGACGTTATTCTGGTAAATCCATCTAATACAACCTTTATATATACAAAGTCAATGATTTGATTGAATTGTATGGACATTGAAATACCCGGGGGGTCTAAACCTCATTTAAGCGGTCTCGGGTAGGTTTTCGCTATATATTTTGAATATCCAACTGGCACTTTGGGCGCTCCGTAAACATAGAAGACAGGAAGTGTACCCAAATTCCTTTTAGTCACGTTTGTATCTACCTATTGACTAAATGTCTGTCAAATATTAGAAAGATTGAGAAATCAGGGGGCTCTCACCATTACCCTGTGCCCTTTGTCCTAAAATTTTGACATTTTTCGAATGAAAAGTGACAATCCTAGCCCTCCGTAGATATGGAAGATGACGTTATTCTGGTAAATCCATCTAATACAACCTTTATATATACAAAGTCAATGATTTGATTGAATTGTATGGACATTGAAATACCCGGGGGGTCTAAACCTCATTTAAGCGGTCTCGGGTAGGTTTTCGCTATATATTTTGAATATCCAACTGGCACTTTGGGCGCTCCGTAAACATAGAAGACAGGAAGTGTACCCAAATTCCTTTTAGTCACGTTTGTATCTACCTATTGACTAAATGTCTGTCAAATATTAGAAAGATTGAGAAATCAGGGGGCTCTCACCATGACCCTGTGCCCTTTGTCCTAAAATTTTGACATTTTTCGAATGAAAAGTGACAATCCTAGCCCTCCGTAGATATGGAAGATGACGTTATTCTGGTAAATCCATCTAATACAACCTTTATATATACAAAGTCAATGATTTGATTGAATTGTATGGACATTGAAATACCCGGGGGGTCTAAACCTCATTTAAGCGGTCTCGGGTAGGTTTTCGCTATATATTTTGAATATCCAACTGGCACTTTGGGCGCTCCGTAAACATAGAAGACAGGAAGTGTACCCAAATTCCTTTTAGTCACGTTTGTATCTACCTATTGACTAAATGTCTGTCAAATATTAGAAAGATTGAGAAATCAGGGGGCTCTCACCATTACCCTGTGCCCTTTGTCCTAAAATTTTGACATTTTTCGAATGAAAAGTGACAATCCTAGCCCTCCGTAGATATGGAAGATGACGTTATTCTGGTAAATCCATCTAATACAACCTTTATATATACAAAGTCAATGATTTGATTGAATTGTATGGACATTGAAATACCCGGGGGGTCTAAACCTCATTTAAGCGGTCTCGGGTAGGTTTTCGCTATATATTTTGAATATCCAACTGGCACTTTGGGCGCTCCGTAAACATAGAAGACAGGAAGTGTACCCAAATTCCTTTTAGTCACGTTTGTATCTACCTATTGACTAAATGTCTGTCAAATATTAGAAAGATTGAGAAATCAGGGGGCTCTCACCATGACCCTGTGCCCTTTGTCCTAAAATTTTGACATTTTTCGAATGAAAAGTGACAATCCTAGCCCTCCGTAGATATGGAAGATGACGTTATTCTGGTAAATCCATCTAATACAACCTTTATATATACAAAGTCAATGATTTGATTGAATTGTATGGACATTGAAATACCCGGGGGGTCTAAACCTCATTTAAGCGGTCTCGGGTAGGTTTTCGCTATATATTTTGAATATCCAACTGGCACTTTGGGCGCTCCGTAAACATAGAAGACAGGAAGTGTACCCAAATTCCTTTTAGTCACGTTTGTATCTACCTATTGACTAAATGTCTGTCAAATATTAGAAAGATTGAGAAATCAGGGGGCTCTCACCATTACCCTGTGCCCTTTGTCCTAAAATTTTGACATTTTTCGAATGAAAAGTGACAATCCTAGCCCTCCGTAGATATGGAAGATGACGTTATTCTGGTAAATCCATCTAATACAACCTTTATATATACAAAGTCAATGATTTGATTGAATTGTATGGACATTGAAATACCCGGGGGGTCTAAACCTCATTTAAGCGGTCTCGGGTAGGTTTTCGCTATATATTTTGAATATCCAACTGGCACTTTGGGCGCTCCGTAAACATAGAAGACAGGAAGTGTACCCAAATTCCTTTTAGTCACGTTTGTATCTACCTATTGACTAAATGTCTGTCAAATATTAGAAAGATTGAGAAATCAGGGGGCTCTCACCATGACCCTGTGCCCTTTGTCCTAAAATTTTGACATTTTTCGAATGAAAAGTGACAATCCTAGCCCTCCGTAGATATGGAAGATGACGTTATTCTGGTAAATCCATCTAATACAACCTTTATATATACAAAGTCAATGATTTGATTGAATTGTATGGACATTGAAATACCCGGGGGGTCTAAACCTCATTTAAGCGGTCTCGGGTAGGTTTTCGCTATATATTTTGAATATCCAACTGGCACTTTGGGCGCTCCGTAAACATAGAAGACAGGAAGTGTACCCAAATTCCTTTTAGTCACGTTTGTATCTACCTATTGACTAAATGTCTGTCAAATATTAGAAAGATTGAGAAATCAGGGGGCTCTCACCATTACCCTGTGCCCTTTGTCCTAAAATTTTGACATTTTTCGAATGAAAAGTGACAATCCTAGCCCTCCGTAGATATGGAAGATGACGTTATTCTGGTAAATCCATCTAATACAACCTTTATATATACAAAGTCAATGATTTGATTGAATTGTATGGACATTGAAATACCCGGGGGGTCTAAACCTCATTTAAGCGGTCTCGGGTAGGTTTTCGCTATATATTTTGAATATCCAACTGGCACTTTGGGCGCTCCGTAAACATAGAAGACAGGAAGTGTACCCAAATTCCTTTTAGTCACGTTTGTATCTACCTATTGACTAAATGTCTGTCAAATATTAGAAAGATTGAGAAATCAGGGGGCTCTCACCATGACCCTGTGCCCTTTGTCCTAAAATTTTGACATTTTTCGAATGAAAAGTGACAATCCTAGCCCTCCGTAGATATGGAAGATGACGTTATTCTGGTAAATCCATCTAATACAACCTTTATATATACAAAGTCAATGATTTGATTGAATTGTATGGACATTGAAATACCCGGGGGGTCTAAACCTCATTTAAGCGGTCTCGGGTAGGTTTTCGCTATATATTTTGAATATCCAACTGGCACTTTGGGCGCTCCGTAAACATAGAAGACAGGAAGTGTACCCAAATTCCTTTTAGTCACGTTTGTATCTACCTATTGACTAAATGTCTGTCAAATATTAGAAAGATTGAGAAATCAGGGGGCTCTCACCATTACCCTGTGCCCTTTGTCCTAAAATTTTGACATTTTTCGAATGAAAAGTGACAATCCTAGCCCTCCGTAGATATGGAAGATGACGTTATTCTGGTAAATCCATCTAATACAACCTTTATATATACAAAGTCAATGATTTGATTGAATTGTATGGACATTGAAATACCCGGGGGGTCTAAACCTCATTTAAGCGGTCTCGGGTAGGTTTTCGCTATATATTTTGAATATCCAACTGGCACTTTGGGCGCTCCGTAAACATAGAAGACAGGAAGTGTACCCAAATTCCTTTTAGTCACGTTTGTATCTACCTATTGACTAAATGTCTGTCAAATATTAGAAAGATTGAGAAATCAGGGGGCTCTCACCATGACCCTGTGCCCTTTGTCCTAAAATTTTGACATTTTTCGAATGAAAAGTGACAATCCTAGCCCTCCGTAGATATGGAAGATGACGTTATTCTGGTAAATCCATCTAATACAACCTTTATATATACAAAGTCAATGATTTGATTGAATTGTATGGACATTGAAATACCCGGGGGGTCTAAACCTCATTTAAGCGGTCTCGGGTAGGTTTTCGCTATATATTTTGAATATCCAACTGGCACTTTGGGCGCTCCGTAAACATAGAAGACAGGAAGTGTACCCAAATTCCTTTTAGTCACGTTTGTATCTACCTATTGACTAAATGTCTGTCAAATATTAGAAAGATTGAGAAATCAGGGGGCTCTCACCATTACCCTGTGCCCTTTGTCCTAAAATTTTGACATTTTTCGAATGAAAAGTGACAATCCTAGCCCTCCGTAGATATGGAAGATGACGTTATTCTGGTAAATCCATCTAATACAACCTTTATATATACAAAGTCAATGATTTGATTGAATTGTATGGACATTGAAATACCCGGGGGGTCTAAACCTCATTTAAGCGGTCTCGGGTAGGTTTTCGCTATATATTTTGAATATCCAACTGGCACTTTGGGCGCTCCGTAAACATAGAAGACAGGAAGTGTACCCAAATTCCTTTTAGTCACGTTTGTATCTACCTATTGACTAAATGTCTGTCAAATATTAGAAAGATTGAGAAATCAGGGGGCTCTCACCATGACCCTGTGCCCTTTGTCCTAAAATTTTGACATTTTTCGAATGAAAAGTGACAATCCTAGCCCTCCGTAGATATGGAAGATGACGTTATTCTGGTAAATCCATCTAATACAACCTTTATATATACAAAGTCAATGATTTGATTGAATTGTATGGACATTGAAATACCCGGGGGGTCTAAACCTCATTTAAGCGGTCTCGGGTAGGTTTTCGCTATATATTTTGAATATCCAACTGGCACTTTGGGCGCTCCGTAAACATAGAAGACAGGAAGTGTACCCAAATTCCTTTTAGTCACGTTTGTATCTACCTATTGACTAAATGTCTGTCAAATATTAGAAAGATTGAGAAATCAGGGGGCTCTCACCATTACCCTGTGCCCTTTGTCCTAAAATTTTGACATTTTTCGAATGAAAAGTGACAATCCTAGCCCTCCGTAGATATGGAAGATGACGTTATTCTGGTAAATCCATCTAATACAACCTTTATATATACAAAGTCAATGATTTGATTGAATTGTATGGACATTGAAATACCCGGGGGGTCTAAACCTCATTTAAGCGGTCTCGGGTAGGTTTTCGCTATATATTTTGAATATCCAACTGGCACTTTGGGCGCTCCGTAAACATAGAAGACAGGAAGTGTACCCAAATTCCTTTTAGTCACGTTTGTATCTACCTATTGACTAAATGTCTGTCAAATATTAGAAAGATTGAGAAATCAGGGGGCTCTCACCATGACCCTGTGCCCTTTGTCCTAAAATTTTGACATTTTTCGAATGAAAAGTGACAATCCTAGCCCTCCGTAGATATGGAAGATGACGTTATTCTGGTAAATCCATCTAATACAACCTTTATATATACAAAGTCAATGATTTGATTGAATTGTATGGACATTGAAATACCCGGGGGGTCTAAACCTCATTTAAGCGGTCTCGGGTAGGTTTTCGCTATATATTTTGAATATCCAACTGGCACTTTGGGCGCTCCGTAAACATAGAAGACAGGAAGTGTACCCAAATTCCTTTTAGTCACGTTTGTATCTACCTATTGACTAAATGTCTGTCAAATATTAGAAAGATTGAGAAATCAGGGGGCTCTCACCATTACCCTGTGCCCTTTGTCCTAAAATTTTGACATTTTTCGAATGAAAAGTGACAATCCTAGCCCTCCGTAGATATGGAAGATGACGTTATTCTGGTAAATCCATCTAATACAACCTTTATATATACAAAGTCAATGATTTGATTGAATTGTATGGACATTGAAATACCCGGGGGGTCTAAACCTCATTTAAGCGGTCTCGGGTAGGTTTTCGCTATATATTTTGAATATCCAACTGGCACTTTGGGCGCTCCGTAAACATAGAAGACAGGAAGTGTACCCAAATTCCTTTTAGTCACGTTTGTATCTACCTATTGACTAAATGTCTGTCAAATATTAGAAAGATTGAGAAATCAGGGGGCTCTCACCATGACCCTGTGCCCTTTGTCCTAAAATTTTGACATTTTTCGAATGAAAAGTGACAATCCTAGCCCTCCGTAGATATGGAAGATGACGTTATTCTGGTAAATCCATCTAATACAACCTTTATATATACAAAGTCAATGATTTGATTGAATTGTATGGACATTGAAATACCCGGGGGGTCTAAACCTCATTTAAGCGGTCTCGGGTAGGTTTTCGCTATATATTTTGAATATCCAACTGGCACTTTGGGCGCTCCGTAAACATAGAAGACAGGAAGTGTACCCAAATTCCTTTTAGTCACGTTTGTATCTACCTATTGACTAAATGTCTGTCAAATATTAGAAAGATTGAGAAATCAGGGGGCTCTCACCATTACCCTGTGCCCTTTGTCCTAAAATTTTGACATTTTTCGAATGAAAAGTGACAATCCTAGCCCTCCGTAGATATGGAAGATGACGTTATTCTGGTAAATCCATCTAATACAACCTTTATATATACAAAGTCAATGATTTGATTGAATTGTATGGACATTGAAATACCCGGGGGGTCTAAACCTCATTTAAGCGGTCTCGGGTAGGTTTTCGCTATATATTTTGAATATCCAACTGGCACTTTGGGCGCTCCGTAAACATAGAAGACAGGAAGTGTACCCAAATTCCTTTTAGTCACGTTTGTATCTACCTATTGACTAAATGTCTGTCAAATATTAGAAAGATTGAGAAATCAGGGGGCTCTCACCATGACCCTGTGCCCTTTGTCCTAAAATTTTGACATTTTTCGAATGAAAAGTGACAATCCTAGCCCTCCGTAGATATGGAAGATGACGTTATTCTGGTAAATCCATCTAATACAACCTTTATATATACAAAGTCAATGATTTGATTGAATTGTATGGACATTGAAATACCCGGGGGGTCTAAACCTCATTTAAGCGGTCTCGGGTAGGTTTTCGCTATATATTTTGAATATCCAACTGGCACTTTGGGCGCTCCGTAAACATAGAAGACAGGAAGTGTACCCAAATTCCTTTTAGTCACGTTTGTATCTACCTATTGACTAAATGTCTGTCAAATATTAGAAAGATTGAGAAATCAGGGGGCTCTCACCATTACCCTGTGCCCTTTGTCCTAAAATTTTGACATTTTTCGAATGAAAAGTGACAATCCTAGCCCTCCGTAGATATGGAAGATGACGTTATTCTGGTAAATCCATCTAATACAACCTTTATATATACAAAGTCAATGATTTGATTGAATTGTATGGACATTGAAATACCCGGGGGGTCTAAACCTCATTTAAGCGGTCTCGGGTAGGTTTTCGCTATATATTTTGAATATCCAACTGGCACTTTGGGCGCTCCGTAAACATAGAAGACAGGAAGTGTACCCAAATTCCTTTTAGTCACGTTTGTATCTACCTATTGACTAAATGTCTGTCAAATATTAGAAAGATTGAGAAATCAGGGGGCTCTCACCATGACCCTGTGCCCTTTGTCCTAAAATTTTGACATTTTTCGAATGAAAAGTGACAATCCTAGCCCTCCGTAGATATGGAAGATGACGTTATTCTGGTAAATCCATCTAATACAACCTTTATATATACAAAGTCAATGATTT